>NC_090185.1:43095710-43448210 GCF_024679245.1 Pseudorasbora parva
CTGTAAAGACGATCAAAACAGACTAGCTGACAGCCTGCCATGAGCGTGAGATGTGTAACCAATCGGAGGAGAGCCCTTCTAGCCAATCAGAGACGAAAAAGGCGGTACCTTCCCCTACCATCCTGGGGGAAATATCACGCCCGCGCCCTCTATTCAATATAGTCGTTTCCGGATCGCGTTTTTTTCCTCCCCTCTTTGCATTAATGATTTATTTTTACTCAGTAACGGATGTGGTTTAAAATGTAGCGAAGTACAATACTTTAATCAAAACGTACTTCAGTAAAAGTAAAATTACAGATTGTTAAAAACGACTTATAAAAGTAGAAGTACACAGAAAAACGACTCAAGTACAGTAACGCGAGTAAATGTAATTCGTTCCTTTCCACCTCTGGTTTAATGGACTTCAAAAACAGAGCAGCACAGGGAGCCATTATAAAGCGTGGATTATCCAGGACTTTTATAATATAACTCTGATTATGTTCGTCTGAAAGAGGAATGTCATACACACCTAGGATGAGCTGAGGTTGAGTAAATCATGGGATCATTTTCATTTTGGGGTAAACTATCCCTTTAACCTCAACAGTGAACTGTGATCAGACTGTAACTGTACAGTATAATGATACTAACTGTAGTTTCTCCAGCTGGCATTGAGGGATCATCAGTAGATCACTGAGGTTTCTCACTCCAGAGTCTCCTAGTTTATTCCCGCTCAGGTCCAGATCTCTCAGGTGTGATGGGTTTGATTTCAGAGCTGAAGTCAGGATGAGACACTGTTTCTCTGTAATACTGCAATCCCACAGACTGAAGACAGAAAGAGAAAAGACAATGACTCAGATCTGAGATGATGATCTTATTAAAGACACACAGTGGTCATATAGTCTATAGTTCCCATAATCTGCTTGTGAACGAGTCTCTAGTTCTGTGAGCTGGAAACTGTTGTTTCTTCTCTTTCTTTGTTAAATCTTTTAACCCTTGTGTGGTGTTCATATTTCTGTTACTCAGCCAGTGTTCGTGGGTCTGGTGGACCCGCTGTATTTTTGGGTGTTTAATTCAACTCAATCTAAAATGTTATGTTAAAATACTCAACAGATGTTTACTTCAACCCAATTACAAGCAATATAAACAGCATATATGGTTAATATTTTCTCTTTACCTTTTGTTAGATCACATTTAAGAATTGCTACCTCGTGTGGAAACGGCAGGGGTAGAAACAAAACTCACTCTTGTAGCTACTTTCTCACACTCACACACAATCTCTCTCTCACACACACACACACACACACACACACTCATGCGCACACATACACACACACACACACACACACACACGCACGCACGCACGCAACCCCCCCCCCCCCCCCCCACACACACACACGCATGTACACTTGGATATGTGGTGTATGGTTCCTCTCCACAGGCATACTGGTTTTTCTAATGTACAGACTGTATAATCTATCCCCTACACTAACCCTACCCCTAAACCTGCCCATCACAGAAAACTTTTGGCATTTTTTGAATTTCAAAAAACACCATTTAGTATGTTTTAGTGTGAGGACACAGATGTCGTCATAAACCATGTTTAGGTTGTAATATCCATGTCATTATACACATTTGTGTCCTCATAAACCATATACATGAACACACACACACACACTAACAGCAGGCCCTGACAGGAGGAGGACAGAGTAAAGGTACACAGGACCTGCAATTCCCACACTTTTATGATCCCCGGGTCCAGTGGACCCGAACATCCTGTGTGTAATATAAATGTGTAGGGGGGTGTACAGTGTGTGGTCATTGAAAATGTGTTCTGATATATATTCCTCACAGAAAATGAGCCAAGGCCAATGAGTCTCAGTTTGAAAAAATAATTAATCGTATCATTTTTCTTTCGATAAAAAATGAAAACGGGTCCAACAGACCCGAACACCATACAAGGGTTAATCTCTCTTTTGTTTATTGTAGCAGCAGATTCAGATCTCATGATATTTCTGCAGAACAACATCTACACAATCAGTTCATTGTTTCAAATACTTTAAATGAAATGATTTAGTAGTTCAGACACTGAATTGTAATTGTGACCAATGGCAAAGACCAGCAGATGCAGAGCTTCAGTGTAAATGATGAGACTTGTGTCCAGTTGTCTTAAACTAAACAGTGAACTGTGATCAGACTGTAACTGTACAGTATAATGATACTAACTGTAGTTTCTCCAGCTGGCATTGAGGGATCATCAGTAGATCACTGAGGTTTCTCACTCCAGAGTCTCCTAGTTTATTCACACTCAGGTCCAGCTCTCTCAAGTGTGATGGGTTTGATTTCAGAGCTGAAGTCACAGCAGAACAACCTTCATCTGTCATATCACAGCGGCTTAACCTACATTGAGAGAAATGAGAAAACTCTTTATTCTGTAGAGTTATATCATCTTCATAAATGTAGTGTGAACTCAGACTATCATGAGATATTGAGTTCTTCACCTCAATCTCTCCAGTTTACAGTGTGAATCCTTCAGTACTTCACATAAGGGCTTCACTCCAGAGTCTCCTAGTTTATTCCCTCTCAGGTCCAGATCTCTCAGGTGTGATGGGTTTGATTTCAGAGCTGAAGTCAGGATGAGACACTGTTCCTCTGTAATTCTGCAAACACTCAGACTGAAGACAGAAAGAGAAAAGACAATGACTCAGATCTGAGATGATGATCTTATTAAAGACATACAGTGGTCATATAGTCTATAGTTCCCATAATCTGCTTGTAATCGAGTCTCTAGTTCTGTGAGCTGGAAACTGTTGTTTCTTCTCTTTCTTTGTTAAATCTTTTAATCTCTCTTTTGTTTATTGTAGCAGCAGATTCAGATCTCATGATATTTCTGCAGAGCAATATCTACACAATCAGTTCATTGTTTCAAATACTTTAAATGAAACGATTTAGTAGTTAAAGGGCAACTCCGGTGAGAAATGACCCTAGGGGTAATTAACAGATGGTTACAGAGTAGATCGTTCTCTGGGATGCGTTTTCATGGAAATCAAATGTAATGAGTTTTATCTTTAAACACAGATTAGCTTATAACACTAGTCTATGGGGCACACAGTAGTGAAATTAAATCGCTAGTTAATACCACTAACAAGGCTCAAAATAGCCTCACACTAACACGGCAGCATAATGAGGGTCCCTACTAGGGATGGCTCGATACCACAATTTTGGCTTCGGTACGGTACCACAATCTAATACCGAAGTACCGATATTAAATCGATACCACAAGGTCTTATATTTGCGCGGGTTTATTGCACGCGAATGAGAACAATTATGCAAGTTTTGAGTTTATAAAGTGGGAAATTACCACAAATGTTTATTAGTAAATTAATTAGCAAAGCTTATCACATCAAATCAGTCATTTGAAAACTTTCGTGTGAGAAATAATTTCAGCAAAAATCTCTCAAAATGAGCAAATTGCTTCTGGTTTCCAAAGACATCGCACTACACTAAAGCAATCTGCATAATCTGATTCAACATTTCAGGCTCGTCTCTGGACGGAGAACGGAAATCATTTGAACATGCAAGAGATTTTATAGCATTTCGTAAGTTACAGGAGATATGAGCTCATACGACACACACACACACACACACACACACACACACACACACACACACACACACACACACACACCTGTCACTTATGTCCGTCTTTAGTGAGTATTCACATAAACACAGGCGGTTGTGTCTAACGCGAATATAAATAGTGCAATAGTACGCGTGCAAATATAATGAGATCTAAATGTCATTGGTTGAAACGAACGCTGGAGATTGTGATATTCGATCTTATGTTAGGCTATGTATGTGCGTTGATCAGTGTTAAAAGAAAATAAATGTCTAAATGAGATGGTTTGAATGATCCACTGACCTGTCGATCTCTTCAGAAGTCTTAAAGTCAGGATAGTGACAGATGCTTCTTGGCTAGGTTTGATGGTTCTTCATCAGTTTTATAAGCAAAGCCATTACAAATGTCACTTCTACTCCTCTCTTTATTAATTCGTTTTGGGCATCTTGAGTGAGATTCAACTGCTTTATCCATTTTGTCCGTCTATGTTGTTGTCACATTTGCCGGTTGTTTCGGGTCAGTTTGGGTAGAGCGCTGCCATCTAGCGGTGAACTTCGGAAAAGCAGCATATACCGAAATGTGCCAAATCATGATATCGTACCGTTTTAAATAAAATATATACCGGTATTTTTCCAGTACCGGTATATCGCGCATCCCTAGTCCCTACATGCAAACCGAAGCATTGAGAACTTTGTAAGAGTACAAACAGTTTAATAAGAAGATACTTTATAAACATAGTGCATTACGCGTTCACTGACAGGCGCCATCTTGGAAAACAGTCTCGACTCATCAAGCGACGAGAGCTCTGCTAAGTGATGAACTGTGACTTGGAATCTCATATGGGCCGTTGTTTCCAGAAGAAAACACTGAACACAACAGAGCTAATAAATAAATAAAACTAAAAATGTCCATGTTATTACATTTCACAAACTTAATTCCTATCGACCAGCTCACTTAGAACAGCGCTCGTGGATCGATTAGTCGAGACTGTTTTCCAAGATGGTGCCTGTCCGTGAACGCGTTATGCGCTGTGTTTATAAAGTATCTTCTTATTAAACTGTTTGAACACTTACAAAGTTCTCAATGCTTCGGTTTGCATGTAGGGACCCTCATTATGCTGCCGTGTTAGTGTGAGGATATTTTGAGCCTTGTTAGTGGTATTAACTAGCGATTTAATTTTACCACCCTGTGTCTACTCTGTGCCCCATAGACTAGCGTTATAAGCTAATCTGTTTTTAGAGATAAAACTCTTTACATTCGATTTTCATTAAAACGCATCCCAGAGAACGATCTACTCGGTAACCATCTGTTAATTACCCCTATGGTCATTTCTCACCGGAGTTGTCCTTTAAGACACTGAATTTTAATTGTGACCAATGGCAAAGACCAGCAGATGCAGAGCTTCAGTGTAAATGATGAGACTTGTGTCCAGTTGTCTTACACTAAACAGTGAACTGTGATCAGACTGTAACTGTACAGTATAATGATACTAACTGTAGTTTCTCCAGCTGGCATTGAGGGATCATCAGTAGATCACTGAGGTTTCTCACTCCAGAGTCTCCTAGTTTATTCCCTCTCAGGTCCAGATCTCTCAGGTGTGATGGGTTTGATTTCAGAGCTGAAGTCACAGCAGAACAACCTTCATCTGTCATATCACACCATCTTAACCTACATTGAGAGAAATGAGAAAACTCTTTATTCTGTAGAGTTATATCATCTTCATAAATGTAGTGTGAACTCAGACTATCATGAGATATTGAGTTCTTCACCTCAATCTCTCCAGTTTACAGTGTGAATCCTTCAGTGCGTCACATAAGGGCTTCACTCCAGAGTCTCCTAGTTTATTCTCGCTCAGGTCCAGATCTCTCAGGTGTGATGGGTTTGATTTCAGAGCTGAAGTCAGGATGAGACACTGTTCCTCTGTAATTCTGCATTCACTCAGACTGAAGACAGAAAGAGAAAAGACAATGACTCAGATCTGAGATGATGATCTTATTAAAGACATACAGTGGTCATATAGTCTATAGTTCCCATAATCTGCTTGTAATCGAGTCTCTAGTTCTGTGAGCTGGAAACTGTTGTTTCTTCTCTTTCTTTGTTAAATCTTTTAATCTCTCTTTTGTTTATTGTAGCAGCAGATTCAGATCTCATGATATTTCTGCAGAGCAATATCTACACAATCAGTTCATTGTTTCAAATACTTTAAATGAAACGATTTAGTAGTTAAAGGGCAACTCCGGTGAGAAATGACCCTAGGGGTAATTAACAGATGGTTAGCGAGTTACATTTTACATTTACATTTAATCATTTAGCAGACGCTTTTATCCAAAGCGACTTACAAAAAAGGGGAGAGTAATAGAAGCAACGGAACAGACAAGGCCAAAAACCTGTAAGAGCTGTAAGAACTCTCAATTAATTAGCACAGTACACAACTTTTTTTTTTTTTTTTAATATATAGCCAGCTACAACAAATACTCACGTACGGAAAATACAGAACACTGGATTTTGATAGCTATGATAACAACCCATTAGGACTAAGGCTGATGCCCCAACTGTTGTCGTTAATGCGGATTCAGTGGCCCAATGGGTTGGTTTTGTATGGCATTCTAGCTAAACGTGCAGCAATAGCCATCAACAGCAAAAACTCACGTACGCAAAATACAGAACACTGGGTTTTGGTAGCTATGATAACTATGTAACATACCCGCCTGAAGGCACAAATCCGGATGAGAGACGTAGATATGATCAGTAAGTGCTATTCTGTATTGGTCAAGTGCAATAGGAAAAGATGTGTCTTAAGATGTTTTTTAAGAATGGCTACAGACTCGGCAGCACGAATTGAGATCGGCAGGTCATTCCACCAGGTGGGAACGGTCCAGGAAAATGTCCGTGAGAGCGATTTCATGCCTCTTTGGGAAGGAACCACGAGGCGCCGCTCATTCGCAGAACGCAAGCTTCTGGAGGGTGTGTAAGTCTGAACAAGTGAGTTTAGGTATATTGGTGCAGAACCAGTGGTTGTTTTGTAGGCGATAACTAGAGCCTTGAATTTGATGCGAGCAGCCATTGGCAACCAGTGCAGTTTGATGAAGAGAGGCGTAACATGTGCTCTCTTCGGCTCATTAAAGACCACTCTCGCCGCTGCATTCTGGATCAGCTGCAAGGGTTTGATAGTGCATGCTGGAAGCCCAGCCAGAAGAGCATTACAATAGTCCAGTCTGGAGAGAACAAGAGCTTGAACCAGGAGTTGTGCAGCCTGTTCTGATAGGAAGGGTCTGATCTTTCTAATGTTGTATAAAGCAAATCTGCAGGACCGGGCTGTTGCAATAATGTGGTCAGTGAAGTTTAACTGGTCATCATTTACAACTCCTACAACAAGGTTCCTGGCTGTCCTGGATGGAGTTATGGTTGATGAACCAAGCTGAATGGAGAAATTTTGATGAAGTGCTGGGTTGGTTGAGAAAACAAGTAATTCTGTCTTTGCAAGATTGAGTTTAAGATGATGCTCTTTCATCCAGTCAGAAATGTCTGTCAGACAGGCAGCGATACGAACACTGACTGTAGGATCATCTGGTTGAAATGAGAAGTAGAGTTGAGTGTCATCCGCATAGCAGTGATAGGAGAAGCCGTGTTTCTGAATGACAGAACCTAATGATGACATGTAGATGGAGAAAAGAAGTGGTCCAAGCACTGAGCCCTGGGGAACCCCAGTAGCTAGATGATGTGACTTAGACACTACACCTCTCCATGACACCCTGTAGGACCTACCAGAGAGGTAAGACCTGAACCACTGGAGGGCAGTTCCTGAGATACCCATCGTCTTAAGTGTTGACAGGAGGATCTGGTGGTTAACTGTGTCAAAAGCAGCAGACAGATCCAGCAGAATGAGCACTGAGGATTTGGAAGCTGCTTTTGCCAGTCTCAGTGCCTCAGTTACCGAGAGCAAGGCAGTCTTGGTCGAATGGAGCGAGTAGATCGTTCTCTGGGATGCGTTTTCATGGAAATCGAATGTAAAGAGTTTATCTTTAAAAACAGATTAGCTTATAAACACTAGTCTATGGGGCACAGAGTAGTGAAATTAAATCGCTAGTTAATACCACTAACAAGGCTAAAAATAGCCTCACACTAACACGGTAGCATAATGAGGGTCCCTACATGCAAACCGAAGCATTGAGAACTTTGTAAGAGTACAAACAGTTTAATAAGAAGACACTTTATAAACATAGTACGTTACACGTTCACTGACAGGCGCCATCTTGGAAAACAGTCTCGACTCATCAAGCGACGAGAGCTCTGCTAAGTGATGAACTGTGACTTGGAATCTCATATGGTCCGTTGTTTCCGGAAGAAAACACTGAACACAACAGAGAAAATAAATAAATAAAACTAAAAATGTCCATGTTATTACATTTCACAAACTTAATTCCTATCGACCAGCTCACTTAGAACAGCGCTCGTGGATCGATTCGTCGAGACTGTTTTCCAAGATGGTGCCTGTCCGTGAACGCGTTATGCGCTGTGTTTATAAAGTATCTTCTTATTAAACTGTTTGAACACTTACAAAGTTCTCAATGCTTCGGTTTGCATGTAGGGACCCTCATTATGCTGCCGTGTTAGTGTGAGGATATTATGAGCCTTGTTAGTGGTATTAACTAGCGTTTTAATTTTACCACCCTGTGTCTACCCTGTGCCCCATAGACTAGTGTTATAAGCTAATCTGTTTTTAGAGATAAAACTCTTTACATTCGATTTTCATGAAAACGCATCCCAGAGAACGATCTACTCGGTAACCATCTGTTAATTACCCCTAGGGTCATTTCTCACCGGAGTTGTCCTTTAAGACACTGAATTTTATTGTGACCAATGACAAAGACCAGCAGATGCAGAGCTTCAGTGTAAATGATGAGACTTGTGTCCAGTTGTCTTAAACTAAACAGTGAACTGTGATCAGACTGTAACTGTACAGTATAATGATACTAACTGTAGTTTCTCCAGCTGGCATTGAGGGATCATCAGTAGATCACTGAGGTTTCTCACTCCAGAGTCTCCTAGTTTATTCCAGCTCAGGTCCAGCTCTCTCAGGTGTGATGGGTTTGATTTCAGAGCTGAAGTCACAGCAGAACAACCTTCATCTGTCATATAACAGCGGCTTAACCTACATTGAGAGAAATGAGAAAACTCTTTATTCTGTAGAGTTATATCATCTTCATAAATGTAGTGTGAACTCAGACTATCATCAGATATTGAGTTCTTCACCTCAATCTCTCCAGTTTACAGTGTGAATCCTTCAGTGCGTCACATAAGGGCTTCACTCCAGAGTCTCCTAGTTTATTCTCGCTCAGGTCCAGATCTCTCAGGTGTGATGGGTTTGATTTCAGAGCTGAAGTCAGGATGAGACACTGTTCCTCTGTAATACTGCAATAACTCAGACTGAAGACAGAAAGAGAAAAGACAATGACTCAGATCTGAGATGATGATCTTATTAAAGACATACAGTGGTCATATAGTCTACAGTTCCCATAATCTGCTTGTAATCGAGTCTCTAGTTCTGTGAGCTGGAAACTGAATACAGAAAGAGAAAAGACAATGACTCAGATCTGAGATGATCAAACTGAGCTTTTAAAGGATTTTTCAGACAGTCATTCATCAGCACATCGTCTGAAAGTCATATTTGTAATTCTTGATTTTTCATCTCAGAAGTGTCATAAAGTTCTGGTTTACACAGGCACTGCCAACACACATTTCCATACAATCAACTTGTAAAAGTGCGTGAACCATTATATGACCCTTTAAATAATAAGGTGAAATGACCATGTAGTCAATAAATATATTTCATAAGAACAAGCCTATAACATAACCCATTAAAAGTGCCTGCTCTATTACAAATCATTTATATATCTTTAAATACCCCAAACAGCTGCATTACAAGATGGAAATATAGACCAGAAAGGATATTTAAACTTGCTCTGCCCTTACGTCAGGACTCACTGCGGGGTCTTTCCTGCTCTTAACGCCGAATGTATGGAAGCAGAAAAGACTCATTAATAATTCACGCAAAAAACACAATGCACACATGTGTAGACAATTTCACATGCATGAAATCAAATTTACATGCACAAAAAACTATTCACGTGCAAAAAATTAAATTATATATTCATAAAAAACATTTCACAAATGCAAAACACAATTCGTAGATTTACAACTGTGCATAAAAACTTTTGAATGTTTCAAATGTACAAGTTTGTCCTTGAATGTGAATGTGCGAATCGTCATTCGCGTGTGAATCGCCTTGGATGTGTGTGTGTGTGTGAGTATTTTGAGACTCTCCTGGCAGCGCTCTCCTCCAACCCGGAGCAGTCGTATTCTTTAGCCAATCAGATTTAGGCTTATCAATCGGCCAATCATAGTCACGTGAGGGCGGGCCCACCTGGTGTTACGTCATCAGCCTTTGCCCACAGTTCATCATGGGGCTAAGCAGAGGTTTGCACAATTTGAGCTGTTCATTTCTGTTTAGTGAAACTATGAAGTTAGAGATCAGTTATAGTGCAGCGTCAGTTCTGCAGCGGTAGATCTTAAAGCGACAGCAGCCATTAACGCTAATCATTCACTGCTCTTGACTGGAGAACTTTTGTAGTTTTAATAAGGACAGGTAAATTTGACATGGGTTTATGAGAGGATTGTTTTAAGTTGAAGTTTGAAGCCGAATAAATGTTCAAAAGCTTTCAGTTACACTGTAATGTTAAATCACTATAATGAATGTTTAAAGTGTGTGTGTGTGTGTGTGTGTGTGTGTGTGTGTGTGTGTGTGTGTGTGTGTGTGTGTGTGTGCCGTTGTAAATGCCATCGTTAATGCAGCAGAGAACCTATGCTTTGGACATTATTACTGAACATGTGCTTAGTTGCAGCACTTAGACTGGCGTTTAAACGAGCCCTGTCAAGCGGCCGCATTTACAAACAACAGAGGCAAACATATGACCCAGTCCCACAAACACCATTACTGGCTGGCGAGGATGTCCAATTTGACTTTAACAACAATGTGTGCCAACTTGAATGTCAGGAATGGAACAAGTTTGAGATCTATGAGAGACACTTCAGAAAGTCATTGGACACCAAACTACTCCAAGAAAGAGCTTACTGTGCCTGCTCGGGTGACCCGGCGAAATGGAGTAAAGTTGCGTCCATACTTTTCGGCGTTTTTTTCAGAAACGGAGTGTTTCGTGCGAGGCGTGCTGGTGGGAAGGAGTTTGGATTACCGCTCCTGAAATATGTGTCACGCATCCTAAAGAAGTTCCCCTTGAGCGATAAACATGCAGTGGAATTAACATCGGCCTCCATTACTTCCTGGATTGAGAAACAGCTGATCTCCGTGAGAGACGTCATCCAGCCGTCGCTCAGCAGAAGGGGAGATGAGGAGCGCCGCGGGCAGCCGAGGACGGTAAGCAGAGAAAAACTAGCACACCTATGGCAGCACCGCAGGTCCAAAGCTATTGAGATTATTCTCAATAACAGCACATTTCCTTCCCCTCCACCTACTATTAATGATATCAGTATCGTGCATAAGTATTATATAGACAAATGTCAATCACTCCCGTCTCATACATTGGCCACGCCCCCCTGGTCCACCAACATAGAGACAACTGCTCCAGTCCATTATCCATCCACTGCTCATTTTACTATTGATGAAATAGACAAAGTTCTTCCAAATAGCCCTTTGTGGCCCTCATAACAGATGTGTATAAAGGATCTTTTTTTTTACAAGTTATCTGTGGTAAACAACTCACAGAGCTGATAACTCTTAAGGTGGGGATTAAGACAGGCTGCCCCTGGAGTGCTGTCAACTTCATCCTGGCCATCAACCAGTGGATGAAGTGGATCTGCCAGTGCGCACCACCACACACTCGATCCCCAAACCCTGTCCAGGGGTACGCTGATGATGTCCAGGTGTCCTCCAGAGACGAGAAGATCATTCAAAACATCCTGTCCAGAACAGATGAATTCCTACAGTGGTCTAAGCTGGAGGTGAAGCACACCAAATGTGCAGCATTCTACGAGCGGCGAAGTGGTGGAAACCGCTGGTACAAATCTAAATCTGACAAACCCCCCTCCTTCACATTAATGGGACAGCCCATCAGAGTGTACTCTCGTCATGAAACATACACCTACCTTGGCCATAAAATCACCATTGCAGGTGAGTGACATAATTTTCCTCAAACTAAAGGAAGGGGGTCTGGGGGTCCCAAATGTGGAATGGACCTATTCCACTTTAAGGTTAGCACACCTCATCAGCATGCTCAACAGTGATGATACTGCAGTCGAAGAGCTAGCCAGAGCTTCCCTCTTAATGGACCTTAGGAAGAGAAAGGTCCCTTTGGCCACAGGTAACCAGGACAGCTTCCTAGGCTTCAG
The DNA here is from genome assembly GCF_024679245.1 of Pseudorasbora parva. NCBI lineage: Eukaryota > Metazoa > Chordata > Actinopteri > Cypriniformes > Gobionidae > Pseudorasbora > Pseudorasbora parva. The sequence goes on from NC_090185.1 coordinate 43,107,709, forward strand.
GAGGAAAGGCAACGGCAAACTGGACACACACGCTGCAGGCTTTGGAGTTCGCTCAGACTGGCCAGACCTGAACGATCTGTGTAACAGACTGGCAGTTACATTACAGTGGACAGAAAGCGACTCTCACACTACACCTGAGGTGTCTGACGCAGTGGTCACAGACACATCTATCACTGTGGAGACCTCAGTCTGTCATAATGAGACACAACACACACTACAGATCCTCTCACACTACACCTGAGGTGTCTGACGCAGTGGTCACAGACACATCTATTACTGTGGAGACCTCAGTCTGTCATAATGAGACACAACACACACTACAGATCCTCACACACTACACCTGAGGCGTCTGACGCAGTGGTCACAGACACATCTATTACTGTGGAGACCTCAGTCTGTCATAATGAGACACAACACACACTACAGATCCTCTCACACTACACCTGAGGCGTCTGACGCAGTGGTCACAGACACATCTATTACTGTGGAGACCTCAGTCTGTCATAATGAGACACAACACACACTACAGATACTCTCACACTACACCTGAGGCGTCTGACGCAGTGGTCACACACACATCTATTACTGTGGAGACCTCAGTCTGTCATAATGAGACACAACACACACTACAGATACTCTCACACTACACCTGAGGCGTCTGACGCAGTGGTCACACACACATCTATTACTGTGGAGACCTCAGTCTGTCATAATGAGACACAACACACTACAGATCCTCTCACACTACACCTGAGGTGTCTGACGCAGTGGTCACAGACACATCTATTACTGTGGAGACCTCAGTCTGTCATAATGAGACACAACACACACTACAGATCCTCTCACACTACACCTGAGGCGTCTGACGCAGTGGTCACAGACACATCTATTACTGTGGAGACCTCAGTCTGTCATAATGAGACACAACACACACTACAGATACTCTCACACTACACCTGAGGCGTCTGACGCAGTGGTCACACACACATCTATTACTGTGGAGACCTCAGTCTGTCATAATGAGACACAACACACACTACAGATACTCTCACACTACACCTGAGGCGTCTGACGCAGTGGTCACACACACATCTATTACTGTGGAGACCTCAGTCTGTCATAATGAGACACAACACACACTACAGATACTCTCACACTACACCTGAGGCGTCTGACGCAGTGGTCACACACACATCTATTACTGTGGAGACCTCAGTCTGTCATAATGAGACACAACACACTACAGATCCTCTCACACTACACCTGAGGTGTCTGACGCAGTGGTCACAGACACATCTATTACTGTGGAGACCTCAGTCTGTCATAATGAGACACAACACACACTACAGATACTCTCACACTACACCTGAGGCGTCTGACGCAGTGGTCACAGACACATCTATTACTATGGAGACCTCAGTATGTCATAATGAGACACAACACACACTACAGATCCTCTCACACTACACCGGGGGCGTCTGACGCAGTGGTCACACACACATCTATTACTGTGGAGACCTCAGTCTGTCATAATGAGACACAACACACACTACAGATACTCTCACACTACACCTGAGGCGTCTGACGCAGTGGTCACAGACACATCTATTACTGTGGAGACCTCAGTCTGTCATAATGAGACACAACACACACTACAGATCCTCTCACACTACACCTGAGGCGTCTGACGCAGTGGTCACAGACACATCTATTACTGTGGAGACCTCAGTCTGTCATAATGAGACACAACACACACTACAGATACTCTCACACTACACCTGAGGTGTCTGACGCAGTGGTCACAGACACATCTATTACTGTGGAGACCTCAGTCTGTCATAATGAGACACAACACACACTACAGATCCTCTCACACTACACCTGAGGTGTCGGACGCAGTGGTCACAGACACATCTATTACTGTGGAGACCTCAGTCTGTCATAATGAGACACAACACACACTACAGATCCTCTCACACTACACCTGAGGCGTCTGACGCAGTGGTCACAGACACATCTATTACTGTGGAGACCTCAGTCTGTCATAATGAGACACAACACACACTACAGATCCTCTCACACTACACCTGAGGCGTCTGACGCAGTGGTCACAGACACATCTATTACTGTGGAGACCTCAGTCTGTCATAATGAGACACAACACACACTACAGATCCTCTCACACTACACCTGAGGTGTCTGACGCAGTGGTCACACACACATCTATTACTGTGGAGACCTCAGTCTGTCATAATGAGACACAACACACACTACAGATCCTCTCACACTACACCTGAGGCGTCTGACGCAGTGGTCACAGACACATCTATTACTGTGGAGACCTCAGTCTGTCATAATGAGACACAACACACACTACAGATACTCTCACACTACACCTGAGGTGTCTGACGCAGTGGTCACAGACACATCTATTACTGTGGAGACCTCAGTCTGTCATAATGAGACACAACACACACTACAGATCCTCTCACACTACACCTGAGGCGTCTGACGCAGTGGTCACAGACACATCTATTACTGTGGAGACCTCAGTCTGTCATAATGAGACACAACACACACTACAGATTCTCTCACACTACACCTGAGGTGTCTGACGCAGTGGTCACAGACACAATGGTATTGTTGATGTGCTTTCAGTGATGTTCAGGGTAAATGCAGCCTGACCCAGCATTGATCATTATTGGACTTTATGAACATGTCATTTAAACAATATTTAAACAATAAATATTATTTTATATAACTAATATGCTGTATTTGGTATTGAGAAAAGGTCCGTAATGTTGACTTCAGTGACAGTTACTTTATGAGTCTTTATGAGTGACTGGTTGTAAACAAGGAAGTTGTTTAGCGCTCTATTTGGAAATCTTTTAAAGGAAAAAGATATCGCTTTTCTCAGTGGACATTCAAACTGATTTCTTTAATAATGGATATTATGGACATTGAGCTGAATAACGAAGGCTATTTCAGGTGCAGGTAATACACTCGTTTAGTCAACCTCTCACTCATAATACCTTAATACTCTACACCAGGGGTCTCATATGGAATCAGATTCCCACCAATTGAATTGCGGGCACGCATAAAAAAAAAAAAAAAGTGTGAATCAAAATTTTAAAAACACATGAGAAAATATAATTCACAAAACTGAAAAATCAATGCAAAGTTACCCAGAGTCACAAACAACGTGGTCATAGAAATACAAATAATAAGCGTGAGTCAAACATTTAAACAAGTTTAAAATTATATTGCTCAAAGCTGAATCATGAATTCAAAATGATCTGAATCGCACACAAAATCATGTTTTCTGCTCTTATTTTCATTTTTTGTATGTCCGTTCTCTTTTCTTCTTTGCTCGTTTCCACATTCTTCGCTTGCGTTCAAGAAGTCCTCGCTGCAGCCTGTAGCACGATGACGTACTGGATCCGATCCAACGCGTACTGGACGCGCATGCGCGGTGGTTTCATTCACAATTCGATGATGTCATATACGCATGCGCAGAAGAGTTTTGGGGACATCATTGAATGCACAGGAGAGTTTGCTGGATAGATAAATACTCAAACCGCTCGCTCAAAAATAATGATTAATAACATGCTCACGCCATTAGGACACGCGTTTTGCATTTTCCCTTGAATGTGTAGGCTACTGGTATTTTAAAGTTCTTTACAGATCGTGTTGCATTGAGGATTAAAATTACAGAGACAATTACTTGACTCTTCCACTCAACAGCAAGTATGATCAGAATATATATAAAAATTAACTGTTTTGCATGCATGCACAGCGAAACTAGGATAATTAAGCATCACATTTATGAAAAGATGATTTATTAATCAATAATTACTTAAAACTATTTATCAGTTCTACAACTACACAGTTTAGAACATCATCTATATACAATAATGATCATACATTATGACTAGCGCATACGCATTATAAATTAATTTAGAGATCTGTATGAATGACATTGCCATAACGATCCACCATCCAGTACGTATTCGATCTGATCCAGCAACGTCATCGTGCTACAGGCTGCAGCGAGGGGTGTCTCCTTGCGTTTCCAAATGGTGCAGTTTGAGTTTTATGTAAATCAGGGGCGGGTCTAAGCATCACCATTGGTCCACTAGTTCTAGATTGACAGCTCATCCCGTAGCCAATCAATGGAAGAGGGAAGCTGACGTCACCAAGAGACTCACGCCTCAGTTCAGCCAGCCGCTGTTGACTTGAGCTACGAGTATAACGCGCTCTCTATCACTGTATCGGCAAGGAAATACATTATTACCCTCATTCACTGCTATAAGAGGAGAAGATTTGGCTAAACTTGTTAAATCATCAAAATCTAGAGGCAGACAGAGTATACAGCTTCATTACTTAAGTAAAAGAACAGATACCCTTAAGTAAAAGAACAGATACCCTTAAGTAAAAGTACAAATCTCTCAATATTGTACTTGGCTGTCAAAATCAACAACATGTATGCTTGACCCTATACCAACTAGGCTTTTAAAAGAGATACTTCCAGAGGTCATAGATCCTCTGCTTAATATTATTAATTCATCCTTGACATTAGGATATGTACCGAAAACCTTTAAGTTGGCTATAATTAAACCACTTATTTAAAAAAATGCAACTTGATCCTAAAGAATTAGTCCATTACAGGCCAATCTCAAATCAACCGCTTCTGTCAAAAATACTAGAAAAGGCAGTGTCCTTACAATTATGTTCCTTTTTTTAGAAAGAAATGGTATCTGTGAGGATTTCCAGTCAGGATTTAGACTGTATCATAGTACTGAGACTGCTCTAATTAGAGTTACAAATGATTTACTCTTATCATCTGATCATGGTTGTATCTCCCTATAGCCCCTTTCACACTGCACGCCGGACCCGCAATATTCCCAGAGCATTGCCGGGTCGCCTTCTGTGTGAAAGCAACCACGTCCCGGGATTGATTACCGAATTGAACCCGGGTCGGGGACCTAGTAATATTGCGGTATTCGACCCGGGACGAGTGTTGTGTGAACAAAAGCCAAAACTAATGCCGAAGCGTATGCGTAGTTATCGTGCGACTCCTAGAGCTTGTGTTTTCAATAATACAACCCTGCAGTGCCAGAAGAGCTCATCGGTGTTTTAAACGCAGAGAGTGTTCGTATACAAAAGAAACTAAAATTAAACAAGCAGAAACGTGCACAAACTGGACACAAGTCGAGACCACGGAGCTCCTTACTATTCGCCCTGAAGCGGAGATCGCTCGCCGTTTTACGTCACATCCGGATGTCACGTGTCAACTTGATTCGTGACCGCTACGGGTTGTGTGTGAAAGCGCACATATTACAGTATTTCGCTGGTAGTGAGAATGGACCAAATCTAGCGGCCCGGGGACAAATGCTGTGTCGCATTATCCGTGTATTTGCCGGAATCGCAGTGTGAAAGGGGCTTATTAGTGTTACTCGATCTTAGCACTGCATTCGATACTATCAACCACAGCATTCTTTTGAATAGACTCAAATTATGTTGGCATTAGTGGAAATGCATTCAATACACTGATTCATAACCGTTTTAATCTTTATTTGAGGTTTGAAAACAAACCCGGAAGAGAAGCCAATGCTGAATAAAGTCATAGTTTTTGTTATTTTTGGACCCAAATGTATTTTGGATGCTTCAAGAGACTCTAATTAACCCACTGATGTCTCATATGGACTACTTTGAGGATGTTTTTATTCCCTTTCTGGACATGGACTAAATATCTAATATCTTAAACTGTGTGTGAAGATGAACGGAGGTCTTACGGGTGTGGAACGACATTAGGGGGAGGAGCTAAAGGGTTAGTTCAACCAAAAATGAAAATTATTTCATGAATTACTCACCCTCATGTCGTTGGACACCCGTCAGACCTTCGTTCATCTTCGGAACACAAATGAAGATACTTTTGTTGAAAGCTGAGAAAGGCCTCCATTGTCATTCAGTACATTTCCACTGACCCACTCACAAAACCCTAAACATGTTGTTATAAAGTCCATCACACAACAGTGGCTGTACAATAATTTCACGAAGTGACGCAAATAGTTTTTGTGTGCAAAAAAAAATCAAAATAATGAGTTTATCCGCAAGGTTATTGTCTTCCGTGTAGTCTTCCGAATAATTGTTTATTCGACACATCATCCTAAATAAACCCGTCTCCGGCGCAATGACTCCGATCCTTCAAATATTCATATTCAATAATTGTTTATTCGACACATCATCCTAAATAAACCCGTCTCCCGCGCGATGACTCCGATCCTTCAAATATTCATATTTTTGTGTAATCAACGCATCATCCTCAATAAAGGCGTCTTGCGTGATACTGCAAACTTTGGAATATTCTGATCTAATATGATTTCTGACCTGTAAGGTTGGCAGAATAATAATCATACACTGTGTGTTAATAGGCCAGAGGAGAACTGGCCCCTCGACAGTCTGGTTTCTCCCAAGGTTTATTTTTCTCCATCATGCCCTGATGGAGCTTTGGTTTCTTGCCACTGTCGCCATTGGCTTGGCTTGCTCAGTTGGGGACACTAAAATTTACAAAAAAAGTTTTTTTTAAAAAACGTTTTCAACTAAATATCCAAATAAAATTAATTACTAAATTAACTGTATCAACTTTATTACTGATCTGCCCACATTGATAAATTGAATAAATTGAATAAATTAAGTATGATAAATTGAAATGAGCTGATGACATCACCGTTTTCTCCAGAACGACAGCGGAATAAAATATTGTTGCAATATTTTCCTGTTTAACACTGTAAAGATGCTTTAAAACAATCGTCATTGTAAAAGCGCTATATAAATAAAGTTGACTTGACTAAAATAGGAGTAAAAGTAAAAATCTGGGTAGAGCGACATGTATCACCTCAGGTGTACATGTATCAACACTCACTTTTATCTTATATTCCTTTGAATGAATAGGACCAGAGGCTGAATCAGCAACAATAAAATGGTTATTAAAAACATTGACAATATTTTCTTTCCCTTTATAATGATTTCCTTAACTTTTAAATAGTCAGGTAAACCAGAAGTGGAAACCACATATAAATCACTATCATGAATATCTTGTAAAAAGGCCTGTTCATTTGAGGTGAAGCATCGATTGACTGGTCGACAACTACTCTGTAAGTGTTTGTAACTTCTCATTTGATTGTCTGTTCATTTGTTGTTAGATAAGTGTGTCTGTGTAGTGCATTGGTGTGTATTAGTAGTTTCTGGTGTATTCTCGTGGTGTGTGTGGAGGAGTTAGCCTTTGTTTGGTCATTGCCACGTGTGTGAACGCGTTTGTTGGGGGCATTCCCAGCTGTTTTCAATAACTACTCAGGTGGGTATAAATAGAGTGATGGTCCGTGGCAGCCCTCGTGTGAAGCCCGACGAGTGTGAAGCCCGACGAGTGTGAAGCCCGACGAGTGTAAAGACTTCAACTCTTCCCTGCGCAACTCCTCCCGAGCAAGGACCCCGACAAGGCACTTGAGTATCATTTTCCTTTTCATTATTTGTGTTCAGTTTTTCTTATTTCTGTCTAGCCTTTTCTCTGATCTGTATTCACCATGTGCTTTCTAATCTCTACTATTACTACTAGCACTCGTAAATCACGCTCTGTACGCAAGAGACGCCGCAATCCTAATAATTTGCGCAGTCTGCGTAAATCCTCTGCTACTTTACTCTCTATTCCAATTGTTCTCTGGAATTGCCAGTCTGCTGTAAACAAAGCAGACTTTATTTCATCTATTGGGACTCATTCTCTGCTCAGCCTCATGGCCCTAACTGAGACCTGGATCAAACCAGAGGACACTGCCACTCCTGCAGCACTCTCAACCAATTTTACTTTTTCACACACTCCTCGGCCTATTGGGAGGGGTGGGGGTACTGGTTTGCTTATCTCAAATGATTGGAAATTTGATCCCTTACCATCTCTATGGGCCAGTTCATTTGAAGCACACAATCACTATTACTCACCCTGTTAAAATCCATGTGGTAGTGGTCTATCGTCGTCCAGGTCACCTCGGTAACTTTGTGGAGGAGTTGGATGTGTTACTTTCTTGCTTCCCTGAGGATGGCACTCCTCTGATTCTGCTTGGTGACTTCAACATCCATCTTGATAAACACCTAGCCACAGACTTCACCACTCTACTGACTTCATTTGACCTTAAGTTAGTATCTACTACGGCTACTCACAAATCAGGTAACCAATTAGACCTCGTCTACACACGCAACTGCTCCACGGACAACACTTTAGTTACTCCATTACACACCTCAGACCACTTTCTCATCACTCTTAACCTCATACTGACTCCTGATACAACACGTACTCCTACACAGATTAGCTTTCGGCGTAATCTACGCTCACTCTCTCCCTCTCGCCTATCCACTATGGTTTCATCTTCACTCCCTCCACCTGCTCAGTTCTCAGCACTGGACACTAACAGTGCTACTGACACTCTTTGCTCCACTCTAACATCCTCCTTCGACAATTTTTGCCCCCTTTCATCCAGACCAGCCCGCCCCACCCCATCTGCCCCCTGGCTGTCTGATGTTCTCCGTGAACATCGCTCTGGACTCAGGGCAGCAGAGAGGAAATGGCGGAAAGCTAAAAACTATACTGACCTTACCTTGTATCAGTCTCTTCTCTCTTCTTTCTCTGCAAATGTCTCCACTGCTAAAACAACATACTACCAGAACAAAATCAACAAATGCTCTGACTCTTGCACACTCTTCAAAACATTCTCCTCTCTTCTTTGTCCTCCCCCTCCTTCATCAACTCTTACAGCTGATGACTTTGCATCATTTTTCACAAACAAAACATCTCTCATCAGCAACCAGTTCTCCTCACCACAAACTAACATGCACATCTCAACAACTAACACGAACACGCTTCCATCCTTCTCTCCGCTCTCCAAGGCAGATATTTCTAAACTCATCCTTTCCAATCACCCTACTACCTGTCCACTTCATCCTATACCCACTCACCTCCTTCAGGCCATTTCTTCTTCAATAACTCCTGCACTCACTCACATTGTCAACACTTCTGTTCACACAGGAACCTTTCCCACAGCATTTAAGCAGGCTCGGGTAACCCCACTGCTTAAGAAACCCTCTCTGAATCCAGCACTTTTAGAAAACTACATCCTTTCTGCCTTTCATTGCAAAGACACTTGAGCGAGTTGTTCAATCAACTCTCTATGTTTCTTGAACAGAACAACCTCCTGGACAACAACCAATCCGCCTTTAAAAGCGGCCACTCGACTGAGACTTTACTCTAGACCTTACTCTCGGTAACTGAGGCACTGAGACTGGCAAAAGCAGCTTCCAAATCCTCACTGCTCATCCTGCTGCATCTCTCTGCTGCTTTTGACACAGTTAACCACCAGATCCTCCTGTCAACACTTTAGAAGATGGGTATCTCAGGAACTGCTCTCCAGTGGTTCAGGTCTTACCTCTCTGGTAGGTCCTACAGGGTGTCATGGAGAGGTGAAGTGTCTAAGTCACATCATCTAGCTACTGGGGTTCCCCAGGGCTCAGTGCTTGGACCACTTCTCTTCTCTTCTCCATCTACATGTCATCATTAGGTTCTGTCATTCAGAAACATGGCTTCTCCTCTCACTCCTATGCTGATGACACTCAACTCTACCTCTCATTTCAACCAGATGATCCTACAGTCGGTGTGTGTATCACTGCCTGTCTGACAAACATTTCTGAATGGATGAAGGAGCATCACCTTAAACTCAATCTTGCAAAGACAGAATTACTTGTTGTCTCAACCAACCCAGCACTTCATCAAAATTTCTCCATTCAGCTTGGTTCATCAACCATAACTCCATCCAGGACAGCCAGGAACCTTGTTGTAGGAGTTGTAAATGATGACCAGTTAAACTTCACTGACACATTACTGCAACAGCCCGGTCCTGCAGATTTGCCTTATACAACATTAGAAAGATTAGACCCTTCCTATCAGAACAGGATGTACTCCTGGTTCAAGCTCTTATTCTCTCCAGACTGGACTATTGTAATGCTCTTCTAGCTGGTCTAAGTTTGCGTTCTGCGAGTGAGCGGCGCCTCGTGGTTCCATCCCAAAGGGGCATGAAATCTCTCTCACTGACATTTTCCTGGACCGTTCCCACCTGGTGGAATGACCTGCCGATCTCAATTTGTGCAGCCGAGTCTGCAGATTTTTAAAAAACATTTTTAGACACATCTTTTCCAATTGCACCTGACCAATAAAGAATATCACTTCTTTCTGTTTTCTGTTTTTTTGTCTAAAATAAAAATAAAAGTTTGTGTACTGTGCTCGATTAACTGAGAATTCTTACAGCTCTTGCAGGTTGTTGCCCTCGTTTGTTTCGTTGCTTCTATCTATGACAGCCATTGGTTAGTGACATCAATTAATGAGGATTTGTTTGGATCTTTTTGATTTAACCGTGTTGGAGAATTTATCAGTTGCTCCAAACAAAGAATCACAGATATAAGATTCAGAAATGCTGCAAGTGACCTGTGACAACTTTGAAAATGCATCATAAAACAGAAAAATTGTAATCAGTATCCCATGCTAAGGAAAGCAAGCATTTCATTGCTACTAGCCTTTACAACTACAAAGACGAAACAACCAAACCAGTTGGATGCTTCTGGACACGCGTGTTGCCCTCTCGTCCTGCGAACCGGCTTGGGACCAGATTGTGCAGAATAAGCAGGCCCACCCTTCTCATTAACCCCTTTGCAGTAAGGTCTCGCCGACGGCCCCAGATTACTGATTACTGAAAAACTTGGTATAATTATAAAGATTAAAGCCTCCAGCTTCGTTATCTGACCAATGTTTATGATAAAATGAGGTTGCAGTGACATTATTTCTTAATTTATGTCAGGAGTGCAAAATAATCAATCCGTTATGAAAGATATTTTGAAAAGAATATCAACAAGAATCAAAAGCCAGTCACATCATCTGGTTTTATTTGTGGACACATACATGCACTAAACAGCATCCATTCGGGCTCTAAGTCAACACGTGCACCTATTTGGACAAATATAGATTTATCAACATGTTTGCAAAATATTCTGTCATACAAAATAAAATTTCTATTAATTTCTCACTGAATTATGCTGATCTGAAGAGCTGAATGACATTCGGAGCGATCTCTGGCCGTTTCTCAATACCAAGTAGGCAAACTTCTGACTTGTGTCCTTGGTAGTTCAGACTTGTCGAGTTGGACTCGGGAGAACGAACTCCAGAGGACGAGAGGAATCGTCATCAGTCCCTGGTCAAGTACTGTTCCAATTCAAAGTTCACTTCTAGCTTTTTTACCAGGAGTGGGCGGGACCGGGAATTGTAATATTATTAATTTTGAACTTAATTTGGCCACCGAAAGACTTTAATCACCGAAATATACGGCCGAAATGTTGTGGTGACACAAAGAGAAACCGCAACCTGCAGGTGCTTGTCTAATGCAACATGTCTGCGGCGTGGACGTATGTGGTTCATCTCACATCTGATGACACATCTATGGTAAACTTTGTTCAGTGCATGCTAGTGCTTCCATATGTTCGAATATGACCAGTCGTTTTCGCCATCACTCCGCGTGAAGAGCCAGAAGACGAGAACGAGAAGTTGCGTGTGTTGTGAGAAGCGCACGTCTCACAGCGCACAAATATTGAGTTCTCTTTCAAGTCCTGCGCTTAAACAGACAAACTCACTCAAATAGTATAACAACATGTTCATCTTGAGGAGTATCCTAATAGGAGACATATTTTGTATATGCCTTAAGTGAACTTTTACTGTACACAGTCGAGAAAGACGAGCATATCTCTGCATCAGGTCTTAAAGGGGCAGTAGCCTTTACTGCTGTCGGTTTAATGTCAAACAAAAGATAAAGACATCACTCACTGCTCTTGATAGAATAGCTTTTGTAAGTTTAATAAGGATTAATCTTTAATTACAGTTAAATATGTTTTAAATATGTAAATATGCAGTTATTTTACATTTGATTACTTTATTAAATTCCTCTACCTTTCTTCAGGCCAGTAGGCCTGTGCATTATTATTTAATGAACATGAGTGAGGTCAAGTTAAACATTTTAGTTTGGATTTTATTTTGTACTGTGCGTTGTTGCAATGTGCAATAAATATTTGCATAATTTATCATTGATTTATTATTTGAAACTTTAATATTAATTTGTGCAATTGCAATGCCTTGGTTTTAGTGCATAAAATCTGTCATAGCCCTAAATGCAATGGTACTAATAATTGGCATAATTTATTTCGGTGTTTCGGTTTTCGGCCTTGGTTTCCTCTTTTTCAGCTTTCAGTTTCGGCCAAGAATTTTGATTTCGGTGCATCCCTAGTCTGAAATAACCAAAAAGAAGGAGTGACAACGCATAAGCCAGCTGCAAGACATTTACTGTGTGTGTGTGTGTGTGTGTGTGTGTGTGTGTGTGTGTGTGTTTTTGCATAGATGATTTATGTGGAATTTAATGTGTGTGCATCGTTATTATATTGAACTGAAACCCATCTTAAACAAAAATGACGATTTGGGTCTTTATTCATCTGGGCATGGGTATGCTGTGATCAGAACTGATTTTTTTTACTGTAACTGACAGATTCTGGCCAAATAAACAACACGGGAACGGGAGTCATTCTTCTGGGATTGGGAGGGGACAGGAACTTCCCCCCGTTTTTTCGTGGGATTGGGATGGGACGGGATCTTTTTGTGGGACGGGAGAGGTTTGAAAATCCACTCCAGTGTCGCCCTCTACTGGGCACCCGCTGAGCGACTGGCTCTCACAACTCCGCATAGGCGCTCTCTTTATAAATAAACTAGGGCCGGGACTGTAACGCGTTAATTAAGATTGATTAATTACGGGACTGTAACGCGTTAATTAAGATTAATTACGGGGAAAAAATATATATTTTAACCACACTTATTTTTGCACCGCGGAACGTTTTTCAATGAATGAGTTTCGACGGACCGAGTATACTGGAACACCAACTAGTGTCGCTCACGAGTCACGACAACATCAAACCACAGTGAACATGAGTGAAGAAGCTGATGAGACCGCTTTGCTCGGCCTCGGGGATGGGAAATTTTGTTTAAAAAAACGAAAGGATGGAACCGTCGACAAGAGCACGGTTGTGTGCAAGCGATACAACAAGGAGTTAGCGTATCACCGCAGCACATCGAGCCTCAAATATCACAAATACGCTTCTGCTAAACTTAATGGCAAACATTGCACTGGTCTGCTGGACTGAAATAAATAAACAATATTTTGTTGGTTAAGCTTATGTATTCAGTCATTATTCAATGGTATACTAAAAATACATGTGAAAAATTACTTCTCATTGTTCTCAGGTCAAATATTTATATGCAATTAAAATGCGATTAATTTCGATTTATTAATTACAAAGCCTCTAATTAATTTTGTTTTTTTTTAGCGAGTCCCGGCCCTAAAATAAACCACAGATTTAATTATTAAACAAGCACATTATTGCCTGAAAAAGTCTTAAAACTACATTTTTGACACATTAACAGTAGTATTGTTAAATTACACAGGGTTTCTCGTCCGCTACTGACGCTTGCTGGTCGGTGTGAGATGCATTCTGGGATACCGGTCTGTCTCCTCTCAATGCACACACACTTCTACGTATAAGTACAAGTTGGTAAATCCCACACTTTGCGTGAAACTGTTCTTATGCACTCACTACGCACAGAACTGTGCGTACGCACCCTTGATAAATGAGGGCCCTGGTTCCTGGGTAAAGTTCCTGTGGTGGAAACGGGGCTATTCATGACAGACCGGTGAAACGTTCATTGAGTGAAAACAATAGACTGTGAATTGAGCCGTTGAAAGACTAGTTAGTAGACTGCAAGTATGTGTTTTACAGGCCAATAACAATGATTATTAGCATCTTTTCTTAGCCTTTGCTAAAAACTCACATGACAGTCTTACAATATGCTTCATAAAATGCATGATTTTAGAGATTTCATCCTCAGATTTGAAATGAAGCGTGGCCACACTTGTGGCTTCACATTAGTTGTGGTTATAAGTTGTTATACTCACATAATGTTTTTATACATTTAAAAATATATTATATATATTTTTTTTTTTGTTTAAATGTTTGAGCCTATATATCTTCATATTAAAACATTCTGAGTAATTCAGTCTTGGATTGTAAACTCTTAAGCGTTGGCTTTCTAGAATGACATTTAAACACACACAGTGGTGTAACTTTATCGACAGAAGTGTGTGTCAGATATGTACAATAATTCATGTTGAATTTTTAAAGTACATCGACTTTAATTTATCACATTATTCATGTTTATATTATGATTGTTTCATCCTTAAAACTAACTATAAAACAATATATTGTTTTGTAAATACATACCCATAAATTATGCCCATACACACACATTCATTGTTTGCAAACCTGTTTAACCCTCTGGACCCGAAGAACGCGCCCCATCATTTTGCTGTATTTTTCCTCATGACAATGTAAACCAGCTTAAAATACTCTTTCATTTTTGGCCTCACAGACATGAACGATATGTCTTTACAAAGTTTAAAGTGTCTAATTTTTTATGTACACTAAAAATAAAAAAATAAATGTTGTGCTTTTTGCTGAATAAAGAAAACAAACAGGATACGCATTCTCCCGTCTTTCTCCCTGTGAAGTCCTTTCTGAAATGCATGTAAAATATACTCAGAACTCAGAGAAAACTTGCCACACAGACATGACAGATATCTCGTTATAAAGCCTGGAAGGTCTACTTTTAAACAGTGAGAGGTCCAGTTTCTCCAGCACTACTCATTAACTTTAATGTGACCACACCCACACGCACGCAAGCGATTTACATGCAAATCGTCCACGAGGAAGGAACGAGAACCTGTAAACGGCCCCATCATCTCAAAACAAAGAATCATCTTCTTTCTTCTGATTTCAGCTCAGAGGACACGCTGCAAGTTTACCTTGGATTTACCTTTAGAATAAGACGAACACGATTTTAAAATGAGAATTTTTAAGGTAAAGCATTTAATCTCACTTATAGTAGCTTTACTGATGCATAAACTTCACATTGTAGGCTAGCCTACTAGCTGAACTATTGCCAAACTAAAATGTGTGAAATCAACGGAAACATGTTGAAACATGAAATAGGTAGGCAACCTCGATGCTAAGTAAAGATAAGAAATGAGGATATTATGCTCTATAATATTAAACGCAGCATGATATAAAAGTAGGTTTGCTAACTGTCCCGTTTATTGGGCCTAAATGTCCCGTACATTACTGACCTGTTTATTGACTGCTATACGCTGATGCACCGCTCATGTTGCGTTTTTGCGTGCTAATGTTCGTTATTTTAAATGCAGATGCGCTCAAATGAATGCCCTGAATGTGTCTTTTGCACTTAATGTATTATTATTATTTTATTTTATTTTTACAGCACTGCTCTGTTGTTTTCATGTCTAAACCCAAGTATACAATAATGTTCAAATGTTTTAGATCTGTCTGTTTTCAAAAAAAGTTATTCTGCTTAACAAGGCTGCATTTATTGATATTTTAAATGCAATTTATTCCGGTTTTCAGTTTCACTTGATCCTTCAAAAATCATTGTAATTTGCTGATTTGCTGCTCAAGAAACATTTCTTACATTATTATGAATGTTGAAAACATTTTTTTACAATTTATTTCAGGATTCTTTGATAAATAGAAAGTTCAAAACAACAGCATTTATCTGAAATAGAAATCTATTGAAATTAAATTAAATTCACAAAGATGCCTTATATTCATCAAAAAACACAGTAAAGACATTTATAAAGTTACTAAATATTTTTTATTTCAGATAAATGTTATTATTTTGAACTTTCTGTTAATCAAAGATTTATCCCTCTGGGTTAAATCTATTTATCAAATTATCCTGAAAAAATGACAACATTCATAATAATAAGAAATGTTTGTTGAGCTTATAGATCAAATCCTCATATGAGAATGATTTGTGAAGGATCATGTGACACTGAAGACTGGAGTAATGATGATAAATTCAGCTTTGATCACAGGAATTAATTACACTTTACTACATATTCTCATAGAAAACATTTATTTTAAATTGTAAAAATATTTCACAATATTACTGTTTTTACTATTTTGGATCAAATAAATTCAGCCTTGATGAGCAGAATATATATATTTAGACCTGCAGTACTGTTCAAACGGTTTCAAAGTTTTTATTATATATATATATATAAAGTAAAAAAAAACTTCTAAAACGTTTGAACAGTACTGCAGGTCTAAAGTCTTTATGTAATTTACTACTTTTAAATTAAACGTGATTTTGTCTGAGTATGTCTGAGTATGTCAAACTTCTTCAGGGCCACTAATTAGCCTAAGGGTCCAGAGGGTTAATATATTGTATATACTGTATGGGTCGCTTCAATAAAAAAGGTCCATTTTTAAAAAGTTGGGTCTACTGTATTAGAAAAAATATTTTTTTTCTTTATAAATAATGTACCTGCACATTGTGTATTATTTAATCCCATCTCACCTCAGTGTCTTCAGTTGACAGTGTGGATCCTCCAGTAAATCACTGAGCTCCTTCACTCCTGATTCTCCAGGATCATTTCCTGCGAGATCCAGCTCTATCAGGTATGAAGGGTTTGATCTCAGAGCTGAAGCCAGAGCTTTATAACCTTCTTCTCTGATACCGCAGTAGGAGAGTCTAGAACAGAAATGCAAATGTAACATTCAGCTAATTACGCAGTTATTCTAGAAATTACCAGAGCAATTTAATGTGCAAGTATAATAGTTTTATCTGAACTATAATAGTTTTATCCAACAAACTGTATGAACCCTAGTTTTCATACCAGGTTTGTGACAATCATTTTTTTATTTATTTATCTATATTTAGCATTAAGCCTATCAATCAGCATGTTAAAAATATTTTTTTCAAAATCAAATGTTTTAGTGTGTACATGTTAGGACTATTTATTCAGAAAATATCTCAGGTTGCGTATGTAACCCATGTTCCCTGACAACAGGGAACGAGACACTGCGTCCTAGAACGCTTCAGGGGAACGCCTCCAGCGTGACAGGTGTCTGAAGCTACTATCGAATCACGTCAATCCTATTGACCAGCGACCGCCCATGACATCATCAATGTGCGACCAGGAAGTACATAAGGGCGCCTATCAAACATGACACCATCTTTAGTCTGAAGGGACTGTTTAGCAGGCCGCCATGCTGAGGGGAGTGCATGCCCACTGGCAGTGATAACTGTCAGGACAAGCAAATTAAACTTGAAAAGCTCCCCCTCTGGTCAAACCGGGCTGTCAGTGACAGCACTCCCTACGGCCATAGCCCAAGCTATAAGCCTCAACAGAAACCTTAATGCATAAGCATGAGGTCCTACCCAGACTGCTCAAAGGCCTGGGACCAACTTCTTAAACAGAAGGGGTCCCTTTAAGGGAATGTGGCCAAGGGGCCCGAGGGCACCCCAGCCAGTCACTATTCGGAAAAACCTTTCCTGCATGCCACCAGGGAGGCCTGACCTGGTGTCGCTTCTGCGGGACACCTTGGCCTGGCCAACCCTGTCTGTTTGAAACAGAGCCACTGGAAAGTCACCTTCTGGTGAGGCATCCAGACTGAGGGACTGCGAACTGGCAGTATTCTCCTCAGACCGGATCCCAGAGACAGGTATCCTAGAGAGCAGTACTCATAGCGCTTTCCTAACCCTTGCTAACGAGGGGAGATCACCTGCTCGATCTTAGGATCTACCGAGCTGTGTGCTAGTTGACGACCCTCAGAGAGGAGAGCACCAGAGCCTGCCTGGTGGGTAACCCCCAGCTGTAGGCCAAACTACCAAAGGTTCTATTCTACAAAGAACTGGTAAGAGAAGTGCCTAATCTTGGAAACTTCGCCTTCAAGTAGGCCCAGAGAGGCCTACTACCTGATAGCAAGTTTAACTACACGTTGGTCATTAAACAGTCCACGCTTCTGAGATACTGATGTCCTTTAGCACTCTTTTATTTGTACATTTGAGACACCGTGAAAACTAAAATGTAAACAAAAACAACAAACACAAGTTTTACATATACCCATAAAGACACAAAATCAAATAAAGAAATACATAAAATTAACTCATTTACCGTGCTTGCCTGTAACCAACAGTAGAATCATCAGGAGCCCATGCATATCTCAATTCATGTTTGCCATTCTGTTGACACTAATACTTCCGGGTTAAATAACCCAGGAAGAGTCACATGACCAATCAGTACAACTAAATTAAATCCAATACCACCAGAATTAACTAAATTAATACATGTGCATAAATAAAATTACATTTAAATAAAAAATACAAAAGTAAAAAATAAACTTTAAACCCTAAAACCCCACCAATATTACATACATGTATACACCATACACAGCTGACCTACCAGTGTCAGCTACAGCAAGTTTTCAAGGAGGCCTAAGAGGGGCCTACCACTTGATAGTAATTCATGCGGACTGCCACAGCATCCAGATTCGCATTTATGGAGGCCTAGAGAAGCCTGCCGTCTCAAAGCAAGCCTTCAGGGAGGCCTGATGAGGCCTACAAACTAATAGCTTGTGGTGAGGCATTATGGATACTTCACCTTCAAGGAGGCCCAGAGAGGCCTACGACCTGATAGCAAGTTTTTCAAGGAGGCCTACGAGAGGCCTACGACCTGATAGCAATACATGATAGCCAATCAGGCGATCTGTCCAGTTGCCCTGCATAGGAACTGGACTTCAGGGAGGCTCCTGGACGGACCCTCCTACACGGTCAGGGTGGCTGAGAGTAACAATCTCACCAGCCATCCCTAAGAGCACTTGCTTTGATAAGTCTCGTCAGCTGCCAGATAATCTGAGAGGAATACAACCCTCTCATGACGATTGACGAGCTCCATCTGGGATGGCGAACTCCCCTCCCTCAAGAGGAGAGCCAGACAAGAACGGAGCGATCTCGGAAAACAGCTCACAATTTACACAAACAGCAGTGTAAATGTGTAAAACACAAGACTGTGCATTTTCTTTATCCCAGGCAGTAAATAACTGAATTCGTATTTCCTTAATTTGTTTAAGCAATTCAGACAGAACAGTCCCTGAAGACGAAAAAGATGGTGTCATGTTTGGTAGGCGCCCTTATATAATTCCTGGTCACACATAGATGATGTCATGGGCTGTCGCCGGTCAATAGGATTGACGCGATTTGATAGTATCTTCAGACACCTGTCGTGCTGGAGGCGTTCCCCCGAAGCGTTCTAGGACGCAGTGCAAGTTCCTTTTTGAAAGGGAACAAAACTGTTCCATCTACAAAGAACTATGAAGCTCAATATCTCAGAACCGCAGAACATACTGTCTAGGGGTTCTTTTCGAAAAAGCTTTGTAAGCCTAAGTTGATCGTAGAGACCATTGGTGGCTATTGTTCTATGACCAACTTAAACTTATAATACTATTGGGTAACACAGCCCTGTTCATTATCATTAAGTCTTAATTTCACCTTCTGTTTTTACTTATTTTGAGCTAAATGAGCCCTGTCTATTGTCACAGAACTTACCTCAGTTTTGCCAATTTACAACTTATATTCTCCAATCCAGTGCAGAGCAGCTTCACTCCTGAATCTTGGAGATTATTTTTGTTCATGTTGAGCTCTTTCAGATTGGTATCTGATCCAAGAACTCGAGCTAGATCTGAACAGCCTTTGTATGTTAAGTTACAGTCATTTAGCCTACAAGGGAAATAAGTAAAATTCCAGAATAATATGTTTGAATACATTTGCTAAAATACAAATATCAAATCTTTTTATCACCTATAGGTTTAATGACAATAAATGATACATTTAAAAGTGCTAGCTTGATAGTCTTTTAAAAGGTGTTATGCCAAATCTGACTAAAAACATTGCCATTCCTATCAAGTGCTCAACACTGGCTAGAATGCTCAATGCTCTAAAAACACACTGTAAAAAATAAATATTTGATGCTTCCACAGAGTGCTTCCACAGAAAAACACACGGGAACACATGCATTTAAATGCAGCCACCAATCAGTGGGTATCAAATTGACTTAGTACATGTTTTTTACTGCAGAAAGCCTGGAATTAGGGGTCTGACGAGATCTCGTGCCACGAGATCTCGCGAGACTAAACTGTGACGAGATTTCTGTCTTGTCTTAAGGCATCTTTACACAGCAAACGCGGCACAGAAACCGATTCTGAAGCGGCATAAAATCACAAAAATGTGCATTTACACAGACCATTTAATCCTTCTCTGAAACGGCATAAATGCATTTACACAGGAATTAAAATCGCGGGTAACAATGCGTTGAACATTATTTAAAACTACAGTTTTAACAAAGTGTTATAAATTAATTTAAAACAAATAATGAAATGTATAAAAATAGACCTTAAATAAAAATACAGAATTTTAAATCGTTTTTTTCTGCCTTCTATAAAGCGCTTTTGATGTTTGGCATAATTCTGTAGGTCTACTGTAATTCTGCAATTCTTCTATTGTAGGCTACGGTATAGTTATTTTATATTTCTGCAATAAAATTGTACCTGATTGACAATGCTATAAAGAAAGTATAGTCTACATTATTACGGGTAGAATACCACAGGATTAAAAGTGGTCCAAAGTTTTTTTCAAAGAAACAGAAAGTCACTTTAGAGCATTCACAACATGTAGGCTAGGCTACAGGGGCGTCGCATCCGTGGGGGATACACCCACTCTTTTCTCGGTGACAGGTTTCAACACCCGCTCTTTTTCTGCAGTTTTTCCGCAGTTTTGCACAAACACCATAGCCTACTGCAGTCGCTCCTCCATTTCTCTGGCCGCTCTGTGTCTGCGCTCGCTGCTGTTTCGGTGCATAGGACAGACCTGTCCGCGGTCGTTCTCCATGGTTCTGACCAAAGAAGAGCGATCTGGAATCTCCATTATAGCACCAGGCTGCATACCCTATCTCTCTTAGCCCATAGACTGTAAAAGTGGTCAGGAATGTAATATTTCCCCAAAACGACGTTTAGTTCTCAGCTAGTATAACATGAACCAACCCGAATATTTGACAATTCTGTCTAATTGTGAACAGAAAAACGTTACACACGTCAATCCATTACCGACGATTTTTGTTCACGTCTTAGGCCTATATAGCCTACATACAGTTAGGCTATTCATTTAAAACATAATGTTATAGGCTAATATTTAAACATAGACTAACTATGACATTACAGTTTTCTTTAACCCTTTGTCCAGCGAAATTAAGCGCCGACGCATTTTGTTCCTTTATGACAGCGCGAACAAGTCACTCTGTAATTATTTGCCATATGATACAGATAGCCTAGGTGACATACATAATTATAAACTATACATTTTCTACTTTTATGTCACAATAACAACAAAGATTCTGGGAATATTGTTTATGCACTTCAAAATTTACAAACGCTGTCTTAATTCATTTTTTTATTATTAGGCTAATAAAAATTGTTTAAAAGCATTTCTAAATTCAGTTAATATTTCCAAAAAATGAATTTGAGCCAAAATAACAAAATGGTAAAAACTACCACCATGCAAATTAAATTTAGCCCTTCTCTGGCAGTTAGGCTACAGCCCGATGGGTAACGAACGGTGATAAGCTAAATGTTCTAAATAAATATGCACATAGCCTAATAATAATGATAATTAAAAAATACACAACTTTAAATAAACTCAAATATTCTACAATGTTGCTTATAGACAAATTAGCCTACAACCATAATGATTGAGTATCTATAGCCTATTTCAAGTTTTTAGGCTGCACTATGCCTAAGGGAAAAATCCAAACTTCAGTCTATTTTAATGACATGTAGGACAGCAGATAGAATATATCAGAAAGTATCAAATCTAATATATAATATCGTTCTCTCCAAGAGATTATAATACTGGCTTGGACAGTGACCCCGACTGGGTTAAGCATTTACCATTTCTGAGGGGAAATGTTGCAGTGCGTTGATCTGCCAGTCTCTTCAAAGGAAGATTACAAACGGCGAACACTACAGTGGTTAGCTTGACGATGTGAGTACAGAAAGCATTTACTTTAATTCCTAGATAGTTTGTCTCCTTGCTGCTTCTTGATTCTCGTGCCTAGTGAGCTTGCTGACAGGCGGTTGTCGTGAAAATTATGTAGTTTAAGGCGGCACAAGTTCGCGTTCTTTTACACTGAATCAAAACCGCTTCTATGTCACCTTTGATACTAGGGGCCGAGGTGGGTCAGACCCGACATATTTTAAGTCTGCTTTAATGCGGCATCGCGTCTTTACACAGAATTTTGAGCAGAAACAGACCCGCGTTAGACCCGCCTTAACTCGGCTGTGTAAAGATGCCTTTATTCTCAGAACCTGGTTATGAAGGAGTGTGAAGTTTATATTACGGCTCCACTCTAGTTTTGCCAATTAAATTGCTATTTGCTATTTAATTCAGGTGGATAATCATAACAGTCACTTAAACTCACTTCAATTCCATCAGTTCATCTAGAATGAGTTGTTCGAGTCTTGCGCAGAAGCAATCACGCAACGAGAAGACGACCTGTGTTGTGTGTTAAGCTGGGCATAGACTATAACTGATCCTCTGTCTCTCTAACAAAGAAAACAGCTACACAAATTTTGAAGGAGGATTCAACTGTATTACTTCACACATGGTTATATCAATAAAGAGTTCCTTTTCCAAACTCGTTTGCTGATTAAGTTCATTTGATGTACAAATACACGACAATGGACCCTTTTTACATAATACTTGAATAACCCCTATTGGAACAGACCTTCTCCAAATAATTAAATAAACAACAAACAAACAGAACAAAAACAAATCAATCAATAACCCAAAACAGAAATCACAGAAAGTCTCGTCCGCAGGAAAATACTTAAGGATTATACTTGAAGCTTAAAGCTCAGACATGTATTGCAAGAAATGTCCCATATGCCTTGGCACATCAGTCTCTTCCTCAATGATAGCCCATCCACATTATTCCCATAGCACATGGTGATGAACATGGAAAGAATGCCCATAATCAAGAATCCTTCTATAAAAGAAAATACAAACATTCATTCAATCAACCCACTTAAAATGGGGTTCACGACAATCTCAAGGCATAATAACAGTTACCTCATGACTAAATTTCACATATAACATTAAGCATGAAATAAAGTTATTCAATATACATCATTCAGTGGTTATAATCAAACATTACTTACAATTGAGCATCAAACAACTAGGTTTCCCAACAAGGATGTTTCAAGGCCAAGAAGGAACACAAACCCTGCGTCCCAATTCGCATACTATCCATCCTTAATAGTATTCGAAAATAGAATTAGTATGTCCCAAATCGTAGTATGTTGAAAAGAGTATTCCAAAGATTCCCGGATGGTTTACTATTTCCGGTCCGAATTCACAGTATGGATCGATGGGCACTCTAACGGCTGATATTGCCCACAACCCATTGCGAGTTGGACGAGGATTCCGCGAGGATTCGATTAGAACTACAAACGCGGATAAAAAGCGTTAAAAAAACTACAAACATGACGGATGTGCGAGTTCGACGGTTAAGTAGAGAAGTTAAGATAAAGGGGTTTGAGTGACCAACTATCCAATATTTAACCTGACAAAAATATATTTATTCAGTGTTGTCCACATTATATTTCACCTGCAGCAGCATTGAGAACTTTTGTAATGACACGTTTGGCCATTAACTTTTAAATGCATCATTATATTTAAACTGAAAACACATGAGGAGAGTCTCTGCATTAAAGACCCACCCCACACATGGCAGATCAACGAGCGGCTACATTTCTCTCCCATACGGTAGGAGATTAAACTGAATGTGAAGGATTTGAACTGTGACGAATCTGACGATGATTGACAGGGCAGATAAACGGTGACGGGATGCACGTAACTAGTCCGTTAAAGATGGCGAAGTAGTATGTCCCGAAGCTTGCATACTTTTCTGCTACACACTCAAAAGTATATACTTTTTCTTCACAAAAAGAGTACATACTTTTAGGATGTAGTATAAGTAGGCGAATTGGGACGCAGCAAAAGCACACCATGCTGTCCTCTGTCTTACTCTACTACTTCCTCATCTTTTAAACATACCAAGGGAGCACTCTAGGACCCCTGGTGGTGAGGATGAAAACTACAACCACTAGAACCTTGTACAGTTCATGACACTGTTACATACCCTTCTCCTCATTGGAAGGCTTGACATAACCATGGAAAGGCTTCAGGTTCTGTACATGAAAGGTGTCTGGATGATCAGGGTCATCCAAAAATGCAACAGAACAATTAACTGGACCCAAACATTTTATAATTTTAGCTGGACCCTTCCACTTAGGAGCTAGCTTAGACATAAACCCTTCGCTGGCCCGTGACAAGGGATGAGAGCGCACCCATATTAAATCCCCAACCTGATACTGAGCATGTTTTCTACGAAGGTTATAATAGCGCCCTTGCTTCCTCTGAGCTTGCTCTACATTCTCTTTCACCGACTTCAGCAGGTTCTCGTATCGTTCCAGCACTGCATAAGCAGGATTACTGGGATCAGGTGGACTTGACAGGGCTCGCTCTACTGGTCCTTTTAGTTTTCGCCCTAAAGCGATTTCGGCAGGTGTAAACCTAGTGGATTCTTGCCAAGCTGTATTTATGGCAAACCTAAATTCTGCAAGCCAACGATCCCAATGACGATGATGTTCGTTGACATAAGAGGCTATCATAGTTTTGAGCGTACGGTTGATGCGCTCTATGAAATTAGTTTGTGGATGACTGGCAGTGGTAAGTTTTTGAGTTACCCCCCATTGCTTGCATACTAAATTCAAGAGGTGTGAGGTAAATTGCGCTCCTCTGTCAGAAACCAAATAGACTGGAGTACCCCAACGAGTGAAAATTTCATCTACCAGAATGTGAGCTATTTGTGGGGCTTTGGCTACCCGTAGAGGAAACAACTCAACCCATTTTGAGCAGTAATCTACTATCACCAAAAGATGCTCATTTTGCCTGGGACTCTTAGGAAAAGGTCCCATTAGGTCCACACCTATCATATATCCAGGCTCCACCACTGGGGTACTCTGCAAGTAACCAGACAACTTGGAGATTGAGGGTTTGTACATCTGGCACACTTGACACTCTTTACAGTGCTTCCAAACATCGGAGCGTAAACTGGGCCAGTACACCATATCAAGCAATCTCAAAAGGGTTTTGAGCCGCCCAAAGTGACCACTCAACGGATTGTCGTGAGCATATTTCAAGAACTCTTTGCGCAAACCTTCTGGTACTACCAGCTGAAACTTCTGCCCCTCTTGTCCGTCTGGCACACTACGAAATAAAAACCCATTCCTTACAACATAATGGATTCTTAAGGGATCGATATCTGTTTGCGTGAGAGCCTTATCAGTCAGTTCCTTTATTTCAGCATCCTCTTGCTGAGCTTTCGCAATTTCCTCCCAATCCACTGGTAGGCTTGAGGGTGTTACAGTTGAACTTGCAGTCTTCATTTGCCTCACCATGTTCAAATTTGCAGTGTCTTCCAGACTCCTGGATAACGTATCTGCGACCACATTGCATTGTCCTTTCCGATACTTAACTGTAAATTCAAACTCCTGCAACCGTATAGCCCACCGGGTCAATCTTGAAGAGGGTTTGGGGTGATTAAAAACCCAAGTCAATGCTGAGTGATCGGTTATAACTTCAAAGGGTCTACCCTCTAAATAAGGCCGCCACTTCTCCACAGCCCATAGAACAGCACAGCACTCCTTCTCAGACACAGAGTATGCTTTTTCAGCTCCCTGAAGTAAACGGGAAGCATAAGCAACAACGTGTTCTTCTCCTTCTATGTCTTGAGTCAAAACTGCTCCCAGTCCTTTCTCACTCGCATCTGTGTGCACCTTAAATAGCCTAGAAAAGTCTGGGGAAATCAGGACAGGAGTTTGAGTTAGATCATTCTTAATAGTTTCAAATGCTTCTTGACAGGCTTCTGTCCAAGCCCAAGTGGCTCCTTTCTTCTTTAAAGCATGGAGAGAGGCTGCTTTCTCTGAAAATCGTGGTACAAATCGGTGATACCAGCCAGCAAGTCCTAAAAACCGTTGCACCTCCTTCAAGGATTGAGGCACTGGAAACTGACTCACTGACGCTATCTTGGCAGGATCCGTCTTAATGCCTTCCTCTGAGATCACATGGCCTAGAAAAGTTAAAGACCTCTGCATCATATTGCACTTTTTAAGGTTTAAAGTCAAACCAGCTTGATTGAGGCACTGGAAAATTTGACTTAAGTGCAACAAGTGCTCACTCTCATCCTTTGAGTATACCACAATATCGTCAATGTATACAAAGCAGCATTTTCCCTTGATTTCTCTCAGTACACATTCCATTAAACGCTGAAAAGAAGCTGCAGCGTTTTTAAGACCGAATGGTAGGCGCAAGAATTCAAATAGACCTGAGGATGTCACAAAAGCAGTTTTAGGCATGCTTTCTGGCTCCATCTCCACCTGCCAATATCCACTTTTGAGATCTAAAGTGCTGAAAATTCTGGCTCCATGTAAAGATCCCAAAATATCCTGGATTTGGGGCATCGGGTAAGCATCCAAGTACGTTTTTGAGTTCAATCCACGGAAGTCTACACACAACCTAGATCCACCATCTTTTTTAGGAACAATAACAACAGGAGAAGCCCATGATGAGTTTGAAGGTCTAATTATGTTATTGGCTAACATCTCCTTAATCTCTTTGTCAATGAATTGTTGTTTCGCCACAGATACACGGTATGCTCTCTTACGGAGAGGAACTTCATCTACAGTATTGATGCAGTGTTTGATTACTGAAGTGTGTCCTACCTCATTCGTGCAAACCATAGGCCATTCACTCATCAACTTCTCCAAATGACTCTGGAATTCTGAGGTGGTATCAGCTTTGAAGGCTAGTTGTCGAACAGCTGATGAGACTTCTGATGTTATTTCTCTACCAGGCAAAGCAAGATAAAAGGAAACCACATAGTTGGTAAATGACTTAGATGGCAAAAGGGGAAACTTCTCACTCTCACTTTCCTCTTGGGATATTATGCCATACTGGGCCCTTCGGAAATCCAGCATAACCCCAGCAGAAGTTAAAAAATCCATACCCAGAATTATTGGTACTGTCAGATCTGAATCTCTCAGCACATACAATGTCAGTTTGAACTTTTGCCCCTGCAGCTCACATTCCCAGTTAGACATGCCCATGGAAGAATGCATCTGACCATTGGCTAACATGAATGTCTGTCCTTTGCTTGGGTTCCACTGGTCTTGTCCTTTTATCTGGTTCCAACAAGATTCTTGAATCAGAGACAGGGTGCTCCCTGTGTCCACCATTGCCTGAAAGTACCGACCTCTTAGTAATATGGGTAAAGTCACCATTTTCAACTCCGCCTGACTGGGAAATGAAACCGACTGAACTACTCGGGTATTAGCATGGGTTGGCCTATGGATGGTATCTTTCTCACTAGGAGATCTTTTCTTCTGCATCTCAGAATTGGCATGGTTCCAATATCGTTTGGATTCCTCAAAATCTCTTTCGATTTGGGTCCCTATCCTTACCAATTCACTGACGTCTCTCACCGTTCCTCGCAACAGGCTCGCAAGACGAGGATTGCAGTTTCTTAATATGGCTTGCACCATTTCTCTCTCGTGCATGTCCTTCTTCCATGTTAGGCACAACTCTCTATAATGGAATGCAAAATCACGTATACTCTCCTTAGCCCCTTGTTTCCTCTCCAGAAGCCTTCTTTCAGCCTCAGCCTCATAATCGTCATTTAAAAATGAGCGGAGAAAGATTGTTTTAAACTGTTGCCATGTCAATACCGTTCTTTTCTCGGCCAACCACCAATCTTTCGCTGTGCCCTTTAATACTGAAGTAAGTGAAGCAAGAATTTCAGAGTCACTCAGAGGTCGAATGGCCAAATATTCTTCACATCGTTCAATAAAAGACACAGGATCGGTGTCTGCTTCACTTCCAAAATGGGGAAACTCTACTTTAACAGGGGGCAGATAGGTGGGTACAGGTACAGTTTCAGTGTTGACAGAAAAGGGCTGAGATGCATGGGTCTTCCTTCCACCTTGCCGTGAAATGGGTGTGTACTGATCAGGAGCAGATGTAACAACTGGAGTTGATGTTACTGGTACCCAGGACCTTAGCTTGTTATCAATCTGCTGATCTCTCCTTTTTAAGCAGTCAACCATAGATTTTCCCAGATCTTGTATACTCAGTTCTAAGATTTTTTTAACTCTGTCGCACTCCCTCTCGATATGGTATGTCAGCTTTTCCTCCAGAGACCCACACTGAACCTCAAGATCTACTTGAGAACAGCACTGGCTTACCTCCTGAATACAGTCAGCACTGCATTTCTCCAGGTTAACAACTCTTCCTTTTAATTCCTCTATTGCTGCCTGTAGTGATAAGTTTAAATCATCTCCTTCCTTTTCTTCAGGTGGTAGGGGCGTCGTAGAGCGAGGTTGTGGGTCTGCATCTACAACGGAATCATCCTCTTCAGAATTAATATACAGCTCACTTAAAGTATGTATGAGTTCTTTAACAGGTTCTCTACGAGTCACAAATGGACCAGCTGTAAAATCAGGGTTGGGCATACTCTCATCCCTCTCATCAGGATTTAAGTCTTCCATTTCTTATTTTGCACATCAAAGTAGTTAAGAATAAATACAGTTTTGTCCCTGTTTGGGCGCCATCTATAACTGATCCTCTGTCTCTCTAACAAAGAAAACAGCTACACAAATTTTGAAGGAGGATTCAACTGTATTACTTCACACATGGTTATATCAATAAAGAGTTCCTTTTCCAAACTCGTTTGCTGATTAAGTTCATTTGATGTACAAATACACGACAATGGACCCTTTTTACATAATACTTGAATAACCCCTATTGGAACAGACCTTCTCCAAATAATTAAATAAACAACAAACAAACAGAACAAAAACAAATCAATCAATAACCCAAAACAGAAATCACAGAAAGTCTCGTCCGCAGGAAAATACTTAAGGATTATACTTGAAGCTTAAAGCTCAGACATGTATAGCAAGAAATGTCCCATATGCCTTGGCACATCAGTCTCTTCCTCAATGATAGCCCATCCACATTATTCCCATAGCACATGGTGATGAACATGGAAAGAATGCCCATAATCAAGAATCCTTCTATAAAAGAAAATACAAACATTCATTCAATCAACCCACTTAAAATGGGGTTCACGACAATCTCAAGGCATAATAACAGTTACCTCATGACTAAATTTCACATATAACATTAAGCATGAAATAAAGTTATTCAATATACATCATTCAGTGGTTATAATCAAACATTACTTACAATTGAGCATCAAACAACTAGGTTTCCCAACAAGGATGTTTCAAGGCCAAGAAGGAACACAAAGCACACCATGCTGTCCTCTGTCTTACTCTACTACTTCCTCATCTTTTAAACATACCAAGGGAGCACTCTAGGACCCCTGGTGGTGAGGATGAAAACTACAACCACTAGAACCTTGTACAGTTCATGACACTGTTACACACTGTGCGATTTCTATGGGTTTTCAGCAAGGTTACCTACTCACACTGTACGAGTAGATTGCATGCGATGTAAAGCCAAAGCTCACGATTGATGTGCTCACACTGTGCGGTCCGACCGTCGAGCGCGTCTTGACTGCTCACACTGTACGGGTGAAAAAAGCGCAATAAAACCCCCGTGGCGACGATAGACCATGGTCTATTAGAGAGGTAAATGCATCAGCTATTGATATCAAGAGTATTTAGAATTTATGTATAAAATTATTATTATTATTATTAGAGTAGGCCTACTTTTATTATTATATTGATGTTACATTAATTTGCCCCCTCCCCCCAAGAATAATGCATAATCGACAAACTGCATAAAATAACAGAAAGATTACTTCTCACTTTTTAAAAACATTTACCCCGATTAAACAAGGAATTATAGGTCTAATTATATGATTATAATGTCAGAACACTGCAATAATAATGTCCGTCTCAATGAAAAGTAAGAGCAGATTTATCTAAAAACAACTTGTTTAACACAAAATGGGCCTACTTCTCTTCTATTTTTTTCTCACAATATGGACCAAAATAGAAATATTAAGAAAATAAATAAGAAAGAAAATAAGGCAATAGGCTACGTTATCAGTATGTTGAATTACATGTATCTCTCGTTGTCTGAGAATATTCGCCAAAAGCTTGTCAGATCTTACTTTCACTTTCGGTAGTGAATAATTGACTGGGTTTGAGACTGCGTTTAAACTGCGCGTTGCGTGATATTCGCTGACTCGCGTTCATGAAGAAAAAGAACACATTGCAACATGACATTGTGTCAAGATGGAGAAGGTTAAATATCAATTAATATTAAAAAAAAATAAAAATAAAAATAAAATGTGAAAGTAAAACAAGTAAATTAATGATCAACTAGCTAAATGAATAAGATGCACTGGATATATACAACACAAACTGGAGGCACAACAGTTTACTTAATTTCTGCTGTTTGACAGCTGCCTACATAATTAAAGATCTCCCTCTTTTCGTTTTCTTCCTTAATGCTTTTAAAAATTAAATGGTTGAACTTCTGCTTTCGCGCAGTGAGGGAAAATAGGTCATCAGTTCGTGGCTTTGCTTCAACTGTGCGATAACCTCACGAGGGGCGAGCAGAATTACTGACACGCCAGAAATTCATCCGACCGTCCGATTCCCGATCGTGAGAGGTTTGTCGCCTCTCGTTTCCCCCGGTACACTGCACGAACACCTCGCGACAAACGACGCACGATAAACCTGAAAATCGGCCCGACCCAAAAAAAGAGTCGCACGAGTCAGAATTCGGCTCGAAATCGGACGAAAATCGCACAGTGTATGCCCGGCTTTAGTGAAGCGCTCGAATTCAGCATGTGTTTTGAGTGTGTGAGTGTTACATGTTAGTGGATAAGACCGTGGCGGAGGATTCGTCACGCAACAGAAGCGCCAGACTTATATTTTAAACTGTGCGCTCAGCACCACCGCTTCCTAATCACAGAGTATTCACAGGATCACGAAATTGAAAGTTAAAGGTAACGTATATGATAATTCATATTAAGAAAGTAGAAATTAAATGACATTCATTACAAGATTTAAAACATTTGAAATGTACCTGCAAACTATTTTTAATTTCTAGTCATGCATTTCATCATTGTGGATTTTTTAAAAATATGTAAAAATCTCGTCTCATTTTCGTGAATCCGATCTCGTGTCTCATCTCATGAGATAAGTGTCTCCCAAAATTCAGTATCTCATCTTTTGGATCACTGTCAAGTCAGCAGTCTTCCCCATGATTGTGTAGCCTACAGAACTAGACTGAGACCATTTATTGGCCTTTGCCGTTGTGTTGAGTTAATTAGCTGATTAGA
Organism: Pseudorasbora parva; assembly: GCF_024679245.1. NCBI lineage: Eukaryota > Metazoa > Chordata > Actinopteri > Cypriniformes > Gobionidae > Pseudorasbora > Pseudorasbora parva. The sequence continues at coordinate 43,139,178 of NC_090185.1, forward strand.
GCGTGGCACCAGGGGCCTGTACCATGATGGTAGTTTAACAAACTCAGGGTTAAAGGATTAGTTTCGAGTTGACAAAACCAAACCATTGTATTAAGGCTTTGTTGGTCCCATGATGCTGATCATCAGCTTTCTTTGTCAACTCAGGCTTTGATCCTGACTTCAGGAGTTTAGCTGTGACATCAGCAGTGAACAGCCAATCACACGCTGTGGAACTGAGATTCACTTCTCGCGAGACAATCAGTGAGATTAATTTCTCTCTTCTGCAGAATATTGCATGATTGAAAAATATTAAGAATAAAAAATAAAAAAATACACAGCAAGAAGAAAAGCTGTTTATGAAAGAGGACAACTTTAAGAAAAAATTGTATACGTCAATGCAAGTAAAAGTTATGAAGTTAGTTTAGTTGATATAGAGAAAATAAAACATTTAAGCTCAGTGAGCATCTTTTTTTTATAGGCTATTTTTATTTATTGATTTTAAAACTTTGTCCATATGACTTTATGCAGGTGATGTTATTTATATGACTTATGTATTAATTTTAACAAAGTGCCTATTAATGATTGATTAACTAAAATGATAAATGTGTAATTGATTTAAGGTATAATAATTACATAAATTATAAGTAAATCATTCAAAATTAATATTATTATAAATAAGCATTGTTAAAAGCAAGACGCTTTAGTCTTTAAAACCATTTGCTATGTAGTGACCTTTAATTTGGAGCAGAAACAGGGGGAGTGGCTTTACTGCATCAGAGGTGTGTCACTTTTCTCACAGCTGATTGGCCCAATTTCAGTTTGAGATCTCTAATCCAGAACATAACCTGCCCTGGAGCAGGTTAGCCGTGGAGCATAAGTTACTATGGCGATGAACACAGCTAAAAGCCAAACCACTTTAATGGTACCTAAAACCCAGGATTGGCACAAACTAAGCTTAAACAAATCAGGCTAGCCAGCTAAACCAGCTTCATGGTACAGGCCCCAGGTGTCTTCAATATTGAAACTTATCACAATATTCTAATTCATTACCATAGATAATAAATAGAGAGATACTGAATTTAGGATTGTCCTTAGTTGTCAGTTATAATCATCAAAATTAAAGGAAATTAACATTTTAAATATATCAGTATATGTTTAATGAATCAATATAATATACAAGTTTCACTTTTTTAATGGAATTAGTGAACTAAATAAACTTTTTGAATTATATGACCAGCACCTGTATGTGTTTATTTTAGTACTTCCATCAGTGAAACAACATACTACAGCCTTTAAAACATTTAAATAAATACCTGTAAATAATAGTTATATAAATGATATAAGAAAGTAAATATTAGTTTAAAAAAAAATTATATATATATATATATATATATATATATATATATATATATATATATATATATATATATATATATATATATATATATATATATATTGTTGTATATTTCCCCACAGAGGTGCATTATACAAAAATAAAACGTTTTGGCCAACCACCACCGGAGCTACTCAGTGTGGTGGTGCGGTTGTCATGTTTACCGGCCCAGCCCAATACCAAAGTACCTGCAGTATTGACAACAATCAGAAGTAAATATAAAATGCTGTGTAATAGCTGTAGGTTGCAGATCCCAGGCTTATAATGTATTAAAATTATTGGTTAGCAAGTTACTGAAACAATATTAGCCAGGTTAGGTAGCTGTTTACCAGTTGATATTAGCCCTATTTGCACGGGGCTAGTATTATCTGGGGACCTCTGGTGATTTGTAATAATTGCAGAGAATGTCAGTGATCTTAAGCGAATCGGCCATGTCTGTAATTTGTAAAGTAAAAATTCCCCCACAAATTACCTACTATATTTCCCTGAACACTGAGGTCCTGTGATAATAGTAGTCCCGTGCGAATCGACATCTCTGTGATTTGGCCAGGATTAGGCAGATCGTATATAATTTTTGCAAGGTTTTTTTTTTCCTGTGCGCATTTCTATCTTTATTTTTCACAAAGAATGGAGGCTGCATTCATAATGCGCACCGTTATGAATTCCTGTGCGGCCGTACGGATTACTTTCACTTTAGAATAAGTACCAATTTGGGAGCAAACTATTTGAATGGTGTGTTTAATATTAATATCAATACTATACTTAATGAAAAACATAACAGAACAGTACAATGACAAGCTGGCTTAAATGAGAATGAGAGAGTGAATGGGTGAATGTGAGGCAAGATGTAAAGTGCTTTGGATGGCCATGGGTCTGTTAAAAGTGCTATATAAATGCAGTCCATTTACCATTTACCATAAATGGGTGCTTTTACTAGCCTAGAAATCTAGACGCACCCTAGCGGCAGCAAATGTAATCTGCCCGTGAGTGTCAATACCCTTCTGAGCTGTATTCCCCTAACTCTTGCCGGGCCAATCACATCGTGTATAGAGTCGGTGGGCGGGGCCATAATGACGACGGCCGAGTTGCATTTGCGTGCTTCTAGTAAACACAGAAACTGCCGAACGATGGTCTTTCGAATCAGCTCTGACCGTGATTCTTAACTTGGTGTTAAGCTTTTCTCTGACTCTAAGAAAAGGACAAAGAACGGCACTGAAGTCATTCTTAAAAAGGGAAGATGTGTTCTGAGTTTAGCCGACCGGATACGGCGAATGTTTAATCTGTCAGCGAGCTCTGCTTCACCTTCGTTTCTCTGGTTGGTGTAGCGCTATCCTATCGCGTGCAGAGGGAGTTTGAAAGACAACCGTTTATCCGCCCCTCGGATTGAGCTGTCTATGGTGAGTTCCAGACCAAACATCTTGATGTGGGTCTGGCTTGTCAGGCTACGCTTTTACAGCTTTGAAACTGAATCTTCCGCTGTATATTTTTAGCTTCTCACTCTTGATAAATGAAATCTGCCTCCTACTGTCTGTGCTCAGTTCAGTTTTTAACTGTAGCGTCTGTTCACTAACTGAATTAAATCATTTTTATTACTATAAAACAATCAAAACGATATCGATACATATGACTGTTTATGAGTTCATACAGCTATATCTATAATGAAAAAACATTTACAAATCTTGAAGTCACATCCGGGAGAAAAGTCAGTAAATTCGAGTAAATTCACAGGCTTTGATTATCCCATGTGAATGTGCCACGCAAAACTCAGATGTGGGAGTAATTTCTAAATCACAGAGGTCTCTAGATAATACTAATCCATTGTGAACAGTGCTATTTTCTCCAAACACTTGACCAGTTAATACAATTAGCTAACTGCAGCAAGGGCCAACACAAGACTAAAGTTCTCTAATCTTTCAAAATACTTCTCTAATGTTTCAAAACTTAGCATCCCTGAATGTAGCACGTTCTTCTACTTATGTTAATTGCTTCAAGGAGAAGGAAACTCTTTGTTCTAAGCTAAAGGATAGCACAAGACAAATATTAAAAAAATGAAACGATCAATTTTCCAGGTTTTTCCAGGACATGTGGGAACCCTGAAAAAAAACACAACTAAAAATGACTTAGTTTGACTTTGACTTACAGTGCAACTTTGGAGGTTTTGATGACTGCTGATAGTCTAATGAGACACTCGTCTGATTTCTTGAATCTCTGAAGCTCAAACTCCTCCAGCTCTTCCTCTGATGTCAACAACACGAAGACCAAAGCAGACCACTGGGCAGGTGAAAGGTCAGCAGATGAGAGACTTCCTTTGCTAAGGTGGGTCTGAATCTCTTTCACCAGAGTTTGATCATTCAGTTCATTCAGACAGTAGAACAGATTGATGGATCTCTCTGGAGACAGATTAGCTTCAAGTTTCTGCTTGATGTAATGAACAATTTCCTTCTTGCTCTGGTCATTTTCATCTTGCTGTGTCAACAGACCTCGTAAGAGTCGCCGATTGGACTGGAGCGACAGACCGAGGAGGAAGCGAAGGAGAAGATCCAGGTGTCCAGTTTCACTCTCGAGTGCCTTGTCCACCGCAGCCTTGAGCAAATCAATCATGGCTTCATTTTTGTTTTCCTGTTCTGTAGACTCTTGAACAAACACACTTTTCTCTTTGACGTCGAGAAACAAATGTGCATAAATGGCTGCAATAAACTCTTGAATGCTCAAGTGAACAAAGCAGTACATGGTGCCAAGAACGATCCCTGTTTCCTCCTTAAAGATCTGGGTACACATGCCTGAATACACTGATGCCTTATAGACGTCAATACCACAGGCTTCCAGGTCTGATTCGTAGAAGATCAGGTTGTTTCTTTCCAGCTCTTGAAATGCCAGCTTTCCCAGTGATAGGATGGCGTCTTTATCCCAGGAAACATCTGGTGTGTATTCTCCATCATATTTTCGACGGCTCTGCTGGATCTGAAAGCGGAGAAAGTGTGTGTACATTTGTGTCAGACTCCTGGGAGTGTCGTCAGTATCTGATTCCTGCAGTGTTTTAGAGATCTCATCAGACTGAGTATTTTTCAGATCATTATTTCTTTTCTCCTCCAGAATGTTTTGGAGAACAGTGGCTGAAATCCAGCAGAAGACTGGGATGTGGCACATGATAAAGAGACTCTTTGATTGTTTAACATGATCAATGATTTCATTGGCTATTTTCTCATCAGTGAATCTTTTTCTGAAGTACTCTTCCTTTTGTTCATCAATGAATCCTCGTATCTCTGTCAGCCGGTCGACACACTCAGGAGGAATCTTACTGGCCGCTGCTGGTCTGGTGGTGATCCAGATGAGAGCAGAAGGAAGCAGATTTCCCTTGATGAGGTTCGTCAGGAGAACATCCAGAGAGACTGGGGACGATACATCACACAACGTCTCATTACAGTCAAACTTCAGAGGAAGACGACATTCATCCAATCCATCAAGGATGAACAGGACTTTAAAATCATTCTTTCTTCTAAGGTTTAGTCCTTTTGTCTCTGGGAAAAACTGAGTTAGAAGATCCATCAAACTTTGTTTTTCATTCTCCTTTAAGTTCATCTCTCTGAATGGAAGAGGAAATATGAATCTGATATCTTGATTTTCTTTTCCATCAGCCCAATCCAGAACAAACTTTTGCACAGAGACGGATTTTCCAATGCCAGCGACTCCTTTTGTCAGTACAGTTCTGATCTCTTTGTTTTGTTCAGATGCTTTGAACAAGTTTGTGCATTCAACTGGAATCTCTTGTGATTCATGACGCCTGGAAGCAACTTCAATCTGCCTAACCTCATGTTCAGTGTTGACCGGTTCACTGCCACCCTGAGTGATATAGAGATCTGTGTAGATGTTATTCAGAAGTGTGGAGTCGCCTTGCTTCGCAATTCCTTCAAACACACTTTGATACTTCTTCTTTAGGCCACACTTTAGCTGATGAATGAAGAGCAGCTCATCTAAACACGGGAACAGAAAAAAAGATAGTTTTAGTCTTTATTTTCTCTCCTACATTTATAAGTGTCAATCTGACAGATGTTGATGAGTCTCTTACCTTCTAGAGCATCAGCAGCTGTATTTTCCTTCATCTCTCTCAGGTAATGTAGTGTGAGATCAAGAGCTGCTTCTTTGATACTGCATCTGTTCTCATTAAAGTCCTTCACCAAGGATTCTGTGTTCTCTTTCTGCAATATCTTCTTAAACTTTCCCAGCTCATTCTTCAGAAACTTGATTATTTTGCTCTCAAGATCCTACAAAGAAAGAAAAAAGACAGAACAACAATTTAAACCAAACTGTACATCCACATTTCCTGAAAACCATTTATTCAATCATTTAAAATATCAGTTAAAAAGACAAACATGATAATGGTGTCATTTTTGACAAATATAATGATTTTTAAATATATTATTTACCTTTAATAAATATAATAAATATATTATTACCTTTTATTGCATTCTTTAAAAGTTAAAAATGAAATTGTCGAGATGAATTAGAAATTAAATTTATAAAAATGTAAAAAATGAAATGAAAAAAGTTCTCTTACCTGGAAGATCCGCTGGAGATTGTCTGTGAAATTCCTGTCGTTCCTGTGAGTGTGTACGCTTGAGTCTAATGTCTCATATTGAAGCCTGTTAACAAATAAAATAAAATAAAATAAAATACTGAATGTTCAGGCAAAATATTACAGAAATCTCTTGTAAACATTTTTTAGCAAAAAGAAGCAAAAGCTGATTAGCTGTAACTAGCATGTTAGCTATAACATTTGCTGCTATAAGCATTATTCACTTATAAAGTTTCCAAAACACTCCACATGTGACCAAAAATAAGAAACGCATGAAATACCTTTTGGCAGATGATGGTGTTTCCTCACTGAAGTTCGGCATGCCACCTATTGAACGGTCACTCTTCACAGACACAGAGCTGGACACACCTGAGCCTGATCTTACACTAATGACACAAAGAACAGAGAAGAGGAAAACACTTTACTACAGGTCTCATTTTAAAAGGTTTAAATATTGCAGCTGTGCATTTGTCCTTCATGTATTTTGATAAATGAACATTTTAATGTTTGAACACATGATCTACTTTCCATGGTGACTTTATGCCTCCTAGTGGCTACCTGTGTAACTATATTACTGGAGAGAAACGCCAGACCAAGTTCAATAAAGGTTACCAGACGTTGTGTTTTTTGATTTACTAGTAGAAAAGCTTGAATTTAAACTAGGGATGCACGATACCATTTTTTCAGAACCGATCCGATATTAAAAATTCGGAGTATCGGCCGATACCGATAATAATCCGATACCAATGCAGTTTTGTTTAAACTTTCGCTTTATTATTAGTGAAACCATACTTATTCAATAATAAAGCATGAAGACTAGATATGTAGCAAAGGTCATAGATGTTTATCATAGAACTTGTTCATGTCTCTTAAGCCTTAGCTTAAAAATTCTGAATAAACAGGGATTTCTCTCATTTTAAGAATATAAATAAAGGTAGTATTACTTGTAGTTTAATTCAGAACATGGCACAGTTTGTATGAAAAACTGGTAATGTGAAAGCTGTCATGCGGACCTGGGAGCGCACCAGAACCACACCACACCTGGAGGAGGGCCATATTCCACCAGTAGGAATATAGTGCGGCCCCTTTAAAGGGTTACTTCAGCGATTAGCATATGGCTTTGTATCAGTAGAAACCATAGACTGTAAAAAAAAAGCTGAGGTGACACAATCACTATAGACGGTGGATAAATAGCTATCCACTTGTAACCACGCCCTTAATTATGCAGAACCTTAAGGCTTAAACGAATGAGTTATAAATAAAAAATTCACCCCCCTCACAGTTGTCATGAAGATCAAAATTAGCCTTATAAGCCAAAACCACAATTTGTACCAGGCTGTAAACATGTTTTTTTTCTGGTTTAAAGTTGAGAATTTTAACATGGGGCTCAATGAGATTCTGCTCCCTTCTGGAGCCTGTCCCTAGTGGCCAGTTGAGGAATTACAGTTTACATTACTTCCGTATTGGCTTCAAGAGAGATCGCGGGAGGTTGCCGCTTGGTAGAAACCCTGGAGTATATTCAAATGATTTTGCTCATCCCTCTTATATCCCCCTGAGACAAGAGATTTATGCATTTTATTTCTGGAAAAATTCATTCGTGACGCAAACTGACGATATTTGCATCATCTTTGGAATGTTTGCCCAAAGGCTAAAGACTCTTGATCAGCAGCACTCAAAGTTTGTTCATTTAAACCGTTACGCTCAGAGAGCGTGAGCTGAGGGCGAGAGAGGTCTGTGCTCTGCGGTCTTTGCCATCAGTTGATTTACTTGTTTTTGTGTAAGTAATACATTCTCAAATATGTTTCAACTTAAATAGACTACCTAGATAGATACATAGTAAATATTTGCATCTTTGATACATAGTCAAATTTGAGCATTTAATATTAAAATATAATTTGAATATAAAAAAAAATGAAATTCGAATGGGATAATGGAGTAAGATTGACAGCCCATATACATATATATATACACATATGAAAAGTAAAATCGTGTGCGTCTATAAATGAGATGTCACGACCAGCTCTTCAATTGACAGCAGCGCAGCCTAGTCCTTAAAGGGACAGTTCACCTCTAAAATTATGTTATTAAAAAAAAACAAAAGACATTTAATACAGTAGCTTTTAATCAATGTTGTATATTGAAGACTATGTAGTTTTAATTTAAGCCTACCTTTATTCATTCAATTTCATACTTAAATACTACTCTACATCTCAGGTACATCAAACAGGGTTTTTTAGGTAAAGTTTTAAGTTTAAGTAAGGGTTTTCAAGTCTTTAAAGTAAAATAAAGAAAGAGTATTGCAATAAAAACATTTTCTCCTTAACTTTTTCTGTTCCTGTCGCCCAAGAATAGTATAGAAAAAAAGAAAAAAAACCGAACCGAACCGAAAAACTGTAGTTAAAAACCGAGGTGTGTATTGAACCGTGGACTAACTGTATTGTTGCATCCCTAATATATATATATATATATTAGTTTTAATAACACATTATTTAATTCAGTGGTACTGTATAATTAAAACTATTGTATTTTGTACATTTCTTTGTAGCAAACCACACACGTATACACATAACTCTGCAAACTGCACTTTATGTGACTGACGCCGGAGTCACATGACTAAAACCGAAATAACCGACATGGGAAAAATACGTCTGTTAGAGGGTCTGAATTTCGGCTTTGATTATTTTCTGAATAATCGTACAGCCCTATTTATAGCCTATGTAAAGTTGTGTAGAACCTATTATTTAATTCAGTGATACTGTGTAATTAAATTAAAACTTTCATCCTCATAAAGTTTGTCATGTAAATGCGTTTAAAGGCTTTCCAGATTGAACATTTAAAGCGATTGTGCACGATTCAAAAACAACAATACGGAAAGCGTATCCGTTCAGTGCTCAGCTTTTATCTGTGACAGAGAGCCGAGCCATGTCTCGTCTCTGACCTCTTTCACCTGCGTCCTCACAAAGCTTTGTCATTTTATGTGTTTTAAGGCCTGCCAGACTGACTGAACATTAAAGTGATTTTAGACCATCAGATGTGTATTATGTTGAACAAATGCATGATATATTATGACAAACGAACACTCAGACAGAAGCTCGCACATCACGTGAAGATCGTGCTTAGAGAGCAGTGCAGAAACGCAGAGTCAACGCGGTCCTGTGACGAAAGTAAAGTCACTGAAGTAGCTCAGAAACTCAACCGTTATAGGCATATATATTAATACCTTTGAAGTTCAAACCACAGCTTCATAATGTGGGCGGTAGTGGCTCAGTGGTTCATGTAGGTTGTCTACAAACCGAAAGGTTGGTGGTTCAATCCCTGGTTCCACCTGACCAAGTATCGAAGTGTCCATGAGCAAAACACCTAACCCCAGCTGCTCCCGACGAGCTGGATGGCGCCTTACATGGCTGACACCGCCGTCGGTGTATGAATGGGTGAATGTGAGGCAAATGTAAAGCGCTTTGGATGGCCATAGTGTCTGTTAAAAGCGCTATATAAATGCAGTCCATTTACCATTTATAATGAATAGAGACGAGTAATTCACACACACAATCACTCTCTTATTAATGCATTCAAATAAATGTAATGCAGCTGTGTTCATTTATCTGTATCTGATGTACAAGCAGAACTCTGCCCCATAGACAATAACTGCTGAAAGTAAACCGTTTCCTTTAAGTATTTTAAAATGAAAAGAAATTCACTATTTCATTAGAAAAACAATTCTACCTTTATTAGTAGAAAATATTTACAGTAAAAACCGTATCAGGAACTTACTTAAAAACCTTATGAGGGCAAAAAAATGGAACGCAAAAAAAAAAAAAAAAAGATTCTCGAGATTATGAGAAAATGAAGCCGTGATCATGAGATCCATGACCATTCAGGGCTTCCGTAGTTTCCGTGCTTGGCCAGGATGTTATTTTGTTAGGTTTTTTAAAAACAAATTTAACAAACACAGCGTGTGTTCTGATGTTGGTTGTAAGAGAATAATCCAAAAACTGCCCCACTGGCGATCTGACATGTCCTTTTATATTGAACATCTCCTCACTGGCGGCAGGAGCGCGCTCGTCTTCCTCATCTGTTCTGATGTCAAATGGCGATAACACAGCCGAACACGAGAGCAACACACTCTGGCTGATCAGATCTTATTGGCTGTTTGTAGAGGTCGACGATAGTGGATTTTACCGATACTGATAACTAGGTTGGACCACACTTGCCGATAACCGATTAATCGACCGATAGTGGATTTTACCGATACCGATAACTAGGTTGGACCACACTTGCTGATAACCGATTAATCGACCGATAGTGGATTTTACCGATACCGATAACTAGGTTGGACCAAACTTGCCGATAACCGATTAATCGACTGATAGTGGATTTTACCGATACCGATAACTAGGTTGGACCAAACTTGCCGATAACCGATTAATCGACTGATAGTGGATTTTACCGATACCGATAACTAGGTTGGACCACACTTGCCGATAACCGATTAATCGACCGATAGTTTTTAAAATAGATACTGGACAAAACATAACACTAAGTAAAACAGTGCTGAACTTTATTACAAGAAATAAAATAAAACAACAGTACTGAACCATGAGATTGTGCTAAATTGCTTATGTAAATATGAATATATTAAAATGACAAGTTCTAACAGAAAAAAATTCTACAGAAAAATAACTAAAACATTAAAATATTACAATTAAATGTTTCTTTAGCTGTAACCTAGAAGCATGTAAGTGAATGTCAGGTGACAGACTGCAAGTCCAATTCGTTAACACGGATGTCTTAGCTTATTTAGCTAGCTTACATGAACTAAATGCATTATGTAATATACATTTTACAGCATGTATTAATATTTGAGCAATACAATTCTAGCTTAATCAATAATGTTAGTTCATCGTGCATAAAAAGGTTAACAGATAAAACTAACAATGAATAATAAATGGACTGCATTTATATAGCCCTTTTAACAGACTCTATGGCCATCCAAAGCGCTTTACATCTTGCCTCACATTCACCCATTCATACACCGACGGCGATGTCAGCCATGTAAGGCGCCGTCCAGCTCGTCGGGAGCAGCTGGGGTTAGGTGTCTTGCTCAAGGACACCTCGACACTTGGTCAGGTGGAACCGGGGATTGAACCACCAACCTTCTGGTTTGTAGACAACCTACATGAACCACTGAGCCACTGCCCCCCAATACTTCTACAGCATTTATTAAAGGTAGGGTAGGTAGGAATGATCTAAAACACGTTTGTCCAAAGTGTTTAAACTTTCTTTATATGTCAATACACAATTAAAATGTAAGTACTCTGAAAAAGAGAGTATAAAAATCAAGTGACTCTAGACTAATCTGCAATAAACACCGCTCATTATTTTCGTTCGGGACGAAACAAATGATTGGCTTGGGCGACTGTCACTCTCTCTCGCTACCATGGCAACCACCGCTTTCGCTACAGGATCCGCCCACTCGCGGACCCCTAGGAAGAGCAAAAGCATTCAAAATGCACGGTGCCGCAGTCAGTGAAGGCAAACAATGCAAAAAAAGGAAGACAGTAGGCCTACATGTAAAGGCAATGCACAAGAAGCCTTTGGATAAACAAAGAAATCAAACGTGAGTAAATATCAGCGTGGCTTTCCAGCGATGGTGAGAACTGAGGGACCTCAAGCGGCTGAAAACGACTCATTGCTGCTGTATTCCTGCTGGACAGGTCATCTTTCATTCTGATTATACATTTTTTCGGTTTATGTTTTCATAAAGTATGTATCACTAGCACATGTAGCTGCCTAATATAGCATAACATTACTCAGCATAAAGTTACAATATTATACACTTAGCCATTAGTAGAGATGATAAATACTCAATATGCTTAGCTCAAGTTGATCGCTGTCGGGTTGAAATGCACAAAATGTAACTTTAGATAACTGTTACGTCCGAATGGTCGTAGGGATTTATTTTATTTTCTTAATTTGTGTGGATTCTGTTTTCTGTGCTTTTGTGTTCTGTTGCTCTTGCTCCTCCTACTGTCTGCTTGACCGGCTCATGAGTGCCGCCTGAATCTTCTTCCAGATCGTTAAGTGGAGAACAAAGGAACCCAGACATTTCCGGTCAGCGAGAGAGACAGAGGTTTTCCTCTCCGGGAGAGACTACCATCTTCTGGTCCCAGTGCTGTTGTGTGCCTCTATGGTGTATAGTGTTTGGCCTGTAGTGTCAGGTAAAGAGCTGTGAAAGTGTCTCAGCTAAGTTGTGTATAACCAGTATAGCAGGGTGAGCTGTTACGTGTTACAGCTAATGTTTGCACTCCTAAACCTTAACTCAATCTGAGCAGTGTAAATCAATGTGAGCTGTTTGTGAACATCAGCATTCTACTTTTGTTTCCTTAATTTTCTCACTTTTTCTCACAATCTTACACAAAATTCATCTTCATGACAGTATAACTGATGTTATTGGGGGAAACATGTATCAATGCTACCCGTGTTTAGCTTTGCCTTATAAATATAACTAGCTCATTACCGAATTAAACAAATATATTTTAAACTTTAGCAGTATCGGTATTCTAGCTTGATAGTGAGGACTAAAAGACATCTTATCTGTTTATATTCATACTGATGAAGTTAGATGTTTTATCACATGTGATTCTGACATGATGTCACTACATTGATTGCACACCGCTCCTCTCAGGTCAATAATGCTCTTCCAGCTGATTGGTCGGTGAGGCGCGTTCATGTGTTTTGGGGGCGTGGCTTTGGAAAGAGCCCAGAAGGGAGAAGGTGGAGTGAATGGAAATAATGAGCTGTCTTTAAAACAGTCCTGAGAGGTCTACAGACACTCAATTTTTATACTTTCTTTTTTAGAGTACTTACATTCTAATTATGTATGGATATATAAAGAACGTTTAAACAAATTTGGAAAAAAGGTTTTTTAACCAATTCTTACCTACCCTACCTTTAACCTTACTTAAAGGGTAACTAAACCCCTGTTCACAGCCTAACTCCGCCCTCTGGCAATATTTGAAAAATGCTGCAAAAGTGGGCAGAGCCCAGCGGAGACTGAGGGGACGAGACGAGGGCGGGGCTGAGCGGGGGGGGGGGGGGGGGGGGGGTTTGGGGGGCGTGCACCTGAGACCCGCAAAGATGGATAGTGACTGGAGTGAGGACAGCAGCTTTGCAACAGAGCGGTCATCTAAAGTAGAGGACTTTTCTCCACCACCTTCACCTGAAGTGGAGGAGGGTGAAATGTCTGTAGACACAGAGCCTTATCAATCGAGCCGCTGGCTCAAACTGCCTTAACTCCCGATGCCGACGATGCTTTCATTCATTCATTCATGCTAGCGAAGCAGCAGCGCAAGAGAGAATGAGATCACTAACTAATCTATGAACACTGAACAGCCATATACTTATACTGAATGCCACTAAAAAAGCACAGGACCAATAAGTTCAAACCTAATAGCCTATTACAACAGATTTCCTCATATTAAATATTCCTCATGCATTAAATAAAAGTTAGACTACATACGCCAGCAGTCTAGCACGTTACGGATTTGTTGTTCGTTACCACGGCAACCATTTGCGTGTCAGGGTTTGTTTGAGGTCTGAAGTATGAACATTATCTGTAGACATGACGGGTGGCAAACATATCAGAAGAAAAGCTTAACATGTACTTACAACTGCATTATTTATCTGTATTTTCTTCATTAGGATGTTAAAAGCAAGTGACGAGAAAGTTTCATTCATAATGTTTCTACTTCATTTAACATGAGCGCTCATACTGGACTGAAGCGGTTCTCATCATGTGATCACGGGAAAACATTTCTCAGGGTGGTGAGCTCATGCCAGCGGCGTGGTTGGTGAGCCATTGGAAGTACCATCCTACGTCACGAAGTACCACAACGTCCAATAGGAAAATTCAACTGCAGTAGCCACCGTTCAACCTTAAGAGGGCAGCACTAAGACGTTTTTACACCATATATTATAATATTAAAACACTTTATACCCAAATGTCAAAATATTTACTCTAATCAATAAACAGCATTAATAAAGCCCCAGTCTTACAGATCATTAACTAAAAAAAGTTGGTTTAGGGTTTAGTTACCCTTTAAAGGTGCCCTGTGTAAAAACTGAGGTAAAAATATTCAAAAAAATTACCTATACACATCAAAAGAATGAGAAGAAATAAGGGCAATGATGTCATAAAAGATGTCTAGTTATAGTACTGCAGAGTTATCAACCTTAATTAGCAGTAGCATTACTAGCCCCGGCCCAACAGGTGTCGTAATACCAGTCTCGGCCATGGGAGGCGGTATGCGGCAACATAACCACCAGCCAACCTGGCGTACTTGAACTTGATGTCAATCGTGTGGAAAGTACAGCCCACTACTTCATTTCAGTTCAGGGAAGAGAGCGGACGGATGGCCGAAGCCCTTGGCCCCTTAAATGTATCTGATATGATAAAAATAGCTGTTTTTACCTGACCGGAAAAAGCGGAAGTGCGGGCGCCCGGCGATTGTGTCCCGTCACATCATAATAAAAGTCCCGGTACTCGCGAGCCGTTTAGAATAGGCGCCCTCCAGTGGACGAAAAGTTGCATAGTGCACCTTTGATGTAAAAAATGTAATATTATTGTATTATATGTAAGGGATAATGTACACCCAGCCGTCGCGTCGGAGTCCTGATCACTCTGTTGGGGTTTATTCTGCGATAACAACCAGCTGGGTGGACATTATCCCACTTATTACACGGCTACTAGTCTCAAATAAATAATTATTAGACACAAAATATTGTCTCGAGATTAAATATTTTATTAGCTCCTACACAAAGCTTTCACGAAGAAAAACAGTTCCAGACTGCTTTAAGCCTTTATCTATTGCTGCTAAATGTTGAAAATGAATGCTGAAAGGGTTAGTTCAGCCAAAAATGAAACCAAGCCTCTGATTTACTCACCCTCAAGTCATTATAGGTGTTTATGACATTCTTCTGTCAGACAAATACAATCAGAGTTATATTTAAAAAGTCCAGGCTAACGTTAATCCCAGCAGTAGCTGTAGCTGTGTTTGAAGTCCATAAAAAATGCAGCTGTCCGTCAAATAACGTGCTCCACACGACTCCTATATTAATATATTAAAAAATATTTTAAAAATATTAAAAACGTTATAAAGGAAACCCGCCTTGAAGTCTTCCGTTGTAACCCACGGCTGTTTAAGCCACAAGATGGCGCCAGCGTTAAGCACAGAAGTAGTACCGGTCAAGATAACTCGCAGTACCCGGATGAGCGGGTGTTATCTGGAAATAACGTACCGCTGGAATGAGCGATTGACCAATCAGAATCAAGTATTTCACAGAGCCGTGTAATAATGAGCGTTATCATTTCATATAAATCTAAACAGTTGTCAACATGTAGTATTCAGTATTCTTTACTCTATTTAATTGATGTAAGTGTGAACTCGTGAACCGGAAAAAAACTATCTGTATTGATTTTGGCGGATAACGGATTGTTCCACCAATCAGCTAGCCTGGCTCTGCCCTCCTACGTACTTCCGCTCAATTTTCATTTTCCTTCAGGACTACGTCTGGGACTGCTGTGTAGTCTTAGGTTTTCTCCGAACAAATTTTTACCGGTCCAATCAGCGAACAGAGGGAGTGGCTGAGAACGATGACGTTGATGTCGAGCGCTAGTTTGAGATGTAGTTCAGTAATGGCGGCGGAGAAAGATTCAAACTAAACCATTCATTGCATTGTGGCACCGCTGCCGAATATCCAGAAGTTAAAGCCGGAGCAATAACAGTCTTTGCTGGGGTTTGTTGGTGGCCCTCCAACAGGGTAAACTCAGGGAAAGTTTGATTTTCCAGATCGCTTCGTTAGTGATGAAGGAGTCGGCTGAAGCTATTCGGACAGTAACTGTTTCTCGTGGGGTCAGAAGGTATTGACATCATTTAATTTACAGGGACTGGTCAGTTATTTTATTGCCGTCCGTCTCTCACCACCCGCGTAAAAATCCCCGGCCGAGTTACCGACTGCTTTTGACAAACGCAAGGCCGTGTTGATGTAACAGCTGTCCGAATGAGTTTTTAACAATATATCACTTCAAAATTCACTGTTTGTAATCACCACAGAACACCGTACGGTTGCTTTGCTGTTATTAGGATGTATTTCTAGACTTGTATTTCCTTAAAATGCTGGCAAGTATTTAGAAGAGCAATATATTTCATCACCGCTCAAACAAATTAAAATAAAAGCACTTAAACATTTGAATCGGTCCGTTATTTATAGCAGCATTTATTATCATACCAAGCATATGACATTTTATTTACATTATACAATGATGTTACGGACCCGTGAGCGCCGCGTTCCCGAACATAAAACTCTCCTCTCCACTGTGGCCGTGTGGCGTGAATAAATCACAATCCGAATGCACGAGTTTTAGGTTTTATCCTATAGTTTTATTACTGAGGTGGCATGCACATGTGCACTTTTATTTTGTCAGATTTCCATGAGTGAAACAGGCGAAGGGCGCATGACATACGTCACGACCAAACGTTAGCGATTGGTTATGGCAGATCCAGAGTAGCTCAGGGCAGATCCAATAGTTTTAAACCTCAAAAGGGTGCCCGCCTTCGCGGAAATAAACCCTTGTCAATGGAGAGTGGCCAGACTCTATGTACAAATGAAATGTACGAGAGTCTGGTAAAACCAGGCTACCAATCAGCTATCAGTGCCGATTAATCTGCAAAACCGACGAATCGTCGAGCTCTAGTTGTTTGCTTGTCAATGGTAGCACGCCGATTCTTCAAAACATCTAATACGGACGACACACACGCATTTTAATGAAAGTATCGAGCGCTATATTGACATTTTTGTATATTACCAACACCGGTGTACCGTTGATAAATACTGATACCCTCTAATCGCCCAGCCCTAGTCCACTGTTACGTCTACCTAAAAAAAAGATATGTCTAGGAGTAATAGGGTTGGTAACATGTATTAAAGTAAAATAAAATGAAAGAATAGAATGGGTTCAGTTACTGATAAATGTATGACAATATGAATCAGGCAGAGGCAGATTTAAACTTTTGACTCTTTTAGTAATTTCAAAAATCATAAATAAACCAACAAACACCCGATTGATTTACAAAGTAATATAGTGATCATAGAAAAGAATATTTACAGAATATATATACACAAAATAGTAAAACAAAAAGACAGAACAAAAAGCGTGGGACTATGAGCGGTGCTAAAGCAAAGAAATCAACAAAACAAAAACCAGCTAGCTTATCAATTGAAGTACTTAACTATCTTAAAAATAAAGACATAAATAAACACCTAAACCAACTAAGCTACACTAACTAACAAACATAAATACAGAAGGTGGCAACCGCTCCTTACCTGGTGTGTATAAACAATTTCAAATACTACGTGTTGTATTATGTAGGTCACGTGACATGCTGAAACTATCCCATCGCTCAGGGTCCGAAATGAGCAGTGTAAACAAGTCACAGGTTAAAACGTAAAGTTGTAACCAAAACAATGTCTTTCAAAACAAAGTTTCAAAACCAAACTATCAATCGGGGAAAGTAGATACAAATTGTCAAAACAAACGAAAGAAAACACGCCTCTCTCTTCCTCCAGTTGTTTCCAGGTCTTTATACAGGTGAGATGAGTTCTGATTGGTTCCTTGGGAGGGATCTCTCTTGGACAAATGATGATTGATGGGCAAACCAACCAATCACGAACCTAAGAATAAATGACAGCTGAGAACAATAAAAGGGGGGGGGAGAGAAAGAGAAGGAAAACCACCAAAATACGTCGCAGACGTAACACCCACCACCTTAAGTACAAACTTCTATACGAATAGAATTTGACAAAAGAACAAACGCTTACAAAAGAGCTAACACTCGTTTAAACTCGGGATAAAGCATCTGCCACCACATTATCCACACCTCTCTTATACTTTATTTCCAGGTTATAATTTTGAACAAAGAGAGACCACCTCATTAATCTCTGGTTCTGGTTGTACATGCGTAGAAGAAAAGTCAGCGGGTTATGGTCAGTATACACGGTTACAGGAAGAACAGTAGAACCAACGTACACGTCAAAGTGTTGAAGTGCTAACAATAATGCTAGAGCCTCTTTCTCAATAGTAGAATAGTTACGTTGATGTTTATTAAACTTCTTCGAGAAGTAGCAAACAGGATGACTGATTCCATCGGTACCCTCCTGCAACAACACTGCACCTGCTCCCACCTCGCTGGCATCCACTTCCAGCTTGAACGGTGTGGAAAAATCTGGGGCAGACAACACGGGTTCACTACATAACAAAGCTTTGATGTTGTTAAAAGCGTTCTGACACTCCGGTGACCACACAAATGCTGTAGAAGGACTAAGTAGAGCAGTTAAGGGAGTAGCCACTGAAGAAAAATTCCTGCAAAAACACCGATAATATCCGGCCATACCTAAAAACCGACGCAACTCACGTCTGGTATTTGGCACAGGAAATTCACTAATAGCCGAAACTTTAGCTGACAAAGGACGCACTTCGCCCTCCCCTACCTGTTTACCGAAGTAGGTCACTGTAGCCTTTCCGATCTCACACTTGGCTAGATTAAGCGTTAAAGATGCCTTCTCTAAACGCTTAAACACAGTTTCTAACAGCATTATGTGCTCAGACCAGCTTTGTGAAAAGACGATCACATCATCGAGATATGCGTGACAGTTAGGAACATCGGCAAGTACTATATTAACCAACCTTTGAAATGTAGCAGCGGCGTTTCGCAACCCAAATGCCATAACGTTGTATTGCAGAAAGCAATCTGGTGTTACGAAAGCGGAGATCTCTGAAGCTCTTGGTGTCAATGGAACCTGCCAATATCCTTTAAGTAAATCAAGTTTGCTCACAAACCTTGCCGAACCTATGCTATCCACGCAATCCTCCATCCTGGGCAATGGAAAACAGTCTGGAATAGTTATATCATTCACCCGACGATAATCGGTACAAAAACGCTTAGTTCCATCAGACTTCTGTACCAAGAGACAGGGAGAACTCCAGGGACTAATGCTAGGCCTGGCCAATCCTTTCTCTAACAAGTACTGGGTCTCCTGCTTCATAATAGCCCTTTTAGCAGCATTAACCCTATAAGGGTGTTGTTTAATCGGTTGTGTCTTACTTAACTGAATGTCGTGTTGCAGCACATGTGTAAGTGTAGGCACGTCACCCAAAACAGAGTTAAATTTGTCAAGGAGCTCAATTACATCCTGCCTTTCATGTGCCTTGAGATGTGCTAAAAATTTCGGTAAAGCTGCAAGCGTTTCAGAGTTTGGTAGCCTAGCTGATAATAACGGTGTACCAGCCTCTAATACTCCATCCAGATCAACATCAGAACGCTCAACCACTGGATTCGCCTCGCACGCAACACCTACTGGAGAAACAACAGGACTTCCATCCTGTGTGGTAAGACATTTTACATCAGAGTCAACTCTAGTATAATAGGCTTTTAGCATATTAACATGACATACTCGTTTCTGACGTTTCCGGTCAGGAGTTCTCACCACATAATCAGTTTCACCCTTTTTTTCTAGGATTTCGTAAGGTCCAGAAAATCGTGCCGACAATGCAGATCCAGGGATGGGAAGCAAGACCAACACCTGATCTCCCACTGAAAAAGATCTGGACACAGCATGTTTGTCATAACAAACTTTCATTTCCTCCTGAACTTTAGACAAGGATTCTCGAGCTAGAGTACTCGCTTTCTGTAATCGCTCACGGAACTTGCTTACGTAATCTAGCACATTTGTTTTCTCGCTATTCTCAATACCTAACAGTCTCTCTTTCAGAGCCTTCAAAGGTCCCCTCACCGTATGACCGAAAACCAACTCTGATGGACTGAACTTGAGAGATTCCTGTACAGTTTCTCGAATTGAAAATAAAAGCAATGGAACTCCTTCATCCCACTCATTTCTTGTCTCTAAGCAATACTTCCTTAACATCGCTTTTAGGGTCTGGTGAAACCGTTCCAACATTCCCTGACTTTGGGGATGATATGCACTAGATGTACGGTGTGTGATGCCTAGTGACTTAAAAACTTGTGAGCACAACTTAGATAAAAAATTAGTGCCTTGGTCAGTTTGTACAATCCTCGGCAACCCGAAAGTTGAGAAAAACTTAGTTAAAGCTTTAACAACTACCTTGGCTGTAATCTTACGTAGAGGAATAGCCTCTGGATACCTAGTAGCAGTACACATGATTGTAAGCAGAAATTGATTACCGGATTTTGACTTTGGTAATGGCCCTACACAGTCCACTATCACGTGTTCAAAAGGTTCCCCCAACACAGGGATTGGAATTAACGGAGCTGGTGGTATCACCTGGTTAGGTTTTCCTGCGTACTGACACACATGACAGGTCTTACAATACTGAATCACATCACGTTTAAGCCCATACCAAAAAAAATGTTGCAGGACACGGTTATAGGTCTTGGTAACACCTAAATGACCTGACAACAAATGATCATGTGCCAACGACAAAACTTGTTGACGAAAAACAGTGGGAACTACTACCTGATAGACTACATTCCACTCGTCTTCTAAGGTATTACTTTTACGCCACTTTCGCATAAGTAAACCATCTTTTACCAAGAATGCAACGTTGTCCAAGTTCTCATTGTCTGTCAATCTGAAACATTTCTCTAATGAGGAATCATTTTTCTGAGCCTCGATGAGCTCTTCACGAGTAAATGACAAAGAACCACTCACTACAACCTCCGTCACCTGGTCACTGCCACGAAACTCAGTTTCCACAACCTCCTTAGTGTCCAAATCTGCACAAAAGAAAGAGTCAGATAAACCTAGATCATTGTCCTTCTTAGATTGGGCACGTGTGACAACGCATGCAGGAAAAGCACTCGGATATTTCTGAGAAAGCTCATCTGTCTTAATCTGAACCAATGGATCATCCATCACCTCCAGTGAAGGTATCACCCTCCCTCCAGCTAAATCGTTGCCTAAAATGAAAGACACCCCCTTCACAGGCAATGCGGGACGTACTCCTACCTCCACAAAATCAGTTACCAAGTCAGACTGGAGATGGATACGATGTACAGGTACCTTCATAATCTCCATACTGAAACTCTGCACTAGTCTGCTAGAACCTACTGACGACAGACCTGAAAAAGGTAACACGTCAGCACATACAAAGGACTGCGCAGCTCCCGTGTCACGCAGCATCTGAACCTCCACTTGGTCCTCCTTTTTACCTGTTAACGAAACAAACCCTTTTATAAGGAAAGGTAAATATGTAGGATCTGGCATTTCAGCTCCCTGTTCAGAAAGCAAACAAGAATTAACAGAGTTTACTAAAGCAACCTCTTTCTTTGGAAAGTTCTGTTTACGCTTCAGCGATAAACAGTCGGCGATCACATGGCCTGTCTTATGACAGTAAAAACAGTCACGAGTCTCTTTAGACTTCTCACTAGTCTGCTTAGGCATTTGACTATTGACTGAAGACTTCGTCAGATAACTCCTTTCAGTGTTTGCTACATGAAAAACGTTTTTATGCGTGAGCACAAACTCATCTGCCAACACAGCAGCCTGCGAAAGAGTCGTCGCCTTCTGTTCATTAAGATACAGCACCATCCGCTCAGGAAGACATTGCTTAAACTCCTCCAGTAACAAAAGTTCTCTAAGTGAATTAAAATCATCAGCCTTACTAGAAATGCACCATTTATCAAAGAGAATTCCTTTCTCTCGTGCAAATTCAACAAAAGTTTGAGTAGCGGTTTTCTTGCGATTTCGAAAATGTTGCCTGTAAGCCTCTGGTACTAATTCATATGATCTAAGTATGGTCGATTTAACTACGTCATACTTAAGACCATCTTCCAAAGACAGGGTAGAGTATACCTCCAATGCTTTACCAACTAACTTGCATTGTAAGAGTAATGACCAAACATCCTTTGGCCAACCCAAGGAAGTTGCGATTCTCTCAAAAGCGTTAAAATAACTATCCACTTCAGATTCTCTAAAATTCGGAACTAAAGCAATATGCCTGCCCACATCAAATGTGGTAGAACCAGAATAAGCCGAATTTTCACTCACCGACGAGAAGTTCTGCCGCATAGAGGAGACTGGAGTAACCTGGGCCGCTTCAATCTCCAATTTACGAAGCTTTACCTCTTTGTCGGCTTCAATTTCAAGCCTGCGGATTTGTAGACGCAGATCCAGCTCTGCTTGGCGGGCTTGTGCTCGTGCTTCCACCTCGATACGTGCTATTCGCACCTTCGTCTGTAAATCCCCTCTTGTACTGGGGGTACCTGGTGAAAAAGGCTCAAAGGGTGGTAAACCAGCAGCCCCGACAGTGGCCTCCGCCTCCATCGCAACTGTCTCTACCTCCTCTTTACCTACTTCATGCACATCTTGCCCCTCGCCAAAAGGATCGGTCTTTCCATCCAATTCAGGCCTAGTCAAAATTTCCAATTCGTACAGCCGATCTATCACTTCAGCTTTAATTTGCCGTTTTAGTGATTGTTTCGAAATAGAAATCTGAAAGTGGTTAGCTATTATTAACAACTCATCCTTTCTACAAGTTTCAAGCAACTCTAATGTGGGATTATCAATGAAACACTTCAAATGAAATGCCATCAGGAAGCTAAATATTACCACAAATCGTGTTATCATGCTCTAGTGGACAAATGCAATAAGAGTTAACCTCAGCCAACTATACTGAGTCTCTGCCATTAATCAAATAGTCACACAGTTTTGTTTACAGTAACAAACGACGAGCCCCCAATTATGTTACGTCTACCTAAAAAAAAAGATATGTCTAGGAGTAATAGGGTTGGTAACATGTATTAAAGTAAAATAAAATGAAAGAATAGAATGGGTTCAGTTACTGATAAATGTATGACAATATGAATCAGGCAGAGGCAGATTTAAACTTTTGACTCTTTTAGTAATTTCAAAAATCATAAATAAACCAACAAACACCCGATTGATTTACAAAGTAATATAGTGATCATAGAAAAGAATATTTACAGAATATATATACACAAAATAGTAAAACAAAAAGACAGAACAAAAAGCGTGGGACTATGAGCGGTGCTAAAGCAAAGAAATCAACAAAACAAAAACCAGCTAGCTTATCAATTGAAGTACTTAACTATCTTAAAAATAAAGACATAAATAAACACCTAAACCAACTAAGCTACACTAACTAACAAACATAAATACAGAAGGTGGCAACCGCTCCTTACCTGGTGTGTATAAACAATTTCAAATACTACGTGTTGTATTATGTAGGTCACGTGACATGCTGAAACTATCCCATCGCTCAGGGTCCGAAATGAGCAGTGTAAACAAGTCACAGGTTAAAACGTAAAGTTGTAACCAAAACAATGTCTTTCAAAACAAAGTTTCAAAACCAAACTATCAATCGGGGAAAGTAGATACAAATTGTCAAAACAAACGAAAGAAAACACGCCTCTCTCTTCCTCCAGTTGTTTCCAGGTCTTTATACAGGTGAGATGAGTTCTGATTGGTTCCTTGGGAGGGATCTCTCTTGGACAAATGATGATTGATGGGCAAACCAACCAATCACGAACCTAAGAATAAATGACAGCTGAGAACAATAAAAGGGGGGGGAGAGAAAGAGAAGGAAAACCACCAAAATACGTCGCAGACGTAACATCCACATGTGACCAAAAATAAGAAACACATGAAATACCTTTTGGCAGATGATGGTGTTTTCCCACTGAAGTTCGGCATGCCACCACCTATTGAACGGTCACTCTTCACAGACACAGAGCTGGACACACCTGAGCCTGATCTTACACTAATGACACAAAGAACAGAGAAGAGGAAAACACTTTACAGGACATACTTTAGTCTCAATCTTATCAGCTCTTTATGTTTGTAAGTTATTAACTGTGACACTGTCTATAAAGCCCTCTTTACCATGTAGATTTGATTTGTTGAAGAAGGTATTAGTTGTGTTTTTAAGTCAAGTCATCATTATATATATTTTTAAATGGTTTAGTATTTGCAAACATAAAACAATGCTTGTTAAGGTTTTGTTCTTCACAAAGAAAAGACAAACCCCTGAAAGGTAATTAGTGTTAATAATGATTGTGTGAAAGAGTCTTACCTCTGTTCCTCTGAGAGACTCATCTTAGAGAGAGAGTGCTTTCCTCGCTCCTCTGCCATACTGCAGCTAAACGGCCACTGAACACAGATCAGCTCGGGTTTCTGAACACAATCATTCAGTTTGAGCTACAGATGACCATATGTCACTGAGATCAATAGCACGGCAGTTCAGGAAATAATCAAGAATGTGAAGTGAAAAAAGAGCATTATATAAAATCAAGTGAGTTATAAAACAATATACTGACATGTGGAATAATCAAATGATCTTATGGCAGATAATTTAATGTGTTTAACTGACATATGGCTCTATAGTTCAGATATAATATATGCTTTAAACTGTGGGAAAACATGAACCCGGTTTGATATATTTCTGTATTGCAGTTTTATTTAATTTGCAGTCGTATTTACTCCTATTTTATTAACGGTCGATTCTTCTTGGTTTGTCATTTGATCATTACTTCAAGTTCACTAGTGCTGCAACGACGCGTCGACGTCATCGATGACGTCGACTACGGAAATACGTCGACGTTCGTGAAATGCGTCGACGCGTCGTGTCAGACGTTCATCTTGCGTAATGTTGGCTTCTGCTCCTGGTTCTATCACAAAAACCTAGACTGCGAATATCAAAAGTATGGGAATACTTTAAACAGAGGCCAAACAGTGTTTCCCACACATAGACTAATTTGTGGAGAACTGCCACATAATCAATAACGACGGCCACATTCGTCATTCATTCATTTTTACGCTATTTAAAAGACGCACGCATATTCGTTTAGCTGCATTTCCTTAAATTCTCTCTCCGCCCTTTTGCGCGTCTCTTACTCACTCACACACACACATTGCATTCGACCGTAAAACAAGTTTTATTGCATTTTGGCGCATTTAGACAGCTTTTAAAACCAGAGCAGTTGAATAACAGAGTTGCGACAAGCCTTCATCACGCGGCAGCGCGCGGTCACGGCGCTCATATAATTCTAAACAAGCCAGAAGTGTCAATCAATACAGCCCAGTGTTTCCCAACCGGGATCCCGAGCAAAAGTTGCGGGGACGCACTTACACCGCGGTTCATCTCGCATCTGATGACGCATCTTTAATATGGGTTGTAACTTGAAAATAATGCTGTATGTATGTTTCTGTCGATGGATACAGACTCCTCAGGTACACTACAACAACAGCGATAATAAAAGAAAAACGTGGGCAAAACGGTCTCTCTTTGTAAACTTTATAAAACGCATGCGAGTGCTGCTGTACGTCCGAATATGAGCAGTCATTTTCGCCGTCATCACCCCCGTGTAACGTTAGCCAGGAGACTCGAATGAGAAGATCTGTCTTTGTGCACTCGTCCCAAAGCGCGCAAATATTGAGTTATCTTTCAAATCCTCTGCTTAAACGGACAAACTCACAAAAAGTATGTCAAATTGTCATAGCCTACTCTATGCCTTAAGTGAACTTTATACAGATAGTACTACGACTATCCTTGGGTCTTAAAGGGGCAGTAGCCTTCACTGCTGTCTGTTTAATGTCAAACAAAAGATAAAGACATCACTCACTGCTCCTGACTGAATAGCTTTTGTAAGTTTAATAAGGATTATTTTTTTAATTTTAAACAGTTAAATGTGTGGTTATTTTACTTTTGATTACTTAATTCCATTTCTCTACCTAATGTTAGACCTACCTGAAAATCCTGAAAAGCTGTTTATTTTGTTCTCATCTTTGCTCAATAGTATTTATTTGTGCTGCTGCTTCTATTTAAGTTATCTGTTCTTATTTTCTTTATTTTCATTTGACAGTAGTCCTTTTCCCCCTGAACATAGCAAATACCGAACTGCACTGAAACGTGAACCTAAAACCGTGATACAAAGTGAACTGTGAGCAGTCTGTACTGTTACACCTCTAGCGTAACTTATGTGAGGGGGTGCCACAGAATTGTGAAAAATTTCAAAGGGTAAAAAAATTAATCGTTAGATTAGTCGACTAATCGAAAAAATAATCGTTAGATTAGTCGACAGAAAAAATAATCGTTAGTTGCAGCTCTAAAGTTCACAATACATTTCATTAGTGGGCATACTGCACAATAATTGCTATGTAACTACAGAGCTGCCAACTCTCACGCATTGGCCGTGAGACACACGCATTTGATTGGTTTCACACGCTCACACGCCACACCCCTGATTTCTCACGCTGAAGTGTCAACCCTGTCGGTCAAATGCCTGAAAGATAAGTTTATCTATAGATCTACCTGATGAGCCACTCGTAATCGATTAGTTATGCTTTCGGTGACGGGGTTCAAGATAAATGTGCAAATAAATAAGTGTAGCGCGACCAAAAGCGCCATTCCGTTTTGAGTTCTGACGAGAGCGTCGCTAGCTAACTAAGGTCGCAAGTTCCATCATTAAGCTATAGTTATCAAAAAATGTTGGTCTTCAGAACATATTAAGGGCGTTTTCACACCTGAAAGTCCGCACCAAGGTCCGAACCAAAGTTTGTGTTTGGACATTTGGTTCTTTTTGGTTTGCTTTCACATTGCAATTATGTATCGCACCAAAGAACTTTACATGACGCACTGGCGTCCTGTCGTCATCATCTCTGTGGGCTGCATCTTAACATTGATTGGTTTGTTAGCGGACGTGCGTCTGACGTCATTGTGTTGTCAATTCAGCGGCTAACTTTGACAAGAATGAATAAACAGACCCATCGTTGCCAATACTGTTAATATTATGGCACTACTATCTGCAGCACCAACTATACTCGAGGCAAATCCACCAAATGAACGTCCTCGTTGTGCAAACATTTTATCGGCACCGACAGGAAAGGAGGAGCTCCTAGAAGATAGGCTTTTTAGCCAAACAATGTATTTTATTTTAAAGTTATGTTTAAATATTATAATGTTATTTTTAAATTTCATCTAGGCTATATTGGTTATGAAACGTGCACAGATGTGCAATATATGTCAAAGACATCGAGTCAGAAATAATTTTGACCACTTCATTAAGTTCTGTTTTGTAGAAAGCTTTGTATTTTTTATCTTAATTTTAATAAATGTTTCATCGTTTGCCTGAATTTAATAAATAAGCTTAAATAAATAATATAGCAGACATCCCGTGACAGAGTGATCATTTGCGTTGCACATGAACTGGAGCGGTCAAGCAGAGCACGCCGTTCACGCGAGCTGAAGTGACTACACAAGCGGTTCTGTTTTAAATGCTGCGCGCTCCATCACTGCATGTGCTGTGAGTTTAATCTGTGTTTTTTCACTAATCCTACACCAGAACTTCCTGTGAATAGTCTGAAAGTCCGAACTATACAGAAAATGCTTTCACACAAGAAACGAACCGGACCTTTGTTCAGTTTGGTCCGGACCAAGACTACCTCTTTTCGTCGGACCAAATTTCGTCTGTTTGGTCCGGACCATGGTCCGAGGGAGGTTTCACACCTGTAATTTTGGTTCGTACCAAACTGAAAAGTCCGAAAATCCGGACCAAACAAGGTGTGTGTGAAAGCACCCTAAAATGCACATATGTTGATCATAGAAATCAAAATTTTCTCGGGGGTGCATGCCCCCGAACCCCCCTAACTACCTCACATTTGGAATCAGTGATTATAAAACCGTGCCTTTATTATGATTAAGGGATGTAGATTTTTGCTTTGTACGGCAACATTTTGGTTGGCCCCACCAAATCTCACTCTAAGTTTTTTTGAAAAGTTGGCAGCTCTGTAACTAAAATATTACATTTAATAAAAGCAGATGTAGGCAATGTTCGTCTTTGATAAATAAATAAATAAATACATAAATAAATAAATAAATAAATAAATAAATAAATAAATAAATAAATAAATAAATAAATACACACATACACACATACACACATACATACATACATACAGTGAGTGATAGAATAAGTGAGGGATAGAGTGAGTGAGTGAGTGAGTGATAGAGAGAGAGTGCTTTCCTCGCTCCTCTGCCATACTGCAGCTAAACGGCCACTGAACACAGATCAGCTCTGGTTTCTGAACACAATCATTCAGTTTGAGCTACAGATGACCATATGTCACTGAGATCAATAGCACGGCAGTTCAGGAAATATTCAAGAATGTGAAGTGAAGAAAGAGCATTATATAAAATCAAGTGAGTTATAAAACAATATACTGACATGTGGAATAATCAAATGATCTTATGGCAGATAATTTAATGTGTTTTGTCCATGTAATGTAATGCCCATCCCTAGTGAGCACTATATTACATTTAATAAAAGCAGATGTAGGCAATGTTCGTCTTTGATAAATAAATAAATAAATAAATAAATAAATAAATAAATAAATAAATAAATAAATAAATAAATACACACATACATACATACATACATACAGTGAGTGATAGAATAAGTGAGCACTAAATGCTGGGTTTGATCCCGTCTATAGACTGGTACTTTAGAAGTCACAAAAACAACATCATCCTAAAATGGACGACGACATCCGCGGCCTTCAAATCATTTCAGTAACTTTAGGCCTAATTTCTGACAGTCTGTTTGGAGTAGACTATAAAACACTTCCAGAATAAGAACAGGCCTTTTGTAACATTAAATCACGTTTACATTTACAATATGATACTTCTGTTTTATTCCCCCAAATAACTGTAATCAGAAAAGTAAAAACTTACAGCATTGCGCAGTATGAAGAGAGTTTAGAAGTATTTGAAGCATGATTTTCCCCTTCCTGTTCGTGTGTTGCTTGTGTTGTTCAATCCCAGAGTAAAGTCCAGTCTCTGGTAAAGCTTTCCGTGTCGTTCATCTGCTGTATGTTTGACTCTGGAAGCGATTATCAGCTGTTACTGCTCATTCTGACGGGCTCATTCGCCATAAGGAGTTCTTTCTGCTTTTGTATTTAACACTATCACTTTCACTTTCGTCTTCTTTGTGGGTTTTACCTGTGGGTTGTGAAGCAGCTAAACAGGTTCATATCGCCATCTACTGTAATGGAGCGTGTATATTCCACATATTTCCACATGATTAGCCTAATAACTCTTAACCTGATGATTTCAGCAGCGTATTCATAATTTCCCCTGTTTCTGGAATAATCTCCAAGATACTGGATTTTGTAAATGCCTGGAATCATGAGATTTGTATTTATTTCCTATATTAAATTTGGTTTCATTCATCATATCAATAGCCTAGCCTGCATTATGCTTCATGATCCATAAGCCTTAGATTAGGCTATTATATTGTATCATATGGCATGTCCTTATAGTCATATATAGACGGATTGTGTCTTCTCAATGTTATATAGCGGGATATTCTCTCTGAATATGCTGAATTACAACAGGCTAGTGAAAATAGTCCATAAACCAAATCATGTCCTCATAAACTGCGAGTAAACACACACAAATGCATTTAGCAGTGAGATTTCAACCTCAACCAAAATGATGATTCTGGTGGAATTTCAACATTGACTCAATGTCCCAATGCTATCTGGGTTACCTTGTAAACCATATATATCGTTACAATCAGTGCTTTTGTTATTAGATACTGCTGAGACGAGATATTTGATGACTTTAGATGGGCATTTTGTTCCTCTTGTTGCACTTAAACCTGTAATTTCTTTTTTGAAAATATATGTCGGTGATTGAATGCACCACATCTTAATCTAGAGTCACTAACTAGTGGTTTATATGTATTTGATATCGGTTTGTGATTAAATAAAATAGAACTTGATGCACTGAGGCTTATATTCATATATAATCTGTAGTGTTTGTAATGTTTTTGTAAATTAAAGGGTTACTTCAGCGATTAGCATATGGCTTTGTATCAGTAGAAACCCTGGAGTATATTCAAATGATTGTGCTTTCCCCCCTCATATCCCCCTGAGACAAGAGATTTATGCATTTTATTTCAGGAAAAATTCCTCCTATGATGCAAATTGACGATATTTGCATCATAGGAGGAATGTTTGCCCAAAGGCTAAAGACTACAGCCAGCAGAGGGAGCTATTTCCTCATGCTTTACACCCGCACATGGGGGCTGGAGATCACACTCAGAGCTCAGCTCAGCTACAGGCACTCATTTAAACGGAGCTGTGCTGAGCAATGGAAGTCTTCTAACTTCTCAAATTAATTTCTATGAAAGTTAAGCTTCCAAAGGCATGAACTGAAACGTGCCAGACTGAAATCGCGTTGTGAATGTATGCCACGAGTGTAGTCGCGATTACCTCAGCTCTCATCACGAGACCTCATCAGCTCATTTATCTCACTCCTGCAGTTAGTGCTCAGTGCTGTGACACTCGTGCGGCGACTCACTCATTATATTGAACACACACGTTCAGTTTTTAATCGTAGTGTCTTCTCCAACTCAAGTCACTGTAATCAAGTTGGTGGCTTTGGGAATGGCCTCACAGGGCAGCAAAGCATTCTGGGAATTGTAGTCTTTCATCCCCGTGGGACAAAAATAATTTTTTTTTGTCTTTTCTCAGTCTAGAAAGCACCAAATTCAAAAATAATTTCACATTTCTACTGCATTGATGACCCAGTTTAAATACAGATTCATCTTCCCAGCGCTGAAGTACCCCTTTAACGAAGAATACATAAATGTACATTTTGTAATTGTAAGCCTTTCTTTAACCTTTTTCTGGAAGAGTTAACATTGTATGCGTGTTTGATTTCTGACTCTTCCAATAAGAAAGCTGTAAAAACTATGAATCTTTTTAAAAGGTATATTATTTTCCTGCTTACTGGCATGTAATGTCATTCTGTGTTTCATGTTATTATAATAATAATAATAATTTTAAAACAAAGAACTCCTACCATAAATTTAGTCTATCAGTTTTAAATAAATAAAAATGTAGGCTATTATTATTTAAATCATGTAGAGTGTAGATGCATTTCATTTTGTATCTAAAGAATACAGGGTTAATGAAGAATTGAGAATATGTGTCCCTACCGATCGAATGCGCTATAATCCAATCCAGCAGGTGGCGGTAATGCCCCTTCAGGACAACCACCAATCAGATCAAAGCAAGCGCAGCTGAACAGACTTCAAGCGCGAAAAAGAGTCTCAGGACTACGGCCGTGTTTTTTAGAGGTAAGTAGGCCAACAAAATGACCCAGTTTAAATACAGATTCATCTTCCCAGCGCTGAAGAACCCCCTTTAATATCGATTTGAACTTGTACTCGCTTTAAGTTTCCAGTCCAGCTATCAGGTTCAGGAAAAATCTATCACACCACCAGTCTTTAATTCTTTATAGACCATTAAACATGTGTGCCCCCATGTATATACACTGAATATGTATATTATGACTTGAATCCACAAGATTCAGTGTTGCCACCCCTCATAGTTCTCATGCCAGCCCATGAATCATTTTCTAGATCCGCCCCTGATTGGATCCGACAGGAATGGTGCAACACACTTACATGAGTAAAACGTGTTTTATATGTGATAGTATTGCATTATTATAGATCGGTTTGCTTATGTGTACGTGTCTACCAGAGCATACCTTTAGCACGCGGGACTCAGACACGTATGGGCCAGGGCTCGCAAAGCCCAATGTCCCGGGGCTGTGTGTTTTCCAGAAGGTCTACCAAAACTGAAGCCCGTCGGCAGGCCGATGAATCTCGTAATATTCCTTTCTTGATCTGCGGTGTTCTCCCTCTCATGACGTGACATTTAAAGGGTGAGCACGTATATCTCCTCAAGCTCAGGAGAGAGCCTCAAAACCAGTGTAGAAAATAGCCTATTACTTATTAGTTATGATGTATAATTTTTTTTTTTTAAAGCCAGTTCATGACTCCTTTAAAACTGATGAAAACTGAATGAAATGTTTAACCGGCAAGGCTTTAAAATGCATGCAAATACACACACACACACACACACAGGAACTCGAAGCACACGGCAACCGTCAAAATAAAAGTTCAGTTCAACAAAGCGATTGTGACAGGATTAATGTTGTACAGAAGAGCTACGTCTCAATTTATACAGTGGAGAATATGCAGTGTAATGTAATATTATATTATCAATATTATCACGGTGATAGTGACCCAGATTATCTCAGTTATCAATATTATCTCGATTATTATTATTATTACGGTTATCAATATTATCACGGTTATCAATATTATCACGGTTATCAATATTATCACGGCTATCAATATTATCTCGGTTATCAATATTATCACGGTTATTAATATTATCTCGGTTATCAATATTATCACGTTTATCAATATTATCACAGTTATCAATATTATCACGGTTATCAATATTATCACGGTTATCAATATTATCTCGGTTATCAATATTATCACGGTTATCAATATTATCTCGGTTATCAATATTATCACGGTTATCAATATTATCACGGTTATCAATATTATCACGGTTATAGTGACCCAGATTATCTCGGTTATCAATATTATCACGGTTATCAATATTATCACGGTTATCAATATTATCACGGTTATAGTGACCCAGATTATCTCGGTTATCAATATTATCACGGTTATCAATATTATCACGGTTATAGTGACCCAGATTATCTCGGTTATCAATATTATCACGGTTATCAATATTATCACGGTTATCAATATTATCATGGTTATCAATATTATCACGGTTATCAATATTATCACAGTTATCAATATTATCACGGTTATCAATATTATCTCGGTTATCAATATTATCACAGTTATCAATATTATCACAGTTATCAATATTATCTCGGTTATCAATATTATCACAGTTATCAATATTATCACGGTTATCAATATTATCTCGGTTATCAATATTATCACAGTTATCAATATTATCACGGTTATCAATATTATCACAGTTATCAATATTATCACGGTTATCGTGTCCCAGTTTATCACGGTTATCAATATTATCACGGTTATAAATATTATCACGGTTATCAATATTATCTCGGTTATCAATATTATCTCGGTTATCAATATTATCACGCTTATCAATATTATCACGGTTATCGATATGATCTCGGTTATCAATATTATCACGGTTATCAATATTATCACGGTTATCAATATTATCTCGGTTATCAATATTATCACGCTTATCAATATTATCACGGTTATCGATATTATCTCGGTTATCAATATTATCACGGTTATCAATATTATCACGGTTATCGATATTATCTCGGTTATCAATATTATCACGGTTATCAATATTATCACGGTTATCGATATTATCACGGTTATCAATATTATCACGGAGATTATCACAGATTATCACAGTTTAGAACGTCGCCCAAACGCTCTTTAAAAGATGTTCATCAGATGTTCATACAGCTGCAAGACATCTGATTTATGTAGCCCAGACATCTGTTTAAGGTTTGATTGCACAGTAAACAAAACAGTGTTTCCTAGCAACGACAACCCGTGCTAGAAAGCTAACGAGAAATGAAAACTAAACTTAGGCCTATCCTGTCCTCCTCTGTTGCTCGACTGCTTCTTCTAACAAGTACTTGCAAACACAGCAAGTGATTTTACCTGGCTTTGGCCACGACTCTTCCTGCGTAAGTCTAACGTTACGCACTGTAATGTGCTGCTGGGTGTCCTGACGAGTTATGAGAAAAATAGTATAAAACAATATATTTGTAATATGTTGATTGGGTCATATAGGACAATCACCTGTTAGCTAGCTTGTGAACAAATTGTTTACTGCACGCAAAGTAAACCAAGCTTCTCTGAACATGGTGTCGTTTTCAAAAAACACATTTATTAATATACAAAAAACAACAACACTGTAATTTATTATTAAAAAAAGTAAGATTGAGATGCTAGTTATATTGCGAGCAAGTTGTTTCGTGCATGTCTCTGTAGTTGCGCGCACAACGTTAGCCTTCTTTAACTGATCGTTTAAACTTTATTTATATATATATATGTGTGTGTGTGTGTGTGTGTGTGTGTGTGTGTGTATGCACATTACTGTTTGGTGTTTCTACGTGTTTGATTATAGTTGACTCGTTATATGAATGTTAGCCAGTTAGATTTAATGGCGGGAATCACTTGACTAACGCTGTAGTTTCCTGCCATTAAATCTATTCTATTCTACAACATTTGAACTTGCCTATTAAGAGCGAGCCGATGTTCGATTTCTTAATGCCTCGCTTGTCTCCTCTGCCGCATCCGTTCAGTTGGCGGGCGACATTCGTGGAGAAGACCTTGAAGCAGATTCTCCATACGGTCTTCTTCATTGTTGGCCCGCCACTGATGGATAATCTGTTCATCTTCAACAGGTACATTAAGTAGTATTTTAGCATAAATGCACCTTTTCTGTACTGTACTCGACACTACCTGTCAAAAGTTTGGAATAATTCATATTTTTGTAATGTTTTTGAAAGTATGATGATGTTTACCAAGACTGCATTGATTTTCATCCATGTAGTAAAAGGTAATATTATATTATTTATATGAACTGTTCTCTTTGAGAAGTTTTTGAAAATAATTTCCTGCTTTTTAAGCTGAATTTTCAGAAATGCATGATCTTCCAGAAATCATTGTAATAGGCTGGTTTGCTGATCAAGAAACGTGTCTGATTAATGTCAATGTTGCTTCTCAGTTTTGTGGAAACTGATAAACTACCATTCAAATGTTTAGGGTAAGTAATCATTTTATTCTGCAAATATCAAGTAATGATGCTGAAAATTGAGCTTTGGTTAGAATAAATTGCACATGCACATGTTCATATGGAAAAGTTATTTAAATTGTAATAATATTTCACTCTTACTGTTTATCACTGTATTTCTGATCAAATAAATGCAGCCTTGGTGAGCATACGAAACTTAAATACAAAATCGTAATTTTAGACTTTTGGCATGTAGTGTGTAGAACATATCACTATATTTCATTAGTAGTTGTAGATTGAAAATGCCCATGATTCTTACCATTCTCTGCATAAACCCTCTGTCTAATAAACTTTGTTCCAGCCGGTCTAGATCTTCAGTCGACACAAGTGGAAAGATGCCATCCTCGTCATCATCCTGGATTTGGGGTAAAAAGCGCCTGTTTCCCACTAGAGACTGGACCAGTGAAGTCAGGTGGTTTATCTTCACGTTCATCTTCTGTAGTGTTTCCAGAATTGCCCTTTCTACAGCTGCAATACAGAAGGTCATTTAGCTTAGAGTTCAATATTTGTTGTTGTTGTTTTATTGATGAATGACTTACATGTGCACTGACTCGAGACTGGATTTTCCAGACCCACACCAGAAGTACCTGTAAGTAAAAATGTACTGTCAGGTTTTCAATGTTAGACGTATTCTCACATGTGCCTCTGCCTTGGTGGAACATGTCTGAGTTACATTTCACCCTAAATAAATAATGTGACACTCTCACTCTTTTCCAGATTTGCTTAAAAGAAACACGCTCAAAATGGGGAACATGGTAAGCAAAAACTAAAGTAAGCTGCTGCTGATGGTTTTCATATGTAAAAGAATATAATTTTTAGGTACTCTGCTGATAACATACTCTGCTCTCTTCCTTGGTGGTCACCCGAGGGTCTCAGGACAGAAAAGGTTTGCACTACCGATTGAACAGATAATGTCATTTTATATATATTAAGTATTTGATTGTTTTTAAATGTTGTGAATATTTGATTTTGTCATGACCATTTAATGCTCTTTTACCTTGTGTGTTAGGTGGATCAACACCCCAGCCGTCTCCATGGTGGTGTGCCTGAGAGACGCCCACTGGAGCTGAGAAAGGTGGAGGAGGTAAGCTGCACTTGTAATTTATGTAAGGTTTCTAGACTAGACATGCGAAACACTATTGGATAATTCTTATGACTGATATTTCTCTGGGCCAGTCGGAATCTTAGCTCACTTGCGGCAGAATCTTGAAGCACACAGCGTCAACTGACTGAGCATATTTATTGACTATAAAGTAGGCCTATCATATGAATAATTTAGAGCTAACGGACAGCTTTTGAAATGTTTATCTTCTGCTCTACAAAGCTGCATTTATTTAATCAAAAATACAGTTAAAACAGTAATGTTGTGAAATACAATTACACATGAAAACAGCCCTTTTCTATGTGAATATAGTACAGTGTGATTTATTCCTGTGATAAAGCTGAGTTTATCATCATTCCTCCAGTCTTCAGTGTCTCATGATCCTTCACTGATCATTCTCAGATGAGGATCTGATCATCAACACACATTTATATGTAGTTTATTCCTGTGATAAAGCTGAGTTTATCATCATTACTCCAGTCTTCAGTGTCTCATGATCCTTCACTGATCATTCTCAGATGAGGATCTGATCATCAACACACATTTATATGTAGTTTATTCCTGATCAAAGCTGAGTTTATCATCATTACTCCAGTCTTCAGTGTCTCATGATCCTTCACTGATCATTCTCAGATGAGGATCTGATGATCAACACACATTTATATGTAGTTTATTCCTGTGATAAAGCTGAGTTTATCATCATTACTCCAGTCTTCAGTGTCTCATGATCCTTCACTGATCATTCTCAGATGAGGATCTGATCATCAACACACATTTATATGTAGTTTATTCCTGTGATAAAGCTGAGTTTATCATCATTCCTCCAGTCTTCAGCGCCTCATGATCCTTCACTGATCATTCTCAGATGAGGATCTGATCATCAACACACATTTATATGTAGTTTATTCCTGTGATAAAGCTGAGTTTATCATCATTCCTCCAGTCTTCAGTGTCTCATGATCCTTCACTGATCATTCTCAGATGAGGATCTGATCATCAACACACATTTATATGTAGTTTATTCCTGATCAAAGCTGAGTTTATCATCATTCCTCCAGTCTTCAGTGCCTCATGATCCTTCACTGATCATTCTCAGATGAGGATCTGATCATCAACACACATTTATATGTAGTTTATTCCTGTGATAAAGCTGAGTTTATCATCATTACTCCAGTCTTCAGTGTCTCATGATCCTTCACTGATCATTCTCAGATGAGGATCTGATCATCAACACACATTTATATGTAGTTTATTCCTGTGATAAAGCTGAGTTTATCATCATTCCTCCAGTCTTCAGCGCCTCATGATCCTTCACTGATCATTCTCAGATGAGGATCTGATCATCAACACACATTTATATGTAGTTTATTCCTGTGATAAAGCTGAGTTTATCATCATTCCTCCAGTCTTCAGCGTCTCATGATCCTTCACTGATCATTCTCAGATGAGGATCTGATCATCAACACACATTTATATGTAGTTTATTCCTGTGATCAGAGCTGAGTTTATCATCATTCCTCCAGTCTTCAGCGTCTCATGATCCTTCACTGATCATTCTCAGATGAGGATCTGATCAACACACATTTATATGTAGTTTATTCCTGTGATAAAGCTGAGTTTATCATCATTCCTCCAGTCTTCAGCGCCTCATGATCCTTCACTGATCATTCTCAGATGAGGATCTGATCATCAACACACATTTATATGTAGTTTATTCCTGTGATAAAGCTGAGTTTATCATCATTCCTCCAGTCTTCAGCATCTCATGATCCTTCACTGATCATTCTCAGATGAGGATCTGATCATCAACACACATTTATATGTAGTTTATTCCTGTGATCAGAGCTGAGTTTATCATCATTCCTCCAGTCTTCAGTGTCTCATGATCCTTCACTGATCATTCTCAGATGAGGATCTGATCATCAACACACATTTATATGTAGTTTATTCCTGTGATAAAGCTGAGTTTATCATCATTCCTCCAGTCTTCAGTGTCTCATGATCCTTCACTGATCATTCTCAGATGAGGATCTGATGATCAACACACATTTATATGTAGTTTATTCCTGTGATAAAGCTGAGTTTATCATCATTCCTCCAGTCTTCAGTGTCTCATGATCCTTCACTGATCATTCTCAGATGAGGATCTGATCATCAACACACATTTATATGTAGTTTATTCCTGTGATAAAGCTGAGTTTATCATCATTCCTCCAGTCTTCAGCGTCTCATGATCCTTCACTGATCATTCTCAGATGAGGATCTGATCATCAACACACATTTATATGTAGTTTATTCCTGTGATAAAGCTGAGTTTATCATCATTCCTCCAGTCTTCAGCGTCTCATGATCCTTCACTAATCATTCTCAGATGAGGATCTGATCATCAACACACATTTATATGTAGTTTATTCCTGTGATAAAGCTGAGTTTATCATCATTCCTCCAGTCTTCAGCGTCTCATGATCCTTCACTGATCCTCAGATGAGGATCTGATCAACACACATTTATATGTAGTTTATTCCTGTGATCAGAGCTGAGTTTATCATCATTCCTCCAGTCTTCAGCGTCTCATGATCCTTCACTGATCATTCTCAGATGAGGATCTGATCATCTACACACATTTATATGTAGTTTATTCCTGTGATAAAGCTGAGTTTATCATCATTCCTCCAGTCTTCAGCGTCTCATGATCCTTCACTGATCATTCTCAGATGAGGATCTGATCATCAACACACATTTATATGTAGTTTATTCCTGTGATAAAGCTGAGTTTATCATCATTCCTCCAGTCTTCAGTGTCTCATGATCCTTCACTGATCATTCTCAGATGAGGATCTGATGATCAACACACATTTATATGTAGTTTATTCCTGTGATAAAGCTGAGTTTATCATCATTCCTCCAGTCTTCAGTGTCTCATGATCCTTCACTGATCATTCTCAGATGAGGATCTGATCATCAACACACATTTATATGTAGTTTATTCCTGTGATAAAGCTGAGTTTATCATCATTCCTCCAGTCTTCAGTGTCACATGATCCTTCACTGATCATTCTCAGATGAGGATCTGATCATCAACACACATTTATATGTAGTTTATTCCTGTGATAAAGCTGAGTTTATCATCATTCCTCCAGTCTTCAGTGTCTCATGATCCTTCACTGATCATTCTCAGATGAGGATCTGATCATCAACACACATTTATATGTAGTTTATTCCTGTGATAAAGCTGAGTTTATCATCATTCCTCCAGTCTTCAGTGTCTCATGATCCTTCACTGATCATTCTCAGATGAGGATCTGATGATCAACACACATTTATATGTAGTTTATTCCTGTGATAAAGCTGAGTTTATCATCATTCCTCCAGTCTTCAGTGTCTCATGATCCTTCACTGATCATTCTCAGATGAGGATCTGATCATCAACACACATTTATATGTAGTTTATTCCTGTGATAAAGCTGAGTTTATCATCATTCCTCCAGTCTTCAGTGTCTCATGATCCTTCACTGATCATTCTCAGATGAGGATCTGGTCATCAACACACATTTATATGTAGTTTATTCCTGTGATAAAGCTGAGTTTATCATCATTCCTCCAGTCTTCAGCGCCTCATGATCCTTCACTGATCATTCTCAGATGAGGATCTGATCATCAACACACATTTATATGTAGTTTATTCCTGTGATAAAGCTGAGTTTATCATCATTCCTCCAGTCTTCAGTGTCTCATGATCCTTCACTGATCATTCTCAGATGAGGATCTGATCATCAACACACATTTATATGTAGTTTATTCCTGTGATAAAGCTGAGTTTATCATCATTCCTCCAGTCTTCAGTGTCTCATGATCCTTCACTGATCATTCTCAGATGAGGATCTGATGATCAACACACATTTATATGTAGTTTATTCCTGTGATCAGAGCTGAGTTTATCATCATTCCTCCAGTCTTCAGTGTCTCATGATCCTTCACTGATCATTCTCAGATGAGGATCTGATGATCAACACACATTTATATGTAGTTTATTCCTGTGATAAAGCTGAGTTTATCATCATTCCTCCAGTCTTCAGCGCCTCATGATCCTTCACTGATCATTCTCAGATGAGGATCTGATCATCAACACACATTTATATGTAGTTTATTCCTGTGATAAAGCTGAGTTTATCATCATTCCTCCAGTCTTCAGTGTCTCATGATCCTTCACTGATCATTCTCAGATGAGGATCTGATCATCAACACACATTTATATGTAGTTTATTCCTGTGATAAAGCTGAGTTTATCATCATTCCTCCAGTCTTCAGCGTCTCATGATCCTTCACTGATCATTCTCAGATGAGGATCTGATCATCAACACACATTTATATGTAGTTTATTCCTGTGATAAAGCTGAGTTTATCATCATTACTCCAGTCTTCAGTGTCTCATGATCCTTCACTGATCATTCTCAGATGAGGATCTGATGATCAACACACATTTATATGTAGTTTATTCCTGTGATAAAGCTGAGTTTATCATCATTACTCCAGTCTTCAGTGTCTCATGATCCTTCACTGATCATTCTCAGATGAGGATCTGATCATCAACACACATTTATATGTAGTTTATTCCTGTGATAAAGCTGAGTTTATCATCATTCCTCCAGTCTTCAGCGCCTCATGATCCTTCACTGATCATTCTCAGATGAGGATCTGATCATCAACACACATTTATATGTAGTTTATTCCTGTGATAAAGCTGAGTTTATCATCATTCCTCCAGTCTTCAGTGTCTCATGATCCTTCACTGATCATTCTCAGATGAGGATCTGATCATCAACACACATTTATATGTAGTTTATTCCTGATCAAAGCTGAGTTTATCATCATTCCTCCAGTCTTCAGTGCCTCATGATCCTTCACTGATCATTCTCAGATGAGGATCTGATCATCAACACACATTTATATGTAGTTTATTCCTGTGATAAAGCTGAGTTTATCATCATTACTCCAGTCTTCAGTGTCTCATGATCCTTCACTGATCATTCTCAGATGAGGATCTGATCATCAACACACATTTATATGTAGTTTATTCCTGTGATAAAGCTGAGTTTATCATCATTCCTCCAGTCTTCAGCGCCTCATGATCCTTCACTGATCATTCTCAGATGAGGATCTGATCATCAACACACATTTATATGTAGTTTATTCCTGTGATAAAGCTGAGTTTATCATCATTCCTCCAGTCTTCAGCGTCTCATGATCCTTCACTGATCATTCTCAGATGAGGATCTGATCATCAACACACATTTATATGTAGTTTATTCCTGTGATCAGAGCTGAGTTTATCATCATTCCTCCAGTCTTCAGCGTCTCATGATCCTTCACTGATCATTCTCAGATGAGGATCTGATCAACACACATTTATATGTAGTTTATTCCTGTGATAAAGCTGAGTTTATCATCATTCCTCCAGTCTTCAGCGCCTCATGATCCTTCACTGATCATTCTCAGATGAGGATCTGATCATCAACACACATTTATATGTAGTTTATTCCTGTGATAAAGCTGAGTTTATCATCATTCCTCCAGTCTTCAGCATCTCATGATCCTTCACTGATCATTCTCAGATGAGGATCTGATCATCAACACACATTTATATGTAGTTTATTCCTGTGATCAGAGCTGAGTTTATCATCATTCCTCCAGTCTTCAGTGTCTCATGATCCTTCACTGATCATTCTCAGATGAGGATCTGATCATCAACACACATTTATATGTAGTTTATTCCTGTGATAAAGCTGAGTTTATCATCATTCCTCCAGTCTTCAGTGTCTCATGATCCTTCACTGATCATTCTCAGATGAGGATCTGATGATCAACACACATTTATATGTAGTTTATTCCTGTGATAAAGCTGAGTTTATCATCATTCCTCCAGTCTTCAGTGTCTCATGATCCTTCACTGATCATTCTCAGATGAGGATCTGATCATCAACACACATTTATATGTAGTTTATTCCTGTGATAAAGCTGAGTTTATCATCATTCCTCCAGTCTTCAGCGTCTCATGATCCTTCACTGATCATTCTCAGATGAGGATCTGATCATCAACACACATTTATATGTAGTTTATTCCTGTGATAAAGCTGAGTTTATCATCATTCCTCCAGTCTTCAGTGTCTCATGATCCTTCACTGATCATTCTCAGATGAGGATCTGATGATCAACACACATTTATATGTAGTTTATTCCTGTGATAAAGCTGAGTTTATCATCATTCCTCCAGTCTTCAGTGTCTCATGATCCTTCACTGATCATTCTCAGATGAGGATCTGATCATCAACACACATTTATATGTAGTTTATTCCTGTGATAAAGCTGAGTTTATCATCATTCCTCCAGTCTTCAGTGTCACATGATCCTTCACTGATCATTCTCAGATGAGGATCTGATCATCAACACACATTTATATGTAGTTTATTCCTGTGATAAAGCTGAGTTTATCATCATTCCTCCAGTCTTCAGTGTCTCATGATCCTTCACTGATCATTCTCAGATGAGGATCTGATCATCAACACACATTTATATGTAGTTTATTCCTGTGATAAAGCTGAGTTTATCATCATTCCTCCAGTCTTCAGTGTCTCATGATCCTTCACTGATCATTCTCAGATGAGGATCTGATGATCAACACACATTTATATGTAGTTTATTCCTGTGATAAAGCTGAGTTTATCATCATTCCTCCAGTCTTCAGTGTCTCATGATCCTTCACTGATCATTCTCAGATGAGGATCTGATCATCAACACACATTTATATGTAGTTTATTCCTGTGATAAAGCTGAGTTTATCATCATTCCTCCAGTCTTCAGTGTCTCATGATCCTTCACTGATCATTCTCAGATGAGGATCTGGTCATCAACACACATTTATATGTAGTTTATTCCTGTGATAAAGCTGAGTTTATCATCATTCCTCCAGTCTTCAGCGCCTCATGATCCTTCACTGATCATTCTCAGATGAGGATCTGATCATCAACACACATTTATATGTAGTTTATTCCTG
This sequence comes from Pseudorasbora parva, assembly GCF_024679245.1. Classification (NCBI taxonomy): domain Eukaryota; kingdom Metazoa; phylum Chordata; class Actinopteri; order Cypriniformes; family Gobionidae; genus Pseudorasbora; species Pseudorasbora parva. The sequence goes on from NC_090185.1 coordinate 43,182,031, forward strand.
TGATAAAGCTGAGTTTATCATCATTCCTCCAGTCTTCAGTGTCTCATGATCCTTCACTGATCATTCTCAGATGAGGATCTGATCATCAACACACATTTATATGTAGTTTATTCCTGTGATAAAGCTGAGTTTATCATCATTCCTCCAGTCTTCAGTGTCTCATGATCCTTCACTGATCATTCTCAGATGAGGATCTGATGATCAACACACATTTATATGTAGTTTATTCCTGTGATCAGAGCTGAGTTTATCATCATTCCTCCAGTCTTCAGTGTCTCATGATCCTTCACTGATCATTCTCAGATGAGGATCTGATGATCAACACACATTTATATGTAGTTTATTCCTGTGATAAAGCTGAGTTTATCATCATTCCTCCAGTCTTCAGCGCCTCATGATCCTTCACTGATCATTCTCAGATGAGGATCTGATCATCAACACACATTTATATGTAGTTTATTCCTGTGATAAAGCTGAGTTTATCATCATTCCTCCAGTCTTCAGTGTCTCATGATCCTTCACTGATCATTCTCAGATGAGGATCTGATCATCAACACACATTTATATGTAGTTTATTCCTGTGATAAAGCTGAGTTTATCATCATTCCTCCAGTCTTCAGTGTCTCATGATCCTTCACTGATCATTCTCAGATGAGGATCTGATCATCAACACACATTTATATGTAGTTTATTCCTGTGATAAAGCTGAGTTTATCATCATTCCTCCAGTCTTCAGTGTCTCATGATCCTTCACTGATCATTCTCAGATGAGGATCTGATCATCAACACACATTTATATGTAGTTTATTCCTGTGATCAGAGCTGAGTTTATCATCATTCCTCCAGTCTTCAGCGTCTCATGATCCTTCACTGATCATTCTCAGATGAGGATCTGATGATCAACACACATTTATATGTAGTTTATTCCTGTGATCAGAGCTGAGTTTATCATCATTCCTCCAGTCTTCAGCGTCTCATGATCCTTCACTGATCATTCTCAGATGAGGATCTGATCATCAACACACATTTATATGTAGTTTATTCCTGTGATAAAGCTGAGTTTATCATCATTCCTCCAGTCTTCAGCGTCTCATGATCCTTCACTGATCATTCTCAGATGAGGATCTGATGATCAACACACATTTATATGTAGTTTATTCCTGTGATCAGAGCTGAGTTTATCATCATTCCTCCAGTCTTCAGCGTCTCATGATCCTTCACTGATCATTCTCAGATGAGGATCTGATCATCAACACACATTTATATGTAGTTTATTCCTGTGATAAAGCTGAGTTTATCATCATTCCTCCAGTCTTCAGCGTCTCATGATCCTTCACTGATCATTCTCAGATGAGGATCTGATGATCAACACACATTTATATGTAGTTTATTCCTGTGATCAGAGCTGAGTTTATCATCATTCCTCCAGTCTTCAGCGTCTCATGATCCTTCACTGATCATTCTCAGATGAGGATCTGATGATCAACACACATTTATATGTAGTTTATTCCTGTGATAAAGCTGAGTTTATCATCATTCCTCCAGTCTTCAGTGTCTCATGATCCTTCACTGATCATTCTCAGATGAGGATCTGATGATCAACACACATTTATATGTAGTTTATTCCTGTGATAAAGCTGAGTTTATCATCATTCCTCCAGTCTTCAGCGTCTCATGATCCTTCACTGATCACTCTCAGATGAGGATCTGATCATCAATACACATTTATATGTAGTTTATTCCTGTGATAAAGCTGAGTTTATCATCATTCCTCCAGTCTTCAGTGCCTCATGATCCTTCTCTGATCATTCTCAGATGAGGATCTGATGATCAACACACATTTATATGTAGTTTATTCCTGTGATAAAGCTGAGTTTATCATCATTCCTCCAGTCTTCAGCGTCTCATGATCCTTCACTGATCATTCTCAGATGAGGATCTGATCATCAACACACATTTATATGTAGTTTATTCCTGTGATAAAGCTGAGTTTATCATCATTCCTCCAGTCTTCAGCGCCTCATGATCCTTCACTGATCATTCTCAGATGAGGATCTGATCATCAACACACATTTATATGTAGTTTATTCCTGTGATAAAGCTGAGTTTATCATCATTCCTCCAGTCTTCAGTGTCTCATGATCCTTCACTGATCATTCTCAGATGAGGATCTGATCATCAACACACATTTATATGTAGTTTATTCCTGTGATAAAGCTGAGTTTATCATCATTCCTCCAGTCTTCAGTGTCTCATGATCCTTCACTGATCATTCTCAGATGAGGATCTGATGATCAACACACATTTATATGTAGTTTATTCCTGTGATCAGAGCTGAGTTTATCATCATTCCTCCAGTCTTCAGTGTCTCATGATCCTTCACTGATCATTCTCAGATGAGGATCTGATGATCAACACACATTTATATGTAGTTTATTCCTGTGATAAAGCTGAGTTTATCATCATTCCTCCAGTCTTCAGCGCCTCATGATCCTTCACTGATCATTCTCAGATGAGGATCTGATCATCAACACACATTTATATGTAGTTTATTCCTGTGATAAAGCTGAGTTTATCATCATTCCTCCAGTCTTCAGTGTCTCATGATCCTTCACTGATCATTCTCAGATGAGGATCTGATCATCAACACACATTTATATGTAGTTTATTCCTGTGATCAGAGCTGAGTTTATCATCATTCCTCCAGTCTTCAGCGTCTCATGATCCTTCACTGATCATTCTCAGATGAGGATCTGATGATCAACACACATTTATATGTAGTTTATTCCTGTGATCAGAGCTGAGTTTATCATCATTCCTCCAGTCTTCAGCGTCTCATGATCCTTCACTGATCATTCTCAGATGAGGATCTGATCATCAACACACATTTATATGTAGTTTATTCCTGTGATAAAGCTGAGTTTATCATCATTCCTCCAGTCTTCAGCGTCTCATGATCCTTCACTGATCATTCTCAGATGAGGATCTGATGATCAACACACATTTATATGTAGTTTATTCCTGTGATCAGAGCTGAGTTTATCATCATTCCTCCAGTCTTCAGCGTCTCATGATCCTTCACTGATCATTCTCAGATGAGGATCTGATGATCAACACACATTTATATGTAGTTTATTCCTGTGATAAAGCTGAGTTTATCATCATTCCTCCAGTCTTCAGTGTCTCATGATCCTTCACTGATCATTCTCAGATGAGGATCTGATGATCAACACACATTTATATGTAGTTTATTCCTGTGATAAAGCTGAGTTTATCATCATTCCTCCAGTCTTCAGCGTCTCATGATCCTTCACTGATCACTCTCAGATGAGGATCTGATCATCAATACACATTTATATGTAGTTTATTCCTGTGATAAAGCTGAGTTTATCATCATTCCTCCAGTCTTCAGTGCCTCATGATCCTTCTCTGATCATTCTCAGATGAGGATCTGATGATCAACACACATTTATATGTAGTTTATTCCTGTGATAAAGCTGAGTTTATCATCATTACTCCAGTCTTCAGTGTCTCATGATCCTTCACTGATCATTCTCAGATGAGGATCTGATCATCAATACACATTTATATGTAGTTTATTCCTGTGATAAAGCTGAGTTTATCATCATTCCTCCAGTCTTCAGTGCCTCATGATCCTTCTCTGATCATTCTCAGATGAGGATCTGATGATCAACACACATTTATATGTAGTTTATTCCTGTGATAAAGCTGAGTTTATCATCATTCCTCCAGTCTTCAGCGTCTCATGATCCTTCACTGATCATTCTCAGATGAGGATCTGATCATCAATACACATTTATATGTAGTTTATTCCTGTGATAAAGCTGAGTTTATCATCATTCCTCCAGTCTTCAGCGTCTCATGATCCTTCACTGATCATTCTCAGATGAGGATCTGATGATCAACACACATTTATATGTAGTTTATTCCTGTGATCAGAGCTGAGTTTATCATCATTCCTCCAGTCTTCAGCGTCTCATGATCCTTCACTGATCATTCTCAGATGAGGATCTGATGATCAACACACATTTATATGTAGTTTATTCCTGTGATAAAGCTGAGTTTATCATCATTCCTCCAGTCTTCAGTGTCTCATGATCCTTCACTGATCATTCTCAGATGAGGATCTGATCATCAACACACATTTATATGTAGTTTATTCCTGTGATAAAGCTGAGTTTATCATCATTCCTCCAGTCTTCAGTGTCTCATGATCCTTCACTGATCATTCTCAGATGAGGATCTGATCATCAACACACATTTATATGTAGTTTATTCCTGTGATAAAGCTGAGTTTATCATCATTCCTCCAGTCTTCAGCGCCTCATGATCCTTCACTGATCATTCTCAGATGAGGATCTGATCATCAACACACATTTATATGTAGTTTATTCCTGTGATAAAGCTGAGTTTATCATCATTCCTCCAGTCTTCAGCGTCTCATGATCCTTCACTGATCATTCTCAGATGAGGATCTGATCATCAACACACATTTATATGTAGTTTATTCCTGTGATAAAGCTGAGTTTATCATCATTCCTCCAGTCTTCAGCGCCTCATGATCCTTCACTGATCATTCTCAGATGAGGATCTGATGATCAACACACATTTATATGTAGTTTATTCCTGTGATCAGAGCTGAGTTTATCATCATTCCTCCAGTCTTCAGTGTCTCATGATCCTTCACTGATCATTCTCAGATGAGGATCTGATCATCAACACACATTTATATGTAGTTTATTCCTGTGATAAAGCTGAGTTTATCATCATTCCTCCAGTCTTCAGTGTCTCATGATCCTTCACTGATCATTCTCAGATGAGGATCTGGTCATCAACACACATTTATATGTAGTTTATTCCTGTGATAAAGCTGAGTTTATCATCATTCCTCCAGTCTTCAGTGTCTCATGATCCTTCACTGATCATTCTCAGATGAGGATCTGATCATCAACACACATTTATATGTAGTTTATTCCTGTGATAAAGCTGAGTTTATCATCATTCCTCCAGTCTTCAGCGTCTCATGATCCTTCACTGATCATTCTCAGATGAGGATCTGATCATCAACACACATTTATATGTAGTTTATTCCTGTGATCAGAGCTGAGTTTATCATCATTCCTCCAGTCTTCAGCGTCTCATGATCCTTCACTGATCATTCTCAGATGAGGATCTGATGATCAACACACATTTATATGTAGTTTATTCCTGTGATAAAGCTGAGTTTATCATCATTCCTCCAGTCTTCAGTGTCTCATGATCCTTCACTGATCACTCTCAGATGAGGATCTGATGATCAACACACATTTATATGTAGTTTATTCCTGTGATAAAGCTGAGTTTATCATCATTCCTCCAGTCTTCAGCGCCTCATGATCCTTCACTGATCATTCTCAGATGAGGATCTGATCATCAACACACATTTATATGTAGTTTATTCCTGTGATAAAGCTGAGTTTATCATCATTCCTCCAGTCTTCAGCGTCTCATGATCCTTCACTGATCACTCTCAGATGAGGATCTGATGATCAACACACATTTATATGTAGTTTATTCCTGTGATAAAGCTGAGTTTATCATCATTCCTCCAGTCTTCAGTGTCTCATGATCCTTCACTGATCATTCTCAGATGAGGATCTGATCATCAACACACATTTATATGTAGTTTATTCCTGTGATAAAGCTGAGTTTATCATCATTCCTCCAGTCTTCAGCGTCTCATGATCCTTCACTGATCATTCTCAGATGAGGATCTGATCATCAACACACATTTATATGTAGTTTATTCCTGTGATAAAGCTGAGTTTATCATCATTCCTCCAGTCTTCAGTGTCTCATGATCCTTCACTGATCATTCTCAGATGAGGATCTGATCATCAACACACATTTATATGTAGTTTATTCCTGTGATAAAGCTGAGTTTATCATCATTCCTCCAGTCTTCAGCGCCTCATGATCCTTCACTGATCATTCTCAGATGAGGATCTGATCATCAACACACATTTATATGTAGTTTATTCCTGTGATAAAGCTGAGTTTATCATCATTCCTCCAGTCTTCAGCGCCTCATGATCCTTCACTGATCATTCTCAGATGAGGATCTGATCATCAACACACATTTATATGTAGTTTATTCCTGTGATAAAGCTGAGTTTATCATCATTCCTCCAGTCTTCAGCGCCTCATGATCCTTCACTGATCATTCTCAGATGAGGATCTGATGATCAACACACATTTATATGTAGTTTATTCCTGTGATAAAGCTGAGTTTATCATCATTCCTCCAGTCTTCAGTGTCTCATGATCCTTCACTGATCATTCTCAGATGAGGATCTGATCATCAACACACATTTATATGTAGTTTATTCCTGTGATCAGAGCTGAGTTTATCATCATTCCTCCAGTCTTCAGTGCCTCATGATCCTTCACTGATCATTCTCAGATGAGGATCTGATCATCAACACACATTTATATGTAGTTTATTCCTGTGATCAGAGCTGAGTTTATCATCATTCCTCCAGTCTTCAGCGTCTCATGATCCTTCACTGATCATTCTCAGATGAGGATCTGATGATCAACACACATTTATATGTAGTTTATTCCTGTGATCAGAGCTGAGTTTATCATCATTCCTCCAGTCTTCAGCGTCTCATGATCCTTCACTGATCATTCTCAGATGAGGATCTGATGATCAACACACATTTATATGTAGTTTATTCCTGTGATCAGAGCTGAGTTTATCATCATTCCTCCAGTCTTCAGTGTCTCATGATCCTTCACTGATCATTCTCAGATGAGGATCTGATCATCTACACACATTTATATGTAGTTTATTCCTGTGATAAAGCTGAGTTTATCATCATTCCTCCAGTCTTCAGTGTCTCATGATCCTTCACTGATCATTCTCAGATGAGGATCTGATCATCAACACACATTTATATGTAGTTTATTCCTGTGATAAAGCTGAGTTTATCATCATTCCTCCAGTCTTCAGTGCCTCATGATCCTTCACTGATCATTCTCAGATGAGGATCTGATCATCAACACACATTTATATGTAGTTTATTCCTGTGATAAAGCTGAGTTTATCATCATTCCTCCAGTCTTCAGTGTCTCATGATCCTTCACTGATCATTCTCAGATGAGGATCTGATGATCAACACACATTTATATGTAGTTTATTCCTGTGATAAAGCTGAGTTTATCATCATTCCTCCAGTCTTCAGCGCCTCATGATCCTTCACTGATCATTCTCAGATGAGGATCTGATCATCTACACACATTTATATGTAGTTTATTCCTGTGATAAAGCTGAGTTTATCATCATTCCTCCAGTCTTCAGCGCCTCATGATCCTTCACTGATCATTCTCAGATGAGGATCTGATGATCAACACACATTTATATGTAGTTTATTCCTGTGATAAAGCTGAGTTTATCATCATTCCTCCAGTCTTCAGTGTCACATGATCCTTCACTGATCATTCTCAGATGAGGATCTGATCATCAACACACATTTATATGTAGTTTATTCCTGTGATAAAGCTGAGTTTATCATCATTCCTCCAGTCTTCAGCGTCTCATGATCCTTCACTGATCATTCTCAGATGAGGATCTGATCATCAACACACATTTATATGTAGTTTATTCCTGTGATAAAGCTGAGTTTATCATCATTCCTCCAGTCTTCAGCGTCTCATGATCCTTCACTGATCATTCTCAGATGAGGATCTGATGATCAACACACATTTATATGTAGTTTATTCCTGTGATAAAGCTGAGTTTATCATCATTCCTCCAGTCTTCAGCGTCTCATGATCCTTCACTGATCATTCTCAGATGAGGATCTGATGATCAACACACATTTATATGTAGTTTATTCCTGTGATAAAGCTGAGTTTATCATCATTCCTCCAGTCTTCAGCGTCTCATGATCCTTCACTGATCATTCTCAGATGAGGATCTGATCATCAACACACATTTATATGTAGTTTATTCCTGTGATAAAGCTGAGTTTATCATCATTCCTCCAGTCTTCAGTGTCTCATGATCCGTCACTGATCATTCTCAGATGAGGATCTGATGATCAACACACATTTATATGTAGTTTATTCCTGTGATAAAGCTGAGTTTATCATCATTCCTCCAGTCTTCAGCGTCTCATGATCCTTTACTGATCATTCTCAGATGAGGATTTCATAATCAAGAAACATTTTTTTATTTTTTTCTGTGTTGAAAACAGTTGTGCTGCTTAAAAATGTTGTGGAAACCATGATGCATTTTATTTTTCAGGATTCTTTGATGAGAGTTCAATGGACAGCATTTATTAAATAAATTATTATCTTTTGTAATATTAAAAATATCACTTGTGATCAATTTAATGTAGCCTATGTCTGATCAACAAAAGGATTAATTTCTCTCTTTTAATTTTACCACAAAGGTATGAATGATATGATGGTTTCCACAAGATGAAGCCGCAGCATGAGCAGCAAAGCTGTTTTCGACACTGATAATAATCATAAATGTTCGTTGAGCATCAAATCCCAATATGAGAATGATTTGTGACACTGAAGACTAGAGAAATGATGATAAAACCAGCTTTGATCACAGAAATAAATGACACTTTACTATACATTCACGTAGCGAACAAATGATGTACATCAGAATAATATTTCACTAATATCCTAGATATAGATATATCTATATATAGATCACAACCTTTGCGTGGGAACTGGCGTATGTACGTTTGCAGACACGTTTTGTGCGTATGCACGCTTTATAAATGAGACCCCTGGACCTGGGAAAGGGGTTGTTGGTCTTCATTTGAGCATTCCCACCAGACAGATACAACTTAAATTTACCTTGAAAGCTGGGCGGACTCTCACACCGGGTCTGCTGTTGGTCTTCCAGATTCCTTTGTTGCTGATTGACAAATGCTGTTGATAGTGGGGGTGAGGGGTCATTAGCTACAGTTGTGCAGCTGTATGTTTTAACGTTTACATAGTTTAGCAGTTCTTAATCCTGTTTCTGCATGGGAAATCTTTTATTTCACTCAGGAACATTCATTCATGGATTCGCACAACGCAACTGCCTGCAGTCTTCACACACAGATGACACTTACTAGAGAAATGTAATGTGATCTACCTCTATAAATAATAACATTTAAATGTACATATCATGCACTTTAATGCTCTTTAAATGGAAAATATACACGCGATCTGGAATCATGGTGGATCCTGTGTCTGTGGGCGACTAGAACAAATGTCTGAAGTGACGAGAGATGGATACGAGATGTACAGAGCAGGGCGTTGTGAGGAACAGGATTAAGAACCTCCTACATAGTTGTAGCTTTAAATAATCATTTGTAGATTTGGATATAAAAATTAAATTTTTAAGATAAAAGAGGAACTTCAGACTTACAGTTGCTTAAAGAGTTTACCGCTCTGCTCTGCAAAACCTGAGGGCGCACAACAGGACCTGATAATAGGGAAAGTTAGTTTTTTATGTGTGTGTGGAAGCAGAGCTCTAATTTGAGTGCTGTTTTTTTTAAAGTACCAGTACTAATAAAATTTCCTATCGTACCGATTTTAAAAGCAGGGTATCGCGATACTTTTCTAGTATATCATGCAAAATCGTAGCTTACTCAGCAAATGTACATCCATAACATTTGAATAATTTGGTTTTCTTTTATGCATTTCTTTCACCAGAATAAAAGTCAACATGTAATCTGTATTATTCATAGCAATTCTTTAATTTAATTTTACATTGACTTTTTTTGGGGCACATTTTGGAATGGCTGGAGGTTTCGGTGCTGGTGGAGCACTTTCTGTGTCTGCAGTTTTTCTTTATTTAAGGGGTGGTGGTTCTGGGGCCTCATCATCTGTTGAATAGATGTGATCGGAGCATGTTTTCTTTCTAGGAAAACAAAGACACAATATAAATCAGTCAGTTAGACTGCCTCTGTGTCAAGCTGTCTTACAGAGGATCCTGGATTTCCACCCCTGCTAAGCCAGTGTTTTACAATTTCCATTTGCCTAAAGTGAATTGGAAGCAAAGGCCAGCATTTTTTTAATGCACAAAAAAGTATTCTTGACACTTTATTAAAATTGTGGTTAAATCACTGTAGTCATATTACACTATTTTAACAAAATCTTTACCCACTATTCAATTACATAAACATTCAGTTGAGCCATTTTAAATATAGTTGAAACAAGCTAAAGGATGATTTTTCATGTTAAACTATTTACTTTGTCTTTTGTGGGGCTTACTTGGGAATCCTTTTTCCAGCAGTTTCTGATTCTGAACTTATATCTGATGTGTAGCTGGCCTTCTTCCAGTTGCTGACTACATTGTGAAAAGATGCTGAAAAATGAAATACTGGTAAGGTTACAATTTTGTTTCTTAAACCTATATGCAAGATCACGTTTTACTGTATAGATAAAGGATGTACAAAGATTTAGAAAAATGAAATCTAGGTATAATTGGTGAGAACATCCCTAATTTACTCTTAGCTGACTCGTGCAGGATTCTTGCCCTGTGTCGGGTCCACCCTTTCTCTGGCTGTGGCGGCTCCAGTGTTCTCACACTCATCCTGTCACGGTCTTTGTATGGTGGACACCAGGAGTAGCCACCTTCATACCAGGATTTGGCAACTGGGCCCGTTGTCCCCTCTCCCTCAAACTCCACTATTAGGTACATTGTTTTTCTTTTTTTTCTTTGTTAAATTAATGTATATAGCTGCAAGCCTGAAAACCATATTAATTATTAACTTGGATAAAAATTAACTATGTACAATTGCATAAACTATGGAACAAAAAGGGCTGAAATAATGAATCGGTGTGTAATAGAGGAATTGAAACTAAATGATGCCGATATGGTACAAGAGAAATTTAGTTTTCTATTTCCTCAAGCTTGCAGAATTTGACAGATGTGGAGAGGTCATCGACTAAATGAATGCCGAGTGTAGAGGATGATCGGGGATAATCAAAGAAGGATTCCTGCTGGGTGAAGGAACTATAAGCTACATCAATTTCGTCCCTGAATGAAATGATGTTTTGTAGCTTAGCAACTTTACCGCCGATGACAGCGTGACTGTTCGCCTGGTCCAGTTTAAAGGTATAAAGACTTGTCCTTAATTCTTTATATTGGCTTGCCTCATGAAAGGATGCCGGTAGAGGACCAGTCGTATGCTGTTTTCTGAGCAGATGTGGCCTGGTTCTGGTTCTGGGTTTTTTGCAGCTTCTTTGCATCTCTGAGAATCTTTTTATTATTTGACTCAAAGGGCAGGTTGGTTTCCTCAGAAGTCTTTTGAGTTTGTTTAGGTGATTTTCATATTTAAAAGCACTGAAATTATCTAGGATGCCATGTTTTTTTACATCATCTGCAAGATGTATAAGGGAGTGTGCATTGTACGATAGGAATTGTGGACCATACAGTTGACCGAAGTGAGTGACAAAGAGAACCAGTGTGTCATTGGCATAATCACAGTAATCTTCAATCAAACTGTTGTTGGACAAAATGGAGATTCCCACAAAAAGCAGCAAAAAGTTTTTGTAAACCTCTGTGCTGAGGAGATCTTTCATCATGACAGGTCCGGTATATAGTAAAAACTGCCTGAACTCTGTTGCCTTCCACCTGTCAATTTCTCTCAGTGCTCTTGGTTTCCGTGCAAACTCCATGGGCACATTGCTCTGAGCATTCACTAACCTTTCTGTTAAGGTGTTCATTTGAAATCCTGACAGCCTACAAGTGAGAGGACCCATCTTCAGCCTCAAGTGGAGAAGTCTCCTCATGATTCCTAGGCACACGAGGTGCATGTAATCCAGGGGGAAACCGGAGACCATGTCGAGGGACGTTTCTTCAAGGGGTGACATGCCATGATGGTGATCAGAATCTGTCTTGTTTCTAAAGCTCTCATTGTTTCTCAGAGGCATGTCATTTCTTGGAAATGTCATCCTGTTTTCCAGGTACACTCCATCCTGTGTGCATTTTTCGCATCCATGATAGCCTGTGTGACCTTTAACCTTTTTTAGGAATGCACGAGCAGGTGCGTCGCAAACCATTGACGAGAGCTGTAAAGATAACCTCACTCCTTCAAATTCAAACCCTTTTTCTAATTAATTTACTTCAGAGATGAAGTCTTCAAGGTATTGACTTAGTGAAGTAGGTTTACATGTGCCACAAAATAACCCTATCGTCACTGGCTCCTCTTGTCTGATGTTTCGCAGTGTTCCTAGAATGGGCCAGAACTGTGTTGCTGAACTTTTGAATAGAGGCAAACCGTCGATGTTGACCTGAAGCTCCAAGGTGTGAGTTTTGCTCAGAATGTCGACGTTTTGATGTAGCACCTCTGTAATTGAATTCAGCATTCCCAAATGGCAATACTGGCCACCAGCCTTCTCTTGTATTTCAGGGTTTAAACACACAGTTCCCAGCAATGTCCTTGAGTCTTTTGGCAGATTTAAACTATGCTGACGTAGTATGTTAAGTAATGAATTCAATGCCACATGAGTGATTTTGTGTTCAGTAGCCGTCTTCTAGGGAAGTTTGATCGGTTTCAGATCCTGACTCTGTGTCTGATTCACTGTCATAAAGGTCACTTGCCATATTGATAGCTTCAGTCTCGTCAATATGAGAGACACAGTCCATAAATGTGTCTTCATCAATTTGAGTTTGACAAGTGTTACTCGAGTCGCTGTGCATGCAACCCAACTCATTCCCCCAAGTTGTTGCTTGCATTGTCTGCAGTTGTTGATCTACCTTCTCCTTTGCTTTTCTTCTCAGTGTCCAGTAGGATGGTTCATTGCAAGCCATAGTATTAAGACCTTAACACAAACAAACCCTTTTTTTTTTCATCACGGCCCTAAGATATTACCAAGATAATTAACACAAGTGATGTACATACCTTCAGTTTACTGTGGAAGGATGGTTGTAGATATAGCTTTCTGTAGTCAAATTAAACAAATGACTTAGTTAATGAATGCTGAACTTTGAATAATTAAATTGTTTTAATGAAATTGTCTTGTGTACTTCATGATTATATAAATATTGAGATCTATATCTATGATTTAAATCAAAGATTGAATATGAAAATATTCTGTAGCATGATGAAATGAGAACTAAACCTATATTTAAACTAATATTTATTCTCATGAATTACATTCTTGGCCACCAGATACAAAATCAAAGTGCCGTCTAAAGTTTGATCTGGTAAAAAGGACACAAAATATGTGTTTTACTTTATGAAAGTTTATTTTAAAAAAATAATACATAAATAAATGAAGTGTTATTTATTCCGATGATGAAGAGTTAAAATGCTTCTTATTCCTGGGAAGGTTTTAATGTCACATGATTCTTTGGAAATCAGGCTAAAGTTTTTTGTTTTTGTTTTTGTTTTTTAAATCAAAGCCACTTGAGCCTTTTTTCCAAAGAATCATAAAACATTAAAAACTTCACAGGAATAAATAGCATTTAAAAATATATTCAAATAGAAAAGGGCTTTTTTAATATACTTTTTTTTGAGACATTGAGTGTTGGTTTATATTGAGTACATATCTAAACAAGTGTCTTTGGATATAGAAATTTTTGTTTTCCGTCTCGCGACATTAGACCGGTTAATTAATAGATTATAGCCTAATTAATGTTATTAATTTATAATTAATATTATAATCATTTATAATAGCTATAGGCTATATTAATAATAAATAATCCTGTCATATAAAGTTTGACATTTAAAAAATATTTAGATAAAAATGTGACAAATAATTGCATAATAATATAGTCATAATAGTAAATTAATAAAGAAAATTTGATTTAATTTTTGAATTTCAGAACATTTTTGTCAGTAAAGTGGTTACTGGTTCAGAATGACTGCTTAAAGAGACAGCGCACCAAATTAAAAATCTGTCAATGTCCTTTTTAAACCTGTATACATTTCTTTGTTATGTTGAATTCCTACCATGGAAGTAAATGTTGCCCCCAAAGCAGCCTGGTTACAAACTCTCTTCAAAATATCTTCTTTTGTGTTCAGCAGAACAGAGAAACTCATACAGGTTTGGGACATCATGAGGGCGAGTAAATGATGACAGGATTTTTATTCTTGGGTGAGCCATCCCTTTAAAGTACACCAATATTGGCTACTAAAGAGATCTTTAGAAATAAATAAAATAATCAAATGTAAAATAATATAAAATGTGTTCTGTGTCAAGTTTGCATAGGCCTACTTGTTTATTGTTGAGCTGCTGTCATTGTTTCATTGTCACTCTTATCACTACTGCACTCTTTAAATGCCAAGTTCATAAATGATTTTCAAAAACTGATTCAAAACTGATTTGGAAAAAAAAAAACTTACACACAAAATAACTTATTTTCAATATAAAAAGTGATTGTGCATGATTATATAGCATGGCTTTAAAATCAAAAAATGAGGCTATAATGGAAGTCAATGGGGCAAAAACAGCCACGAACAGTAAATGAGGGAGAAACAAAAACTGATCCTGTACAAAAACTAACAATGCATCAAATCTAAAGCTGTTACTAATCTTTGACATGCTCAATAATGTGATAAGATGTGATAATAAATCCAGTCCACAATCATTTTTTATATTGAAAATAAGTAATTTTGTGTGCATGTTGTGTTTTTTTCCAAATCAGTTTTGAAAATCATTTATGAACTTAAAGACAAGTAAAGAGTATTTTGTTTTTTATTATTATTATGGTACTGGATTGGGCTGAAAAGCCTCATAAATTAATAATCGTATTCATTCCTAAACTATGGTGCATTTCCATACTCAGTAATAAATAATAGACTATATAATCTGGGCAAACCTGGTGGGATGTCCCCACCAAAGCGGAGACCAAACCTACGCCCTTGATAGTTTCACGAGAAATTGCACTATTTGCCTTAATGGAGGTGCTATATCTCCGCTGCCTTTGAGGGTGTGTTCAGATTTTAACTGTAACCTTATTCTCAGTGCATCTGACTGTCACTATGCAACATTATGAGCAATTTTACTGTCGCATTATTGAGTTATTGTCAGGGTTCTGCCCTTGCAGTCTTGTCTGCTTGTCTGTTTTGTCATTGTGTAATGTTTCTATGTTTGTGTTGTGTCTTAGCACTTGGATCTGTCTCTCTTTGTGTTTGTCTTGTGTTCCTCTTGTCCTGCCTCCTTGTTTGCTGTTACCACGTTGTTTAGTCTGGTCTAGTCCTCATTTCACTAATTGGGCTCACCTGTCCCTCGTGCTGATTCCTTTATATTGAGCTCCTTTCCCTCGTCTTTGCTGGTCCGTTGTGTGTGCTTGTGAGTTCTTATTCAGTGTTCAGTGGATCTCTGCTTTGTTGCATCCTGCCCGGTCTTTACCTCTACCATCTACCTGGTCTGGCCACTCGTCAGTGGTTCTTCGACCTGCTGCATCCTGGAGCTGGTTCAGCAGCCACCATCATCTGCCCTTTTACCTGACAGTTATGATCCCATGATTTTGAGAAATGACATACAGTTACACGAGAAATAGCGCCAATGGCCCAATCAGAACGCTATATCTCCGCTGCCTTTGAGAGTGCCTTAAAATTTGAACTGTACCTTATTCCCAGTGCACCTGACTGTCACTATTCAACATTATGAGCAATTTTACTGTAGCATTATTGAGTTATGATCCCATGATTCTGGGAGATATGACATATAGTTACACGAGAAATTGCACTATTGGCCTAATTGCTATATCTCTGCCGCCTTTAAAGTTGTTCTGTTGCTGTTCAATGATGCTGAAAAATCTATAACAATTTTATTATTAAGGACTGCAAATACATTTTAATCTAGCATTACATGCTATCATTATGAAACTAAAATGTTTTTTTATTTCTTTAACTTTTTTACATGAATGGAATAATCAACTCATATCATGCACACATCAAAAAACGATTAATTCACTTATTTGTTCATCATTATTTTATGTCTAACACTTAGTTGTCTTATTAGTAAAATGTTTAAAACAGTATTATTAGTGGATTGAACTTCACTTTATAAAAACACACTATAATTGAAAAGGTGCATTAGTGTATTATCTAATCAGAACGATGGCTGTGCATTCCTTTATATTTGTAATTCCCTTGTTGTAGGAAGAGGAAAACATTCCAGTCTCTGCTGTTAACCTCAATCTTCACCTAACTGTAACGATGAGTCAACAGAGTGGGGATCCAAATGCAATTTTATTTAGACAGCAGTTCACAATCAAGGTCCAGAGTTCAGGCAAGATCGCAATCCATGTAGGCAGTCCAAACAAACACAACAAGGCAGGGAACGTAGGCAAAAGAACAATCCAGAAACAGGCGGTGATCAAAAACCAAGAGACATGACACCATGCCAGAACGCTCAGAATTGTAGTGATTACACTTTACAAGACTTCGCAGTGAATGGCAGAGTGAACCAGGTTTATATAGACTGAGGTGATGAGGCTAATGGTACTCAGGTGTAAACAATGATGGCTGATGTGTCAGGGCAAAGGATTATGGGTAATGAAGTCCAGAGTGGGGACAAATATTGAGGTAGGGAGCCCTCTGGTGGCGATCAGAGGGAGCCCCCAGAGGCCTTATTTGTGACACTAACGAAGAGATGAATGTAATTAGTGTTATTTCTGAAAAATGTAATATCAATTTATATTACATATAAACATGCATAACACATTAATAATAATAATAACAACACATCATAACACATTAATAATAATAATAACAACACATCATAACACATTAATAATAATAATAACAACACATCATAACACATTAATAATAATAATAACACATCCAAACCATGTATAATAACACATGTTTATGCTCAAATGCACTTTCAGTTGGCTATGCTTTAGTCCAGAAGTTGTAGTGAAGTACTAGTAATGATTCACTGTGATAAGACTGAAATCCAAACTCATGACAAGTGACTACAAACGGCAACAGCTATCAGTTAAAAACAACTTTACAGAGTACTTGAGTCTAAGTAATATGTTTTATGTGTAGATGTATAAGCGTCGAAGGTGAATTTCTGTCTAGGAAACTGAATAGACAATAAATTTGACCAAACCTAACCAAAGTAAATCTAATAAATAACTTTAATATTTGTGTAAATGTTAGGGCATTTTTACACCATTTAAATATAAAATGTAAAGCATTCTTACCTTCAAAGTAAACATGACTTCCAAAAGCCTTTTCCGCTTCATCGCGGCTAAATCGCTCCAGTTTTTGCAGGATGCTCAGGGTTACCTTTACAATATAAACGACCTGTCACATTACATTTTTGCTGTTTACAGCAAAATCCAGTTAGATCAGCAGAAAAGAGCTGAATAATGACCTCAGGGGTCATCACGTCTGAATGAAAGGACAGCTGTTCCAAATGTTTCTTGTCACGGCCCAATACAGTATCCACTCTATCTATTATTGCTGTCGTCTGAATATACAGAACAACAGTTATGATTATGTTTGAAAGAAAAGAATCTCTCATTACTATCACGATATATTTTGTTATAATGCATTAATAACATTAATAAAATCTAATGATTATTATTATTATTATACCTGTTTTTGATTGAAGATGCTGATTAGGGCCTCTTTGTTGTCTTTAAATGTGAAATTGAAATCGGGGTGACGTTTAAGATCAATTCGATTGGATCGCAAAACTCCTGTTTTAAGATCATCTGCAAGATTCTGGGAATCCAGAAAGCACAAATTGTAAATATCACACATAGATATCACAATAACAACAACTGTTTAGCTAATGAATCTTTCATTTTCATTCTGTACTTGTATGATTTTTTTGGCTTAACCATAAACGTTTGAACATTTACTTGAATCTCTTCATCTGTCAATATGGCTTCCAGCATGCCCTCTTCTGCAGCAGCCCTCGTTCTAGAATAAAACAGCAGTTATGGCGTCAACTTCGTGGTTTTACATCATATGAACATTAGGTATTAAGTGACCAACCTTTTTAAACAATAGGGCAGTTTCCTGTGGCACACACAGTTAAATGATGTGTGTGTGGCTAGCCCTAGATCGATTCCTGCACATTCTGTGTGAAGCCAACCATGACAGCTATTGCACTGTGTCCACATTCTTCACTTCTGAGTGCACGGTTCTGTGAAACACACACACACACACATGCGCACGCACACACACATCTGTCTGTCTGTCTGTCTGTCTAAAAATCATCTGTTCCTTAACAAGTCTTAAAATTTGGAAAATAATACATTAGAAAACAATAACATATCACATATCACACATTTATTTAACAAGAATTGGGCAAAAACATGAGAAGCCACAGGGTAAAAACTTCACCAGTAAATAGACAAAAGAATGTCTGAAACGGCTATATTTGACTATATTTGACTATATTTGGCTATATTTGACTATATTTGACTATATTTGGCTATATTTGGCTATATTTGGCTATATTTGGCTATATTTGACTATATTTGGCTATATTTGACTATATTTGACTATATTTGGCTATATTTGACTATATTTGGCTATATTTGGCTATATTTGACTATATTTGACTATATTTGGCTATATTTGACTATATTTGACTATATTTGGCTATATTTGGCTATATTTGGCTATATTTGACTATATTTGACTATATTTGGCTATATTTGGCTATATTTGACTATATTTGGCTATATTTGGCTATATTTGGCTATATTTGACTATATTTGGCTATATTTGGCTATATTTGACTATATTTGGCTATATTTGACTATATTTGGCTATATTTGACTATATTTGACTATATTTGACTATATTTGACTATATTTGGCTATATTTGACTATATTTGGCTATATTTGACTATATTTGGCTATATTTGACTATATTTGACTATATTTGGCTATATTTGGCTATATTTGACTATATTTGACTATATTTGGCTATATTTGACTATATTTGGCTATATTTGACTATATTTAGCTATATTTGACTATATTTGGCTATATTTGACTATATTTGGCTATATTTGACTATATTTGGCTATATTTGACTGTATTTGGCTATATTTGGCTATATTTGGCTATATTTGACTATATTTGGCTATATTTGACTATATTTGGCTATATTTGGCTATATTTGACTATATTTGACTATATTTGACTATATTTGACTATATTTGACTGTATTTGGCTATATTTGGCTATATTTGGCTATATTTGACTATATTTGACTATATTTGGCTATATCTGACTATATTTGGCTATATTTGACTATATTTGACTATATTTGACTGTATTTGGCTATATTTGGCTATATTTGACTATATTTGACTATATTTGGCTATATTTGACTATATTTGACTGTATTTGGCTATATTTGACTGTATTTGGCTATATTTGACTATATTTGACTATATTTGGCTATATTTGACTATATTTGGCTATATTTGACTATATTTGGCTATATTTGACTATATTTGACTATATTTGACTATATTTGACTATATTTGACTATATTTGACTGTATTTGACTGTATTTGACTATATTTGGCTATATTTGACTATATTTGACTATATTTGACTATATTTGACTATATTTGGCTATATTTGGCTATATTTGGCTATATTTGACTATATTTGGCTATATTTGACTATATTTGACTATATTTGGCTATATTTGGCTATATTTGACTATATTTGACTATATTTGGCTATATTTGACTATATTTGACTATATTTGACTATATTTGGCTATATTTGGCTATATTTGACTATATTTGACTATATTTGACTATATTTGACTATATTTGACTATATTTGGCTATATTTGGCTATATTTGACTATATTTGGCTATATTTGACTATATTTGGCTATATTTGACTATATTTGACTATATTTGGCTATATTTGGCTATATTTGGCTATATTTGGCTATATTTGACTATATTTGGCTATATTTGACTATATTTGACTATATTTGACTATATTTGACTATATTTGGCTATATTTGGCTATATTTGACTATATTTGGCTATATTTGACTATATTTGGCTATATTTGACTATATTTGACTATATTTGGCTATATTTGGCTATATTTGGCTATATTTGGCTATATTTGACTATATTTGGCTATATTTGACTATATTTGACTATATTTGACTATATTTGGCTATATTTGGCTATATTTGACTATATTTGACTATATTTGGCTATATTTGACTATATTTGACTATATTTGACTATATTTGGCTATATTTGGCTATATTTGACTATATTTGACTATATTTGGCTATATTTGGCTATATTTGACTATATTTGGCTATATCTGACTATATTTGGCTATATTTGACTATATTTGACTATATTTGGCTATATTTGGCTATATTTGGCTATATTTGGCTATATTTGACTATATTTGGCTATATTTGGCTATATTTGACTATATTTGGCTATATTTGACTATATTTGACTATATTTGACTATATTTGGCTATATTTGGCTATATTTGACTGTATTTGACTGTATTTGACTGTATTTGACTATATTTGGCTATATTTGACTATATTTGGCTATATTTGACTATATTTGGCTATATTTGGCTATATTTGGCTATATTTGGCTATATTTGGCTATATTTGGCTATATTTGGCTATATTTGGCTATATTTGACTATATTTGGCTATATTTGACTATATTTGACTATATTTGACTATATTTGACTATATTTGGCTATATTTGACTATATTTGACTATATTTGACTATATTTGACTGTATTTGGCTATATTTGACTATATTTGACTATATTTGACTGTATTTGGCTATATTTGACTATATTTGGCTATATTTGACTATATTTGACTATATTTGACTATATTTGACTATATTTGACTGTATTTGGCTATATTTGACTATATTTGACTATATTTGACTGTATTTGGCTATATTTGACTATATTTGACTGTATTTGACTGTATTTGACTATATTTGGCTATATTTGACTATATTTGGCTATATTTGACTATATTTGACTATATTTGACTATATTTGACTATATTTGACTGTATTTGGCTATATTTGACTATATTTGACTGTATTTGACTGTATTTGGCTATATTTGACTATATTTGACTATATTTGACTATATTTGACTATATTTGGCTATATTTGGCTATATTTGACTATATTTGGCTATATTTGACTATATTTGACTATATTTGGCTATATTTGACTATATTTGACTATATTTGACTATATTTGACTATATTTGACTATATTTGACTGTATTTGACTATATTTGGCTATATTTGACTATATTTGACTATATTTGACTATATTTGGCTATATTTGACTATATTTGACTATATTTGGCTATATTTGACTATATTTGACTATATTTGACTATATTTGACTATATTTGGCTATATTTGACTATATTTGACTATATTTGGCTATATTTGACTATATTTGACTATATTTGGCTATATTTGGCTATATTTGGCTATATTTGGCTATATTTGGCTATATTTGACTATATTTGGCTATATTTGGCTATATTTGGCTATATTTGACTATATTTGGCTATATTTGGCTATATTTGGCTATATTTGACTATATTTGGCTATATTTGGCTATATTTGGCTATATTTGACTATATCTGGCTATATTTGGCTATATCTGACTATATTTGGCTATATCTGACTATATTTGGCTATATTTGACTATATTTGGCTATATTTGGCTATATTTGGCTATATTTGACTATATCTGGCTATATTTGGCTATATCTGACTATATTTGGCTATATTTGACTATATTTGACTATATTTGGCTATATTTGACTATATTTGACTATATTTGGCTATATTTGACTATATTTGACTATATTTGGCTATATTTGACTATATTTGGCTATATTTGACTATATTTGGCTATATTTGACTATATTTGACTATATTTGGCTATATTTGACTATATTTGACTATATTTGGCTATATTTGACTATATTTGACTATATTTGGCTATATTTGACTATATTTGACTATATTTGGCTATATTTGACTATATTTGACTATATTTGGCTATATTTGGCTATATTTGGCTATATTTGACTATATTTGGCTATATTTGACTATATTTGACTATATTTGGCTATATTTGACTATATTTGACTATATTTGGCTATATTTGACTATATTTGGCTATATTTGGCTATATTTGACTATATTTGACTATATTTGGCTATATTTGACTATATTTGACTATATTTGACTGTATTTGGCTATATTTGACTATATTTGACTATATTTGACTGTATTTGGCTATATTTGGCTATATTTGACTATATTTGGCTATATTTGACTATATTTGACTATATTTGGCTATATTTGACTATATTTGACTATATTTGACTGTATTTGGCTATATTTGGCTATATTTGGCTATATTTGGCTATATTTGACTATATTTGGCTATATTTGGCTATATTTGGCTATATTTGACTGTATTTGGCTATATTTGGCTATATTTGGCTATATTTGGCTATATTTGACTATATTTGGCTATATTTGGCTATATTTGGCTATATTTGACTATATTTGGCTATATTTGACTATATTTGACTATATTTGACTGTATTTGGCTATATTTGGCTATATTTGGCTATATTTGACTATATTTGGCTATATTTGGCTATATTTGACTATATTTGGCTATATTTGGCTATATTTGGCTATATTTGACTATATTTGACTATATTTGGCTATATTTGGCTATATTTGGCTATATCTGACTATATTTGGCTATATTTGACTATATTTGACTATATTTGACTATATTTGGCTATATTTGACTATATTTGACTATATTTGACTGTATTTGGCTATATTTGGCTATATTTGGCTATATTTGGCTATATTTTGACTATATTTGGCTATATTTGGCTATATTTGGCTATATTTGGCTATATTTGACTATATTTGGCTATATTTGGCTATATTTGACTATATTTGGCTATATTTGACTATATTTGACTGTATTTGGCTATATTTGGCTATATTTGGCTATATTTGACTATATTTGGCTATATTTGGCTATATTTGGCTATATTTGGCTATATCTGACTATATTTGGCTATATTTGACTATATTTGACTATATTTGACTATATTTGGCTATATTTGACTATATTTGGCTATATTTGGCTATATTTGGCTATATTTGACTATATTTGGCTATATTTGGCTATATTTGACTATATTTGACTATATTTGGCTATATTTGGCTATATTTGGCTATATTTGACTATATTTGACTATATTTGGCTATATTTGACTTCCTGATTTCCGACTCTTTGATAGCAGCAAGCCCCCAGTTTCTGTGATAAGCATTCACGTTCCTGTAATTCTTTAGGTTTTCATTTCTGTTAAGTAATATAAATCCAGTGTTACTTTAAAACCAATGTAAAATGGTTCAGTGTTATTCAACAACTACACTTGACAAAACTTTACACCTATTAAACTTACAAATGTTTAGGTCAACATTAGAACAATTATTCAAAGATGTATTAAATAAATCTATTGAATAAATATGTATAAATTTAAGATACATACCTCTGCAGGTTTTTCATCATGGATGGTCAATGCAGGGGAGATTTCTTCCACCACGGGCTTGTCAGCTCACTGTCCTTCTGTAAGTGTCTACCACCAGATCAATAAAAAGGATGCAAGTATTAGTTGTATAAGGCATCTTGCAACAAGATGGCCATAGCTAACATTTGAGAAGAAATTAAATGAAAAATGGAAACATACTTAACATTAACACCTTTGAAATAGTACATGTAGACATTATATATTCAATATTACATTAAACAGACATTGACGTGCATTGTAGTAATCCTACTGATTATGAACCACCATTCTGTCTCTGTCACACTGTTCGTCCTCTGTTGAACTCTGCATTATAAATACAAATGTATTATGTATACAAATACTTATATATAAATAATATTTAATTTGTAAGTGTCACTGTGTAGATTCTTGAATGATTCATACTTCGGCAGGAGTGTCATCACTGACTTCAATGATTTCAGTCGATCCGTCCATCACAGGTTTATGTCCTGTTGGAGTCTGAAAACACGTTTAGAAGTTGTTAGATGCAGGAACTCATTTTGAAAAGTCATAATTTACCATTGCAAACATTTTTCTACAGAATACTCTGGTATCCTGAGCCATTGCACATACACACAGAAACTGTTACAGCAACAGTACATTTTAATTGGAAGAAAAAAAATGCTGTAACAAATTAGAGAGTATTTTCTTAAGTTGGTCTAATTTTCATTTTGTACAGTGTAAAATAAAATTTATAATAATAATAATACATGTATAGCTAATTATAAATACAACATTTGCCGTATTTTTGGGTACTTACCCCCCAGTACAGTCTTTTGAGAATACACTTCTGAAATCTCTGCGGGTCGCCTGTTGGTCCCCAAAGCCTGGCTGTTTTAGTTCCTTCAACCCATCATAAATATTCCAGTGACTACCAGTGATTCGATGAAAGGAAACAAAAGGATTTCTTGACGTGATATGATATGTCACTGCAACAGGTTGGTATCTGATTGTGAACAAAGACATGTAATTACATCGAGCAACTGAATAATTCCAATTAAACAGTCAAATACATAAAGATATTTAACTACAAGTACATTTCATTATTTGTGTTTATCATGTCCACTTTATATCTTCATGCCTATGAAAACAGAATATGTTTATTACAACATAGACTCTAAATATGTTTATAACTCTTCATCATTTTCTAAAAGGAGATTCTCGCCTTTCAGCACAAAGCAGAAGTGATGAAGGAAGCATTGGTGGCTGCATTTCTGGGTGAGCATCACAGGTGACTGTAGCATCTATTGCCATAATCACAAAAGGAGGCGCTCCATGAACAAACTTACGAGCTGTGTATGTTCTTCTTCCCTGACAGACCCTTCCGTTTCTGTGCACAACACAATACATATCAAATAAACAAACAACATTCAATTCAAGCATGTTTATATATAATACAAACAAGAAAACATAATTATGAATGCAAAAAAACCCTTGATAAACATATCTTTGCTTGCAGTTAGTGTATTCGTTTTTCAATTGTCATTTACCTCCACTTTCTTTTGGCATGGCAGTGAATGATTGTCCTCAACCCAGTTGTTAACTGACTGTTGTAGGTCTGAGAAGTCATTACACCTATTTTGAAATATTGTTTTAAAGAAAATGTCAGTAACATATGGTACTTGCATAAAATTTTACTGACATGTTGAACCCAAATATATAAATATAAAACATTTGGTTACTTACAGTACAGCAACAGTCCAGCAAAGCTTTGGGAACTCAGGGAAAGGACATTTGTGAGCGTCACACACACACAGTCTTTCATTGTGATGGATGTAGTCTAGACGGCAAACCACATAGTCATCTTCAGCTCCAAATGCATTCCACAGTTCTACCAGAAAGACTCGGGGAGAATATATTAACAATAGTGCATTTATTAACAGCTCAGCAAGCTGATAGTGTACAGAGTCATTTTGGCGTAGGCCCCGTCCGAAGAGCATAATCCGAGGGTCTCGGATCTGCAATTCCTGCCTGAAGACGAGGGCAGGGGCGCAGCCGACCCCCCGGTAGGGTATGGACAGGGCCATCCTGGTGGTGGTGGGGAGGATGGGGGTAATCGTCACTTCAGTATCTGCGAACTCAAACATGTGTAAGTACAGAGCCTTTATACCGTGAGCATGAGAATATCATTGGATTAGAGTGAAGGCATTAAGTGACGTGGTAATTGAGTCTTCCCAGCAGAACTTATGCTAGAGCTTTCATATCTTTTCCTTTAAAACGGTCCAAGTTTTTCAGCCAGGAGATCTTGCCCTGAGACCACTGCCCAACGGAGAAGTGTTGATAAACCTCCAGCAATGTGTTCATCCAACTGTCCTTCATTTTCATTTTCTCAATTTCGGATAGAATGAATGGTCTTGTCTTCATTGCTAAGTACATAATGTACAGCAAATTGTCGATTGTGCACGTGTTTGTCATTGTTATGGACTGCTGTCCTAGCTTTCCCTGACCAGACCATGGAGGAGATGTAGAAGAGCCCTTCTTGACTGTCTGAGCCTTTGGGGGATTGTAGTATTTAGAGTTTTTTTTTGGTCTGTTTTTTTTCTCCATTGCTCCTCCTGGCTTAATGGTTGGTCAATTTCTTCCAATTCCTTCTCCTCCACTACTTTCTTCTGAATATCTGTAACTCTGACACCACGTATTCAACCAAATATGAATTCATGCATGGTTTGGATGAAATCTCCAGGCCGTCTGTGGAGTTTGTTTTTGAAGACAATGTTTTTGGTGGTGCAGAACCAATTTTCTGCTTCACTGTTTGTGTCTCTTGTTTGCCCTAAATGTCTCAACATTATCCCAGTCCAAAGTGGCAGTGTTGCAATGTATGTGCGGACTATATCAATCAAACCTGGGCAGAAGTATGGATTTGAGGAAGTGCTCAACTCCTTCTTTCCCACACTCTTTCTCTTGGTATCGGTGAGTATACCCTCAAAAACCTTAACAAATGGGGAATCATGTCTGACTGTCTTTGGTGTTGTTTCTGAGACTATTTCTGCTTCTTCTGTTCCTGCAGTTTCCACATCTGCAATAACTGCCTGATTTTGAATAGCAGTCTGCAGGTTTTTCAAACTCTCCTTGCAGTGTGCAGTTGCTTCCTCAGTAAAAACTGCACACATGTCCGTTAACAAAGCTCGAATCTCATCTAGCCATGTGGCATTCTGCAGCAGTGCCATTGAATATAGAAATAGGTCTTTCGTTTGCTTCACACACTTCATCTTTGCTACCTTGCAGCACAGTATTTTAATCATGTGAGCAGCACAAATGTGTACAGCAGTGAAAGAGCATTGTTGTTTGCCTTGACTGACTTGAAGACATCGCTGTAGGTACATGTGTATGTCATTCTGGCAGAAAGCATGTACACACGCATGAATCATTGCCCAGCTGAAATCTGGTTCAACCTTTTGGGGCTGGAGGTGTTGTTTAGACATTTGAAAGAAATCAGGTGAAAAACATGTTAGCCTGTAGTGCTGGATAGAAGGTGTGCTCTGATCAGAGGAGAGCATCTCTGACACTGCGACAACTGTTGATCCTGTGCTTGATGTAACCGGACAGCAAAGGGCATAATAGAGTACACTTTTGCAATCTTCGGGTTTGGCCACAACAGTACCTGTTGCATCAAGGTACAGAAGAACAGTATTTTTCTTCTGCAAGTCTCTTAGTAGTTGGAGTTGATCAGTTGAGTACATGTGGGTTATACAAGGGGAAATTGCCACAAACTGTACATATGGATGCTGTAGTAGAGGACTGAAATGTTGGCTCAAGTCTTGTTCTTTCTGAATTTTGACACAATCCAGAAAAGGATTTGTGTCCATTCTGTTCTCAAGATTGCTCTCCCTTGAGACTGTTTGCAGTATTGTGAGTGGAGGCACCTCATTTGTGTTTCCCTCAATTAACTTCTGTTCATCTGCAGCAGCAAGTTTGATGTGTGTGAAGGTGCATAGGTGTGCATTCTCTCAGCTTTACCTTTAATGCTTCCTTTTCACTACTGCTTGTAAATGTAAGGCCTTTTGAATGGTCTATTTGGCCAGAAACCTTCACATTAACCAAAATGCAGTCTGCGTTTTCGGCAGGTTCTTCCAATAAGTATAAATCAAATTGGGTACATCCTGGAAATTTACATCTGGCCTTTCCATGCCAGTATGGGCACAGCCTCTTTCTTGACTGAGACTGCGTCACTTTATTATATGAGAAAGCCAGAACACAGTTGATCATCTGACCCATTCTTTCTGACAGCATGTCTGTCCAGCCATGCTTCAGGATTCTGTAGCCTTCTCTTTGGGTGGGTTTTATTTTGCTCCACTCATCATCTGAAAGCTTTATTTGAAGTTCAGTGGGGCATTGTTTAGTCTCTAACTTTCTTTCACTCTCATGTTTTTCTTCCTCTTCCAATGCTTCAGTGTTGAAAGACTGATTAGGATTGTCCAAAAGAAGTTGAGTCCTCTGTAATGGTCTACTTGTTTTCTTTATGGAACAGCCAGGGCACAGCCATGGTGAAATCAGGGCAACATCCTCAATACTCTGAAATTATCCAACGCACCTTGGGTGGAACCAATCTTTCCATCTATCACACTGAGCATATGGCTCTAAGGTATTAGGGCGCTTACAAACACAATTTTGTGGTTCATCAGACTCAGATTTTGGGATTGAATGCTCAGCCTTATTAGGAAAAAAAACATACATTGATTACATTCAAATACATACTAGATGGAAATGGTCATTTTCTTTACATTTACATAAATGAAATGTTTAGTGTTTATTAGGAACATAAGAAAGAAAAAACAAACAAACACAAACAAATAAAGGATTTTTACAGTAATAAGCAGTTAAACTGAACAAAAAAATCTACTTCTGGAAATGTCCATGTGTAAAAATAAAAGCATTATTACATGAGTAAAAGGAGAGCATTACTGGCCTTAATATGCAGTGTGATCTTGTGAATTCTCTTTCTGTTATTAAAATTGTTGGGTATAGATAGAGAATGACACAGCTGTCCCCAGAAAGAATTATCTTGGTACGGGGTTTCAGTGAAACACACGAACAATTTCCAATCAGTGGAAATTGTCAACAGTTTCAGGTATCTAGGCATTATCATGGACAAAAAATTGAGTTTTGACCAACACGTCACAGACATTCAGAAACGCTGCCAACAAAGACTATATGTCATACGTAAACTAAGATCTCTTTCAGTTAAACCACGTCTTTTGCTTCTCCTTTACCGAAGTATCATCGAATCTATTCTTTTGTACTGTGCTGCTTGCTATTTTAACATGCTCTCTTTAACTAATAGAAATAAGCTAATTAAAATCACCAACACCAGTTCAAAAATAATCGGTCTGCCAACTCCCAATTTGACAGGTCATATTCGCAGAGCAAGAGCAAAAACTATTATACGAAATCCTAGTCACCCCCTCAATTCATGTTTCATCCTTCTTCCCTCAGGCAGGAGATACAGACAGCTACCCCATAAAAAATCACGCCTAGGGAAAAGTTTTGTACAATAAGAGCACTGAATCTACATAGTGATTAAGTCTCATATCTTATAGGTTTGCTGCTGATACCATCTGTGTATGCTTATATTTACGTAACCAATAATTTGTGTATTATGAGAAGTATGTGTATGTTATGTGTGCTGAATGTTGCACTAGTACAGTCTGTGGAAGCATATTTCCTCTCCTGAGGACAATAAAGTACAAATCTGAATTAAACTGCAATTTTGATACTTCTGTTACAATTTCTTCCCCACTCACAGATACATATCGAGACATTATAGTTACGATACATTATGGTGAAGATGACAGCATTACAAAATATTATTACCAAGACCAATAACTTTCTATTAAGTCTTTTAATCTATTAAGTGATGTTACCACTTTCCAAACACTTTGAAATTATGAATAATGTATGAGTAACTTATAAATGAGTAATAAATAAATCAAATATGTTATAATTCAACTCTAATCTTACAGCTTTATTTTTGTAAACTATTATTCTTTATTAATAGTTGAAATTACAACTATTTTTGATAGTTATCTATCTCAGAGTTAACATTAATTTATATCCTTTATTTATTTCATATAAAATTGTTGCTTAATTATTTTATTTTGGGGTGACTGAGTCAGTCATAAAGGAATTAACGTTGTGTCATGTCTGTACATCATAACCTATGTACAGTTCACATAAAGAGACAACTTATTAAGGCTTTCATTCATTTTCTTTCTAACATATTATAGCCAATTAAAGGGTTTTTCCACATTTTTTTATAACACAACAGCCCTAAACGTTGTATAGAATGCTAATAGGCTTACAACTAGGCTACTATAGACGCTACAATAGTCGAAGGTTAACCAAGTTAATTATCCGGCTTTTTTAACATAAACTATGCATAATTGATGTATGTATAGTTAAATAATGTTTAGCAAACATTGGCCACACATAGCCTACTTCTACTGAAATGTGATGCATCAAGTTGTCCTCTTACCTGTAGACTTGCGTAGACATCTTTTGACTCAGCTAGTAATTTGAGCGTAGGTTGATTTTTTTGATGTAGGGTATTTTGCGTAAACCCTAACTGCAAAAAGCTAAGTTTTGTAATCAAAAAGAGTTATTTTATACAAGAAGAATCTCGGCGAAGTAGTGAAGGTATATAGGGAATTGATAGCGCCTCCAAATGGACCGACGGCATGTCGTAAATTACATATAACAACAAAAACGTAGAAAACCATAAATAAAAATACAAATAAATAAAATACTTTGTTTAATGCTGAATGCAATTTATTTTCAGTATTTCAAAGCCAGTCGTTTTTTTCTGTGCACAAATAGACAATGACATAAAAGCCTTAAAAGTTACAAGTATATAATTGTTTTCATAATGTTGCATATAGTGACAGTCAGGTGCACTGGGAAAGAGGTTACAGTTTAATGTCACCTTTGAAGGCAGCAGAGATATAGCGACCCCAAATTCAGCGCCTCCAATTGGGCCAATCAATTTCTCGTGTAACTGGTATGTCATATCTCTCAAAATCAGGGGATCATAACTCAATAATACTTTTACTTACGCAGTAAAAGTCCTTATAATGCTGGATAGTGACAGTCAGGCACACTGGGTATAATGCCCCAGTTCTACTTTAAACGCACCCATAAAGGCAGCCGAGATATAGCGCCACCAAATGGGCCAACAATGCAATAGCTCTTCTAACTGTATTGTCATATATGTCAAATTAATGGATCCATAACTTCCAAATGCAGTAAAAATGTCTGGTTTTTCATGGTTCATGGTAAAAAAAATAAACCTATAACGAATTAACAGGAACGTAATATATACAGTAGGGCTATTTTTAGGTTATTAATTTTGGAAAATGGATCAAAAATGCGCAGTGTACAGTAAACGTTTTTGTCACAACATTGACAATTCTATCCACTGATTAGGGCTGGGCGATATGACTTATAAAGCCATATTGCAATATACATCGCAGCCTCTCGCAATATATCATCATATATAAATTATAGAACCATTTCAGAACAGGTTACACAGACCCTAAGGTAAACACAATAAAAAAAATGTATTTAAGAAAGAAAGAAACGCTACATGTAGGTTTTTTTAGAACATTTATGGTGCAAAAACTGAATTATGCTCTGATCGTTTAAAAGGGGGCCATGTCCTTACACTAGTAAAAAAATATGGCTCTGGTAATGTCAATCCATTGTGGGCTCTTCCTACTGTAAGGAGCACCTTTTGAAAATGACTATTGGATGGAGGCAGTCCCGTCACAAGGGCTGAGCCCAACCGATAAAGGATTTTTAAGGCCGATACAAATATTTGATTTAAAAGCCGATATTCCCGTCACTATATATTTAAAAAAACAGAAACACTTAAAAACTTTACAGATTAAAAATAACAAATCACCATGAAATCATGTAGTTATTATTAGCCATATTAATATATAAACACAAAATACACACACGTTTTATTTGTACAAATAAAATATAGCAATTTTACCAGAATAATTACAAATATTTTCCCCAAATCGCGCAGCCCTAAAATGAGCCTGATCTTGACCCGCGTAACATAAAAAAACAACACATTTCAGTATGAAATCATGTAGTGAAGAGTTCGGTGTTTCTCACAATCACCATATGACATCCAGAACGCTGGAAAAATAAATAAATAATCAAATACATGAGAGAACATTGCTTCCATAAGTTTTTGCCCAAACTTCAAAGGCCCGTTTAAATGATTCAAACTAAAGTCATATCTTAACTTTAAGGTTACGTTTATCATATAAACTACCTATATACAGCATGTTATAAGCATGTGTTTGGGGCAGAGGGGCACACGGTCGCATTTGCAGCAGATATATAGGCTGTTTATTTGAACAGTTTAACATTTCAGTTACTGTGTGTGAAGAACAATAACTAGTCCAGTGTTGTGATCTAACAGACACCCGGTAGAAAGTAACAGAATATTATGCGCACAGTATCGAATTTGGATCGGTCCGGTCTGTTCGATCCCCGATCCGGCAAATAATGGCGGATCGGAGCCGATACCTATCCTGAGTATCGGATCGGTGCATCCCTATACGATACCAGACCAAAATACCTCGATAACGATACTAAATCGATAACACGGTAAAAAAAGAAAGATATAATGAATAATATGACAACAGAACTTATTATTCATTGTTTTATTTATTTTTACTAATTCCTTATTTGACTTATTGACTTGTCCAGCATGTTCCTGCCCTGGTTTTGCCCATTTCCTTCTGTTATTGCTATAATAACTGCATGCCAGTGTGAAGATCCTCACAGAGATCATCATTATCAATCATCATTCACTAACCTTTCACTTCTCAACGGGGTGGGATGACCAAAATCTTATTTCATGATACCAGTAATTTCATATTTTTAAAGTGTAATTTTATAATTATAATATTTTTAATTGTATCTTTGTTTTAAAAAATAAGCAAAAAAATGCAAATGACAAACAAGATAACAAAAGCAGTGCTTTATTTCTCATCTACATTAGGTCTATTTAACAGAAGCAAGTCAAGAAAGAACTGAACAGAGGTGGGTAGTAACGAATTACTTTTACTTCGTTACATTTACTTGAGTACATTTTTTGGGTAACTTGTACTTTTAGAGTATATTTAAAAATGGGTACTTTTACTTTTACTCAAGTACATTTCTTGTGAAAAAACTGTACTTTTACTTAGTTACATTCGGTGGCGTTCCTTCGCCACTGTCAATGGTGATAATTAATTATATATTTTAAAATAAGTTATGACTTGTTCGCAAGTCTCGCGAAACGTTGGAGAGGCTGCTTCGCGAGAGGTGGATATGCATCACCCGCATAAAATTAGCGCGCGTCCGTTTAGTCAGAAGATATGGCCGAAGCAGAGGGAGATGTGTGTGAGCTACGGCAGATCATCCGTACGTGGCCTCATATTCAGCCTGTTTTCAGTCCAAGATGTCAAAAAGAACAGTTTCATAATTTAATGCATGCTGTGTGCACCATTATGAACTGACATCTCAGCATACAATAATTCCAGCACCAACCTGAGAGAGCAGAGGTAAGTGTAACAATGATGCCTATATTTGAACACTGTTAATGGTAATTTGGTAACTATGGGCACTTTTCCTTTATTGTAATACTATTTCACACACTGTCCGAGTGTTTTCCTCATATGCGCTCTTGTGCAACATTGACAAATCATTTGAATCCTCCAAACACACTCCCACAAACAAACGTTCACATCTGCACATTTACATATCTTTTTTTTCTCATAAAACGAGCAACCTCATTGGCAAAATGTACCTGTGACAATGTTTTTGCAAACCATAAAATACGTACCAATACACACTGCAGGAATTCCAACAGAAATGAACACTATAGGCAGAAAAACTGCATTTTTTTGTTAGTCTATGGTTTGTAAAACATTTTGAATTTTGCGTCACAGCTCCATGTTCTGCTTTTCTGATTCACCGGATTTGCTCGATAGCTCAGCTGATACAGATTTGTATTTGCAATGCGAAAAGCTTGAGAACGAACCCCATGAAGAACGAGTCATGATAAAAGAGCTCAAAGACGAGTTCTAAACACAAGCTAAAAATACATGGACACAATTTTATTTTTGTCACATTTGCTTTTGTTAACACTTTCGGGTAGGTTTAGTGTGGGTGTAGGCTACGTTAAAAACACAACGTAACAAAACATGTCAGATTCACGCAAATCTGTTCTGGGAAAAACGTTTAGTACTAAGCTTTTAGCGTCACCCAGTGGACATTTCACTTTGAAACTGTCGCAATATGTACGTATTGGTACATATTTTGTGGTTTGCAAAAACGTTGCCACAGGTACTGATGAGATCAGGCTAAAAACGAAACAAATTGAATAGCCTAATGTGACATCTTGCATTTATACACATATCCGGACAGACAACAGTCTGCAGTGTATACATACGTTTAAAAATGGGACTGTATTTTTAAGAATGCATATACTTATAAAAATATAAGAACAAAGTATGTTTTAAAAAAAGCTGTGGTTAGCCCAGCACACCATTAATTTACACTGTTTAACCATTAAACACACACACACACACACGCACACACATATATATATTTGGAGGTGTGTGAAAGCTCTAAGTAGTCTGAAATTCAGGGTTTTTGGATCTTATCAATCAGATCGAAAGTAACTAGTAACTAAGTACTTGAGTAGTTTTTTCATCTAATACTTTTTTACTCTTACTCAAGTAACTATTACTATTGTTACTTTTACTTTTACTTGAGTAAATATTTCCGTAAGTACTTGTACTTTTACTTGAGTAAAGATTTTGGCTACTCTACCCACCTCTGGAACTGAAATAATCAAATATAAAACTGCTTCCTTAGTCTTTACTCTATAATTTAACTATACGCTGTTTCTTAATATATTTCAGTTATTTAGCCGAGCATGTGGTAGTTTTTCTATTGTTCATTGGAGTTTGATTAACATTAATCAGAGAATATTAGATCTGGCTTCAGACCTGCACGGATCTCATTACCTCAGCTGTAGATGTCCACTAAAGACAGATCCGACTGTGTTTACCTCAATACTCGCCAGACCGTACATATTTACATATTTTTGACCATTCAAAACCAAATAATAATCTGCGAAAGAACTGAATGGTGATCGCATGTTTGTTGTCTGAAAATGCGCGCGTGCGTGTGTGTGTGTGTGTGTGTGCGCGCTTCAGGTCAGAGTCCGGCTCGAGCACGTCCCGCGCCGCGCTTTTTCTTCTCATGCGCGCATATTTCTGTTGCTTTCTCTGTTATGCTGCGCGTCTATATTTAACTCTTCTGCTTCTAATGTTTATTGAGCGGCTGAAGCAGAGCTCTGCACACACGTCCTGACACCTGCTGTCACGTACATCAATGCACATTAAAGGGGGGGTGAAACACTCAGTTTCAGTCAATCTCATGTCAATCTTGAGTACCTATAGAGTAGTATTGCATCCTTCATATCTCCGAAAAGTCTTTCGTTTTATTATATTTGTAAAAGAAATATGGGCTGTTCCGAGTCTTTCCGGAAAAAACCGAGCGCCTGGAGGCGTATCGTGTGGGCGGAGCTAAAGAATGACATATGCGCAAAGCGGTCCTCAAGCGTGGAGAAACCCATCTCAGCTATCTCAGCTAATAGATATGATCCAGAATCTAATTCGGAGGCTGAAATAGAAACAGCAACAGCAGGACGTCCGTCTCTGTGGTAAGTACTGTATTTAGAGGCCTGTCAACATGACATGATTCGGTTTATGGACTATTGTATGCGACCAAACCTTAGTAGCAAGTAAAACGGTTTTGCACGTCAGAGTAGTATAACGTTATAAGTTACATAGAACAGCAATGAAGTCCGTTAGTGCATTTGAATGACGAAGCACGCGATTGTGTCGTTTACTGATGTTTATGTAATGATAAACAGGACGGAAGCAATTGCAATGCAAAAGACAATGTTTATTGAACAGATACTCAGTAAAGTGATGGAAGATCGTTGCACAGATCCTTCTGTGATGAAGCGGTAGAGCGGGAACACAGACAGCAGGAGATCGTGACGCAGGGACTGAGATGGGATCCTGATGACTGTGTGCAAAGTGAGGATAAGTCCGTGGTGAGTTGGTGAGATCGACAATAGAAGAGTCCAGAGTCCGGTGCACAGGAAACACGAGGAACATGGAACAGGCACGCGACACGGGGAACTCAAACAACGATCTGACAACATGGAGAGGGAGAGAAGACATTAAGTAGGCTGTGATGATCAAGAACAGCTGCCGCTGATCAGGCTAACCAGTGACCACGCCCCTCAGAACAAACAACGTAACGAGACACACCCACACAACATACACCTGCACCACATACACACACACAAGACTAGAATGAGACAGCGGATTTACCAACCGTGACAGTACCCTCTCCCCTAGGAACGCCTCCTGGCGTTCCCAGACGACCCTACCTGCCGACGGTAATCATCGATAAGGGAGTGATCCAGTATGTCTCGAGCAGGCACCCAACTCCTCTCCTCTGGACCGTAACCCTCCCAATCCACCAAATACTGGAATCCGCGTCCCCTCCGTCTCGAGTCCAGAATACGATGTACCGAATAAGTAGGTTCCCCATCTACGAGTCGCGGCGGTGGGGGAACCGGGACAGGCGGATTAAGATGTGAATGAAACACGGGCTTGATCTTGGAAACATGAAAGGCGGAATGAATTCTCCTGTACGCCGGAGGAAGGTTGAGGCGGACTGTCACCGGACTAATGATCTTGGTAACAGTGAATGGGCCAATAAATTTGGGAGCAAGTTTATTAGAGACGGAGCGGAGTGGAATGTTCTTGGTAGAAAGCCACACTTTTTGACCCACGACGTATACGGGTGGCTTAGACCGGTGGCGGTCGGCTTTAGCCTTGGTGCGCGCCCCCACTTGGAGTAGAGTCTCGCGGGCTCTAGTCCATGTGCGGCGACACCTCTGGACGAAGGCGTGAGCGGAGGAGACCGCGACCTCGGATTCCAGGCTAGGAAAAATTGGTGGTTGGTACCCTAAACTACACTTAAACGGGGAAAGGCCCGTAGATGACACTGGTAACGAGTTATGAGCGTACTCAACCATAGAAAGTTGTTGACTCCAGGAAGAAGGGTTCTTGGAAACCAAACATCGCAACACCCTTTCAAGATCTTGGTTGGCTCGCTCAGACTGACCGTTGGTCTGGGGATGGTAACCCGAAGACAGACTGACTGTAGCTCCTAATAATCTACAAAACTCAGTCCAAAATTTGGACACAAACTGGGGACCTCTGTCAGAAACCACGTCCATCGGGAGGCCATGTAACCGAAAGACGTGATCAATGACGGTGACCGCTGTCTCCTTGGCTGAAGGTAATTTGGGCAAGGGGATGAAATGAGCCGCCTTCGAGAATCGGTCCACAACAGTCAAAACAACCGTCATACCCTTAGAGGGTGGGAGGGCGGTGACAAAATCTAGCGCAATGTGGGACCAGGGTCTCGAAGGGACTGACAGCGGTTGGAGTAACCCATCTGGAGGTCGGTTAGACGTCTTACCAACCGCGCAAACAGAGCAAGCCAAAACAAAATCATGGACATCGCGAGCCATTAATGGCCACCAAAACCGTTGCTTTACTAAGTGCTTAGTGCGACTTATCCCTGGATGACAGGCCACGTTGGAGCAATGACCCCATCGGATAACGTCGGACCGTAACCCCTCCGGAACAAACAAACGATTCGGTGGGCAACCGGGCGGAGGCGTTACCCCTTCTAGGGCCGTCTTGACCCTCGATTCGACCTCCCATACGAGTGTGGAGATAACTACTTTCTCCTGTAAAATACACTCGGGAGTAACCGGGCGCTCGGATGGATCAAAAATACGAGATAAAGCATCGGGTTTGATGTTCTTGGAACCCGGGCGGTACGAGAGAGTAAAGTCAAAACGTCCGAAAAAAAGTGCCCACCGAGCCTGCCTGGAGTTGAGTCTTTTGGCAGATCTAATATATTCAAGGTTCTTATGATCGGTCCAGACGATAAAAGGTACCCCCGACCCTTCTAACCAATGACGCCACTCCTCCAACGCTAATTTGACGGCCAACAACTCTCTGTTACCAATGCCATAGTTACGTTCGGCGGGTGATAAACGATGGGAAAAAAACGCGCAGGGGTGCATCTTGTCATCCGAGGAAGCGCGCTGGGAGAGAACTGCACCTACCCCCACCTCTGACGCGTCGACCTCCACCACGAACTGACGTGTGGGATCAGGGGCGACTAAGATGGGAGCCGAAACGAAGCGGCCTTTGAGGTTGGAGAATACAGCCTCAGCTGTATTCGACCACCTGAACGTCGTTCTGGGGGAGGTCAAGGCAGTCAGAGGTGCGGCTAGTTGGCTGAAGTTGCGAATGAAACGCCGATAGAAGTTGGCGAATCCCAGAAACCGCTGTAGGGCCTTACGGGAATCTGGACTTGGCCAATCTATCACAGCCTTCACTTTGTCAGGGTCCATGCGCACTCCCTCGGAAGAGACGATGTAACCTAGGAAGGAAACAGACTGTGCATGAAAATCGCATTTCTCCGCCTTGACAAAAAGCCCATTCTGTAACAGCCTCTGAAGCACTTGTCTGACATGTTGCACATGTTCCTGGAGAGACGAAGAAAAAATCAATATGTCATCCAGGTAAACATATATGAACTGGTCAACCATGTCTCTCAACACGTCATTGACGAGTGCCTGGAAGACCGCTGGGGAGTTGGAAAGGCCGAAAGGCATGACCAAGTATTCAAAGTGCCCCCTGGGGGTGTTAAACGCGGTCTTCCATTCATCCCCCTTCCTGATGCGAACCAAATGATATGCATTGCGTAAATCCAATTTTGTGAATATGGATGCTCCCTGTAACCTCTCAAAAGCTGAAGACATCAGCGGCAAAGGATATGTATTCTTTACCGTGATGTTGTTCAGCTCTCGGTAATCAATACAAGGTCGCATAGAACCATCCTTCTTACCCACAAAAAAGAACCCCGCCCCCGCTGGAGAAGAGGAAGGTTGGATGAACCCGGCCGCTAGAGAATCAGAAATATATTTCTCCATGGCCTCCCTCTCAGGAACAGAAAGAGAGTAAAGTTTGCCCTTAGGCGGAGATTTACCTGGCACTAAGTCTATAGCACAGTCATAGGGACGATGCGGAGGAAGAGAAGCAGCTCGAGACTTACTGAACACCTCCTTCAGGTCCCGGTACTCCGCGGGCACGTTTGACAAATCCGTCGCCTTCTCCTGAAACACAGAAACAGAAACAGAAGAACAAGCAGAGACAAGACAAGAGCCGTGGCAGGACTCGCTCCACATGGACACAGAATCGGAGCCCCAGTCCACCCGGGGATTGTGCTTAACCAGCCAGGGGTGTCCTAACACAATGGGTGCGACGGGTGAGTGCATGAGGAGGAAGGAGATGGTCTCAGTATGGTTGCCAGAGGTGATGAGGGTTATGGGTCCAGTGGAAAGGGAGATGTTGGGAAGTGGTTGTCCGTTGAGTGCACTGACCGAGATCTGGTGAGGAAGAGATGAGATGGGAAGATGTAACTCGTGCGCCAGTCGAATGTCCAAAAAGTTGTCCTCAGCTCCGGAATCCACCAGTGCCCGTGCGTCGTGAGTCTTGTTGTTCCCCCATCTCAGTCTTACCGGAAGGAGAGTGGATGGTGAGGTCTTCCCGGCGGAGATCCCACCCGATAGTAGCCTCAACTTTACTACCGGGCTTGATCTTTTACCGGGCATGAGTGTAGAAAATGTCCCCGGCCTGCACAGTACAAACATAGTCCTTGGGACCGCCGCCTCTCTCTCTCCTCCCGGGAAAGCCGGGCTCTCCCTACCTGCATGGGCTCGTGATCGATGGGACCGACCGTGTTCTCCTCCAAGCTGCCGCGACCTCTGGCGCCTCCGTGGTCGTGGGTCGATTGAACGTGTCGGCCCAGTCGGCTAATGCGAGCGTCCACCCGCAGTGCCAGATCGATGAGGTCGTTGAGTTGAGGAGGCAGATCCAGCATGTAAATCTCTTGTTGAACACGGTCGGCCAGCCCATGCAGGAACATATCCCACTGTGCCTCCTCGTTCCATTTGCACTCAGCCGCCAGAGTGCGAAACTCGATAGAGTAGTCGGCCACTGAGGAGCTTCCCCGTTTAAGGTCGGCGAGTCTTCTCGCCGCTTCTTTGCCCGCTACCTTCCGGTCGAACACTCTCTTCATTTCGGCGGCTAGTGCATGGAACGAGGCGCAGCATGGTTCCTTATTCTCCCACACCGCCGTTCCCCACAGAGCCGCTTTACCCTTAAGTAAAGTCAGGACGAATGCCACTTTAGACTCCTCTCTCTCGAATGTCATAGGCTGTAGCGAAAAATTCATAGAACATTTGGTTAGAAACGCTCTACAAAACTCAGGCTCACCAGAGTAACTCTCAGGAACGGGTAGGCGTGGTTCAGGATGATGGCTCCTCTCTGGTATGACGGGGGAAACGGCCGGTGTGGGTGGCACAGTGGGAGCGCTCAGGCGTTGGATCTGCTGGGTGAGCCCGGACACCTGCGTCACGAGCGCTTGGACAGCGCGTCCGGTGGAAGAAATGCTCTCCTGCTGCTGATCCATCCTGGCAATGCTATGCTCCACGAAATCCTTCAAGGCAGATGCACTTGCTGCTTCCATGATTGGTCAGATCGTTCTGTAATGATAAACAGGACGGAAGCAATTGCAATGCAAAAGACAATGTTTATTGAACAGATACTCAGTAAAGTGATGGAAGATCGTTGCACAGATCCTTCTGTGATGAAGCGGTAGAGCGGGAACACAGACAGCAGGAGATCGTGACGCAGGGACTGAGATGGGATCCTGATGACTGTGTGCAAAGTGAGGATAAGTCCGTGGTGAGTTGGTGAGATCGACAATAGAAGAGTCCAGAGTCCGGTGCACAGGAAACACGAGGAACATGGAACAGGCACGCGACACGGGGAACTCAAACAACGATCTGACAACATGGAGAGGGAGAGAAGACATTAAGTAGGCTGTGATGATCAAGAACAGCTGCCGCTGATCAGGCTAACCAGTGACCACGCCCCTCAGAACAAACAACGTAACGAGACACACCCACACAACATACACCTGCACCACATACACACACACAAGACTAGAATGAGACAGCGGATTTACCAACCGTGACAGTTTACTCACGCAACGATAAGCACAGCACAGACATTTGAAGCAGTTTTACTCACCGGCTGCTTCCAGG
Source organism: Pseudorasbora parva (assembly GCF_024679245.1). Classification (NCBI taxonomy): domain Eukaryota; kingdom Metazoa; phylum Chordata; class Actinopteri; order Cypriniformes; family Gobionidae; genus Pseudorasbora; species Pseudorasbora parva. Next base: position 43,222,970 of record NC_090185.1, read on the forward strand.
ACCGAACCTTTATCGCTGGGACGGCTCCGTCAAAAACACACTTCTTGGAGTGTGGAGATCCACTTTGCGATGCGACTGAAGCATTTCTGCGTTCAAATCGGTTCAAATGCAGCGCTGCCTTCCCGGAATGCTGTGCTGAAGCGTTGAAGACGCTTAATGTCAAAGTGGAGGAATGAAGTGGAGCGCGGCGCGGACTATAACCGACATTAGTTTCACGGACGACTGGATCTGCAGCTGAGAGTGTGTATGGGCGTGCATTTCCTCTCTCGCGCTAGTGACGCGCGCGCAAACCCTACCGGGAGAAGAGCCCGTACGGCCCATACAAGGAACTTCCGCTCTAATAACGTCAAGCCGACCCATACTCGAAAAAAACTCTCCGAAACTTGTGAGAAACCGGAAGGAGTATTTTTGACACTGAAATACTCCATCAAACGTCCAACATTAGTTTTTGAAACTTTGTCTGTGTTTAGGATGGGAATCCAAGTCTTTAACAGTGGAAAAAGCTCAGTATGCAGGAAACAGCATTTCACCGCCCCTTTAAGAAATACAGCTCAGGCGCTGTCCTCCTTAAAGTAGCGGTACTAATAAAAGTCCATATCGTACCGTTTGTAATAGCAGGGTATCGCAATACTTTTCTAGTACCGGTATATCGTGCAACACTAGATTACATTTACTGTATGTATTGGTATAAATTCCAGAGGTATAAATTGGTATACATTTCTTTACTGTATGTAAAGTTTTCCTCAAACTTAATTACACAAAATCAGCTTTGCGTTGGTTGCATTATGCTGTTGAATGGAAATATATTTTTTAATAATTTTATAATCAAGTAGCCTACATACAAATGAGGGAAAATTACTGAAAATTAAGTTAATGGATCCTGCATTCTGGGTCAATACACAATACACACATCTCACTTTATGAGGTGTTTCCAAATGGAAACGCTCCCACACCAGATGTAGTACGAGATTTTTGATAAAAAAACATTGTCATTTCATCATTGCAATATTTTAGAGAGGCATACATTTTAAGCTTTGATAATTGCAAACGTTTTAAGTACACTTGTTTAGTATACAAAATGTGACATAATCTTGCTCCCACTCCACTGCATGGCTTTTTTCAAAGACTTGGCAGTGGAGGTTATACACTGGCCTGTATCAAAGGAGACTGCGTGATACCATTTAGGCGCACCACTTTTGGGCGAAGCGTTATGTCAGTAATAAGTGGTAAACTCTGGAATACCTTGCCCCTTTCAACAAGAGAATGTCCTACACTCAACACCTTTAAAGCTCACTTAAAACAGTGGCTTCTTGAAAACCAGAGGTGTACTCATATTTAACGTCTCAGGTTACGTATGTAACCCTAGTTCCCTGAGGGAACGAGACGCTGCGTCGAAACGCTGTGAGAACGCCTCTGCGTTAATGCGTCGTGAAGCGCCTGTAGAACCATTCCATCGGAAAAAAGATCGATCGTCGGCGTGATGACGTCATCGACCGGAAGCTATAAAACGTCCGTGAAAACAAACAGGAACTAACTTCTGATAAAGCCTGAAGTAAGTGATCACGGACACGCCGGGAGTATGGCAGAGCGACGCAGCGTCTCGTTCCCTCAGGGAACTAGGGTTACATACGTAACCTGAGACGTTCCCTTTCGGGGAACTCGAGCTGCGTCGAAACGCTGTGAGAACGCTTATACCCACATCGCCATAGGACCAAGTGTCTCGTATGTGTGAAGCCGAAGCGCACACGGTTACGAGAGAACCTGTGCCCCTACTGTAGATGCCAGGTCTAGTTCGTAGAACCTGACGAAGGTAGAAGGAGACGACCATCCGGCCGCGTTACATATATCATGGAGGGAAGCCCCCGACAAAAGTGCTTTAGAAGCAGCCATACCCCTGGTTGAATGTGCCCGGACAGCCAAAGGAGATGGCTGCCCGGTAGCTTCATAAGCAAGTGAAATGGCCTCGACCACCCACTTGCTCATCCTCTGCTTGGATACAGGAGCCCCCTTCTTAGGGGGTCCGAAGCAAACAAACAATTGTTCAGTTTTTCTCCACAGGGCAGCTCTGTGGACATAAGTATCCAGTGCCCTCACCGGACACAGCAGATTTAATCTTTCCTGGTCTGACGTCAAGAATGGAGGAGGACAGAAGGCTTGTAGAGTGATGGGGCCCCGTGGGCTCGTAGGAACCTTGGGGACATAACCCGGCCTGGGATGCAGAAATGCTTTCACCATCCCAGGCGCGAACTCTAGACATGAGGGCCCTACTGACAGGGACTGAATATCTCCTATCCTTTTAAGAGATGAAATGGCCAAAAGGAAGATAGTTTTCAGGGTGAGGAACTTATCCGAAACCTCCTCCAGAGGTTCGAACGGAGGTCCGGACAAGCCCCTCAAAACAATGGCCAAGTCCCATGCCGGGACCCTCGAGTGCATAACTGGCCTCAACCTTAATGTGCCACGAAGGAAGCGTGTAATTAGAGGGTGTCTTCCCAAAGACACTCCACTGCAAGGGACGTGGACAGCACCCAAGGCCGCCACGTACACCTTAAGTGTGGAGGGGGTCAACCCTGCAGAGAACCTCTCCTGCAGGAACTCCAGCACTGTACCAACCGGGCAGTTAACTGGATCCCACTGGCGTTCTCTGCACCAAGCTGAGAAAAGTCTCCATTTCAAAGCGTACAGCTTCCTCGTGGACGGAGCTCTGGAGTGAAGGATGGTCTCTACGACCTCGGCCGAGAGACCCTCCTCTATGAGCCTAGCCCCCTCAGAGGCCAGGCCCACAGTTTCCACATCTCTGGGCGTGGGTGCAGGAATCTCCCGCCCGCCTGAGAGAGTAGATCCCTCCTGGTCGGAATCTCCATCGGAGAGCCTTCCAGGAGAGATATCAGGTCCGAAAACCATACTCGGGTCGGCCAGTTCGGGGCCACTAGAAGTACCTGGGCCCCGTCCCGGCGTACCCTCTCCAGAACTCCTGGAAGCAGGACAATCGGGGGGAAGGCGTACAGAGGCAGCCTCGGCCACTCCTGTACCATGGCATCCAGCCCCAGCGGGGCCGGATGGGTCAGAGAAAACCACCGCGGGCAGTGAGAGTTCTCCGCCGAAGCGAACAGGTCTATCTCTGCTTTCCCATAAACCTTCCATAGGAGCTCCACCACCTCTGGGTGGAGTCTCCATTCCCCGGGCCTCGGCCCCTGTCTCGACAGGCTGTCTGCTTCCTGGTTTAGGGCCCCCGGGATATATACTGCCCTGATTGACAGCAATTTCCCTTGGGCCCACAGGAGGATCCGATGTGCCAATTTGTCCAACGGACGAGACCTCAGACCCCCCTGGTGATTTATATAGGCCACCACGGACGTGTTGTCTGTTCTGACTAGTACGTGGTGGCCCCTGAGGTCGGGCAGGAACTGTTTCAATGCAAGAAACACTGCGAGCATCTCTAGCCGATTTATGTGCCAGTGCCGCTGATGTTCCTGCCATAGACCCTGGGATGAGCGACCACTCATGGTCGCCCCCCAGCCCATGAGAGAGGCGTCTGTCGTTAGCGTTACGCGACGAACATGAGCCCCCAACACGGGACCCTGAGATAAAAACCCCGGGTTTTTCCACATGACCAGAGCACGTAGGCATCGCCGCGTGACTTTGATCGTGCGGAGCGGATTTCCCCTCGGGGAGAACCCTTGTGTTTTGAGCCACCACTGCAGTGGCCTCATGTACAGTAGGCCAAAAGGTATCACGTTGGACGCTGCTGCCATGAGACCTAACAGTTTCTGGAACTGTTTCACAGTGACGGCTCGGCCTAGCTTCTGTTCTTTGGCGGCTGCCAGGATCGACGCTATGCGTGTTGGCGATAATTGCGCCCGCATAATTATCGAGTCCCAGTTCACACCTAGAAAAGTGGTTCTCTGAGCCGGAGAAAGCACACTCTTCTTGGCGTTCAGCCTCAACCCCAGCTTCGACATATGGGCGAGAACAGCATCTCGATGCTGAACCGCCATCTGCTCTGTATTCGCTAGAATCAGCCAGTCGTCGATATAGTTCAGTATGCGGATGCTCTGAAGACGCAGCGGCGCCAGAGCTGCATCCACACACTTGGTGAACGTGCGGGGTGACAGTGCTAGACCGAAGGGAAGTACACGATATTGGTATGCCTCTCCCCCGAAGGCAAACCTCAGGAACTTCCTGTGATGTGGAAGGATGGAGACATGAAAATACGCATCTTTGAGGTCTATGGTGACAAACCAATCCTCCGATCTGACCTGCGCTACAATCTGTCTGAGTGTAAGCATCTTGAATTTGAGCTTGGCCACCGAGCGATTCAATAGTCGCAGATCTAATATCGGGCGTAAGCCCCCATCCTTCTTCGGCACGATGAAGTAACGGCTGTAAAAGCCAGACTCCCTGCTGGGAGGGGGAACCCTCTCTATAGCCCCTTTTTGCAGGAGTGTCTCTACTTCCTGTGCCATTACCAGAGCCTGCTCCGGGCCCACCTCTGTAGGTAGGACACCGCAGAAAGGAGGTGGCCGACTTCTGAATTGAATGGCGTACCCCCTTTCTATTATCTGCAGGACCCAACGAGATATATTTGATAGACGTTTCCACTCGTCTAGAAAATCTACTAAGGGAACCAGCCTCTCGAGGCTGGCCTCTGGTGTATTTTGAGCAACAAGCGCAGTGCCCTGAAGCGGCAAACCGGCAGGGAACAACTGACTTGACTGCTCGGGGACCCCCCGAAGGGGGTGCGGACCACCCTCGGGTGGCCCGCGGAGACCGACTGCGCCCCGGCATTGCGGCGGGGTTGGCAGCGCGGCCCCCCGAGGGTGCCGTAGGGAAACGGGTACCGTAGGCAGGGGTAAGCACCGTTTCCCTACGGGGGGAACCACCCTCAGCGTCCTGACGCTTCTGGCGTCAGGAACGCTTCGACGAGGCCTTCTTGGCGATCAGGACTGTCCGCAGATCAGCCCTGCCCCTCGAAGGCCTCGTCTGAGAGCGCCGCCCCTCGTCCCCGCGCTGAGGGGGAGCTCGAGTGGCGACGCTCTGCTTTTGCTGTGACCTGTGAGCTGAGCTCGTACTCGGCTTGGGCTGCCTGATGTCAGCGGCAGCCCCAGGGACCTGGACGCGGAGAGGGAGAAACTGCTTTAGCGCCGCAGCTTGTTTCTTTGACTCCTGGAACCTCTCGGTGACAGTGTGTACTGCGTCACCGAAGAGGCCACCAGGAGACAGCGGCGCGTCGAGCAGAAAGCTCTTCTCCCTCTCTTTGATTTCGGTGGGGTTGAGCCATAAATGTCTCTCCGTAGCCACCAATGCTGCCATCGAGCGGCCAACACATCTGGCCGTCTCTTTGGTGGCCCGGAGAGTTAGATCGGCTGCTGTTCTGAGCTCATTTATGACGTCACCCCCCACTTCATCGCGCCCATCTAGATCCCTGAGCAGGTCAGCCTGATACGCCTGCATTATCGCCATTGTGTGTAGGCATGCAGCAGCCTGACCTGCCGCCGAGTACGCTTTGCCCACCAGTGCCGACGTTGTTTTCAATGGTCTGGTGGGCAAAGTCGGGGCCTTTAGGGACGATGCCGAGGAAGGCGAGAGATGGCTCGCGAGCGTCTCTTCTACCTTTGGCATCGCCCCATAACCGTAGTGCTTCAGCCCCATGATGTTGCTATAGACCGAAGTCTGAGGGCTGAACACACGGTATGATGCCGGTCTCCTCCATGATGTTGCCACCTCGGTGTGCAAATCATGGAAGAATGGCAGGCCCCGCCGCTGAGGTTCTGAAGCGCGAGCGGGCAGGAATCTTTCATCTAATTTACTAGATCGTCTCTTTCCTGCCTCAGATCTTTCTACGGGCCAGTCAATATTTAACCTGGCCACGGCTCGCGTTAGAACCTCAACGAGCTCATCACTCGCAGGGGACTGAAGTGGCGAATCTTCAGTCGCGATGCTCTCAACGTCCACCTCCTCGGAGCTGGATAGTTGGAGCACCGGCGGCTCTCTCGGGGGGGAAGAAACCGCAATGCGTGCTTCCAAGCCCCGAGAAGAACCGCTGGATGGAGCGGGTGAGGGCAGAGATAAGGCAGCGCCCGTCTCAAACCCCTCCGCAACATCCAATTGTGAACCCCACGACTGCAGCCTCCGCTCTGCCTCGGCAGCAGCGGGACCAGAGCCGCGGGGAACACGAGCCGAGGCACCCTCCTCGAAGAGTGCCCGGCGGGAGCGCAGCGTTCTCAGTGGCATACGCTCACAGTGCTCGCAAGCAGCCCCCTCGAGGGCTGCCTGGGCATGCTGCGCTCCCAAACATGCAACACAGAGAAGATGTGTATCCCCGCCCGTGATGTAGCGTGGGCAGGGAGGAACACACTTTCTGAAATTGCTGCTTTCACTCGCCATTTCTATCTATTTTATTTTCTCTTTTCTGTTAATATATGAAATATTTAACAAAGGGTGGAAAATCTCTGATAAATAGACAGACAAAAACACCAAATAGACAGACAGGTTCACACAGATCGCTTACTGAAGGCACAGAAGCTAGTTCCTGTTTGTTTTCACGGACGTTTTATAGCTTCCGGTCGATGACGTCATCACGCCGACGATCGATCTTTTTTCCGATGGAATGGTTCTACAGGCGCTTCACGACGCATTAACGCAGAGGCATTCTCACAGCGTTTCGACGCAGCTCGAGTTCCCCGAAAGGGAACTGTCATACATTTATCAATAGTGCATGTACACTTACACTGTAAATCTGAATGTAGTATAGAGGTCAATGAACAATGTCTTGCCATTTGTGTATTTTTTATTTTATTTTTTAGGTGAATGTGAATGATGTTGAATGATTGTTGGCTGTCTCTGTTATTTTTATGTTATCTGCCTATAGGGACTGCAGACGAAAAATAGTTATTTTTATTAATTCTGGCATATTTACATTGTGAATTTTTATAGCCTACAACATTGTTCATGAATATGCTTGGTCTATTAAATAAACTAATAAAATAAAAATATATATAACCTATGGATATATATCTAGGATATATCTTCTATATATCTGTATAATTCTATATATTTTATAATTCTAAGTTAGCCTATGTGAATGTGTTACTATGCACAATAAATCTCACTTAGGCTTTATCACAATCTCTCTCCTCTCACAAAACCCACGATGTGAAGATGGATTATCTTCCCTTTTAAACTGTGGGGAATGAGGTTCATTGAGATGTGTGACTGTGTGGTTTGTTCCCGCCCCTTTTAATCAAAGCAGTCTTGACAGGCGCACCTGATGAAACACTTCAGTGCTTCGTTTAGCTGTAGTCACGTGACATGGGTGAGTCGAATCACAGCTCGGAGCAGTGTTTCGAAACATCTGCGCTTCGGGATCTCGACACAGCTTCTTTTTGGGTTAAAATAAAGACCCGCTTTTTCATTCGATGCTGGTGTTCCTTGTGCTTTGGCTAGCTCGGTCCCTTACAAGCCGCCTGTACAATTTTCAGTCCAACCGCAGTGATTTTTATATAATCGGAAAGCTCATGTTTTGTTTTCTTTACAGAATTAACATGCGCTTGGAATTGAGAAATCTCAACGTTACCTGCGTCCTGATGGATGGGTTCTTTCCCGCGGTAATGCAATATATTTTTTTCTTCTTTTTATAAAATGTTGCGTCGCTGCTGTTACACACAACTGCAAACTATAAGCTAAGTGAATGGGTAAACACACTTCATGAAGTCAGAGGCGCGAGCCGAGTCACACATGAGACGGCCTATTGCCTAACACAGCTGTCAATCAAACTCACCAAGCAGTATGCAAAAACCATAGACTGTAAAAAACACATTTTATTTATTTCAGTATTTGAGATGTTATAAAAAGCAATTACGTTAAAATAAGTTAAACAATTGTTATTTAACAAATATTATTATATTTGTATAAAATAAACTGGGGGGGCCTGTCATCATAGTGGGCGGGCCTGTGCCCGTCGTCCGCTCGCTACGCCCCTGGGTGACCATTTGGAGCACATTACCGGATTTCAACTTTGAACTTTGCAGGTGTTTGGTAAAGCCGCCTGTACAATTTTCAGTCCAACCGCATTAAGTCTTATATCATCGGAAAGCTCATGTTTAGCAGTTTCACACGAGCTCCAGCACACTGTTGTACGTTGTTTTTGTTTGTTTAAGAGTATTTGTACCAGTGAGTTGATTTTGATTAATTTCACCATTAGCCTAAACAGTGACACGTGAGTGCAGTGGTATCAATAAATAGCTAAATTGCCTTTTTGTCTCGCATGTCCTTTTATGTTGCTTGCCCTCTTCCCAAAAAGCACTTTGAAAGCGAGGTTTGTAACAGTTTTGTGTTAGTGTGTGTGTGTGTGTGTGTGTGTGTGTGTGTGTGTGTGTGTGTGTGTGTGTGTGTGGGTGTGTGTGTGTGTGTGTGTGTGTGTGTGTGTGTGTGTGTGTGTGTGTGTGTGTGTGTGTGTGTGTTTGTGTTGATTGTTAGTGAAGGCCCTGACTGAAACCCCATGGTATGGTACTGGCTAGCATGAATAATCTGTATACAGCACTTAATGTACGTGTTCATTTCTGGGAGTGGCTTCCCAGCTCCAGTGGTTTGGCAGGGGAGGCATGTGTTGGGGAGACCTCCTTCTCTTCTTCCAACAGTCCCTGTACTGCATATCAGCTTCAAAATTGGCCTGCATCTTCTTCCACACATTCTCAGATTCCCAGCAAGAGAATTCTAAAGGGGAAAAAATAATAGAAATGGTTAATGCAATAATATACAGATTACATCCCAACCTATCATTTAGTGAGCTATATAGATCTAGAATCCTAAAACACCATGGGGGGAGTGGGGTGATGAGACCAGGCTAAGATTATCCCCAGGTGATGCCGTTTACCCTGGCCTTAACCAATATTACATAGTTTACTGTAAAGTGGTTACACTCAGTACAGACAGTACATAGAGTGAGGAAAATAAGTATTTGAACACCCTGCTATTTTGCAAGTTCTCCCACTTGGAAATCACGGAGGGGTCTGAAATTGTCATTGAAATTGACATAATCTAAATAAAAAAATTCGGAAATCACAATATATGATTTTTTAAAATTATTTATTTGTATGATACAGCTTCAAATAAGTATTTGAACACCTGTCTATCAGCTAGAATTCTGACCCTCAAAGACCTGTTACTCTGCCTTTAGTATTATCCTAAATTAGATGCACCTGTTTGAGGTCGTTAGCTGCATAAAGACACCTGTTCACCCCATACAATCAGTAAGAATCCAACTACTAACATGGCCAAGACCAAAGAGCTGTCCAAAGACACTGAATACAAAATCATGCACCTCCACAAGGCTGGAAAGGGCTACGGGGAAATTGCCAAGCAGCTCAGTGAAAAAAGGTCCACTGTTGGAGCAATCATTAGAAAATGGAAGAAGCTAAACATGACTGTCAATCTTCCTCGAACTGGGGCTCCGTGCAAGATCTCACCTCGTGGGGGCTCAATGATCCTAAGAAAGGTGAGAAATCAGCCCAGAACTACACGGGAGGAGCTGGTCAATGACCTGATAAGAGCTGGGACCACCGTTTCCAAGGTTACTGTAGGTAATACACTAAGGCATCATGGCGTGGCCTAGCCAGTCTCCAGACCTAAACCCAATAGAGAATCTTTGGAGGAGCTCAAACTCTGTGTTTCTCGGCAACAGGCCAGAAACCTGACTGATCTAGAGAAGATCTGTGTGGAGGAGTGGGCCAAAATCCAAAAATGTGTGCAAACCTGGTGGAAAACTACAGGAAACGTTTGACCTCTGTAATTGCAAACAAAGGCTACTGTACCAAATAATAACATTGATTTTCTCAGGTGTGCAAATACTTATTTCCAGCTGTATCATACAAATAGATAGTTAAAAAAATCATACATTGTGATTTCTGAATTATTATTTTTTTAGATTATGTCTCTTACGGTGGACATGCACCTACGATGACAATTTCAGACCCCTCCATGATTTCTAAGTGGGAGAACTTAATAAGTACATAAGTGTGTTGTAAAATATGTGAGAATTTTTTTTTTTACTCAAACACACAAATACACGCATATGTTTCTTATAAATACAATATACAGTTTACATCTCAACCCAACACAAAGGTGCACATTCAGTAAGCTATATACAAAGCAGATTATTGGTTAGCAGATTATTGGTTTCTTTCTCAAATATTACATGGCTATATTTTTAGTGCTAGCAGTCCAACATAAAACTTGGAGAAATACTGAAATACTGAAATACTGCTGGTCATCTCATGTTTTTTTTATTTCTTACTGATAATCATCAATAAAAGAGTATAAGCTGCATTTTTAATTTGCAGGGTATAAGGTGGAATAACATTCATAGCATAATACTCACTACTCTTGAATACTTTTAAACGGGCTACTTTTTACAACTAGTAAAACAGTAGTATTTAGGACAGGAACGCTTGAGAATGCTTTTCCAGCACTCTTTCCACCACTGGTCTCAACAAAGAGGGCAAATTTGATGCTGACTAAGGGTAACATATAGCCTAGATTCAGGCCTTTCACTGGTGTTTTGTTTTATAATAAAATCAAAAATCACATTAAAGGTATGTATCAAAAATGTATTTTTATTTACGAAAAAACAACAACAACAAAAAACACATCCAGCCACTCCAGCTCCAGGACATAGATGTAGTCTTGTAACATAAAACAAGAATCTACTGGAGAATGAATGGCCTGATGTGTTCACTCATCCAGCCAGTCGAGGATCAGTCCTTCTCCTCAAAAAGACTTGCGCTTGACGCCGTAGTCAATCAGCAGCTCCTCGCACACACGAATGTCTCTCTTTGCCTGGAACAAAATCACATCCCTCTGTCCTTCAGGAAAGTTCATCATGCAGTGGACCGGCCTCAGGTTTGCTCTCTTGGAGGAATGGTTGATCTTCCGGCCCATGGTGTTTTCTGTTGGGTGACACTCGCAAGGGAAAGTCTCAGCGTCCACACAGAGGTCCTGGCCACCATAGTGGAAAAAGAAAAGGTAGTCTATGTCACCGTTGATGGACTTAACCAACTTCCGGCCCTCTGCTCCTGTGATTACCTTGCCATGGTAATCACAAACGATGGAGCCCATGGCGAAGGCTTTGGTGGCAACAACTACTGTGGTCAAAAGAAGGTGGAATTAGTATTCACTCCAGGAGTACAAATATCTGCTCACAAGACAAAACTGGTATGTATTTCTATGTATTATGTTTACATACCATGTCCTTTTTCACCAAAGTCCTTGAGGGCCAGGCCTGTCCACTTTTGGTTCTGGACCATAGTGATGATCCTTGGATCCGACTCCACCTGCACCCTAGTGACGGGTCTCCACTTAGCCACTACATCCTGGGGTCGAGGACAGTTGCCAGTCCAACCCTCTTTTTGGATCAGCAGTGACACCTTGCTGACAGTCGGGGGGCGCCTTGAACACTGGGCTGTCAAAGACAAATGTTAAATTAATAATCTTTTTAATATTCTAAAAATGTGAATTATGTCACTTTGATTACAGAGATATTTATTCATTTTTTTAGTAATACAGCACATCAACTCACACAAGAGGTGCTCCTCCCGTTTGGCTAACTGCAAAGACCTCCACCTGTCATAGAACACTCTGTCAGATGGAAACCCTGCAGCGGTCCTCTTCTTTTTCGTGGGTGGGCTGCTGCTCGCCGCCGCTGGAAACTGCAGGAGAAACGCTCCAAAGTCCCTGTCATCCTGGTCAGCTGCGCCTCTGCCTCTCTTCTGTTTCCGACCTCTCCTCTCGTCGGCCGGCTCGTCAGAAGAAGAGCTGAAAATTTGAGAAGATTTCATGCTCAAACTCTGACAAAAAATCTAGACAGACCTGGGAAGTTGCTGACAAACAGAAAATATATGAATGTTGCATGTTTTCGATGATGACACATACCATGCCATAGTACTTTGGGCACTTCTGGCTTGCTGGCTCGAAAAGCTTGGCAAATCGTACCTGCAATGAAGAAAAAATCTCAGATTATCAACAGATCCCCCCCTGTAGTACATAAGCCAGACTATCAACTTATTCATTTTATATTTCTCTGTACAGTGCTTATAAATGCATACACTATTATACATGATTCTGCTAAAACGTACTGTTCATGCAGACGCCTGAGGTCGTTTGTGACGTTGCCAACTGGCAGCCCTTGTTTGGACAGGAAAAATCTGCCCTGGTCATCCACACTGTCCTGCAGACATCCTGGACGAATCTTCTGGAAGTATGTGTCCAGCATCTGTGAAGATCACACATGAAGTTAATGCATTAATGAAAACTTCTGACTTCTGACTTCTGACCCTGATGAGATTCTCCCCAGGTGCTGCATCCCTGTTAGAGAACTTACAGCAGAGTCCTCCTCTGTGATGGAAAATGTTGCACTCTGCTTTGTGGATTGCACCTCCATGTGAATTCGGCCATCAACATTTGTCTTGTTGAGCCAGTCTGAAGCCTGGAAAACAAATAAAGAACACAGTGAGCGACTGACTTTATACACACTGAGGAAACACTGTAAAGTAAAAGTACTGTTGTGTTTCCGTGTTCGATCTGACTATCAGTGTCCGTGGAGGCATAAAGAGAAGCGCACAACAAAGAGGATCCGTTCAGGAACTTTACTTAACTAGTAAGCAACACTTTACAATACTGGGAGATTGTATGCTCTTGCCAAGCGCTGATGGGTTTGTTTACAACCATCCACACCGAAGCCTATGAGCATACTGACGCTAAGCATAAACAAGCAGTGAACTAATCCCCACATAATGACGTAGCCACATCTGATTGGCTAATACAGAACACGTTACACATACAGGTAAAATAACTGTAACAACAACGTATTTACTTAACTAACACTATAGTACTTACTTTAAATGCCATCACTGCTTCTGGTCGCTGGAAGTATCTCAGGACCAAGATGGCTTCGCAGAAGTACCGAAACAGCGTCCTTTGGTCTTCTTCCAAATGCTGCTGGTTCAGGAGCTTCCTGTGGATGCCCAGCATGTCCGCCTGTGATACTCTGAGGACTCTTTGGCAGTCTTGGAGAGTCGGCTGAACGGGCCTAGAATGATTAGATGAAACAAAAACAAATAAGGCATCGTTCCAATATTACATTTAATGACTGCATTAAATGAAAAGTAATACTAGTAAACAACTCACTTTGCAGCGCCTGGTGGTCTGTGATGGGATTCAGCCTGTGCGTCCTGTGCAGCCATGGGGTCATTCAGGATCAAAAAATGTCTTTCACGCAGGTCTTCCAGAAGAGCCTGTCTGGATGCCTCATCGGGGTACCGCTTGACCATGGCATTGTAGTCCCAGGTTCTGCCTCGGAGGGTCCAGGCCTTCATGGACTTTTTGGCTCTCTCCACCTCTGCTTTCCTCTCCTCATCAGTCTGGTTCTTCATGCAGACCCTCAACAAGTGGTTAGGCAGCATCTCCTGTGGCTTGAAACACTGCAGACAGGAAATGATGCGACGATCCTTGTCACTGTGAGAGAAAGAAAAGGAATCCCGAGAGTTGACTCGTGAAAGCTATTCTTAATATTTGTTGACTATATTTTTACACTTAATATACTTTATATTTAGTGGCCCTAATACCTGTAAGCTTGCATAGTAACTACATGTGTACTTAGTGTGTAAGCAAAGTTTAGAATAAAATCAAATGTTTACAGTTTATGTCAGGTATACCAAATCATCTGAACTTACCACTTGAGAGACATTCTATGAAAAATCTAGTTTCAGCGAGCAGAAAGTGCAGGAGGAATCTTCAGTGTTGTCTTCACCCAGTTCTTGAAGAAGTGAGTTACTTGTGCCTCTAATCCTCAACTTTATTGACCACTTGAAGTCCCACCCCTTTTTCTGCAGAAGGTGATAGTCTTTTAAATTTGACCTGAACAGGCCTAATTACAGGATTTCAAATCACTTAACGGGCAATCTACACAAATAAGGGGCCATCTACATGAATTAGGGGCCATTTTCAAAACAAAATTGGGCCATCAATGGTTGTGATCATTTGGCCATCAATGGTTGTGATCATTGGGCCATCAATGGTTGTGATCATTGGGCCATCAATGGTTGTGATCATTGGGCCATCAATGGTTGTGATCATTGGGCCATCAATGGTTGTGATCATTGGGCCATCAATGGTTGTGATCATTGGGCCATCAATGGTTGTGATCATTGGGCCATCAATGGTTGCAGGGCAATAAAATATCTTATCAGTCTTGTAAAACTTCTTCAAATAATGTGAGGATGAAAATTATGCATTTATACAAATATAAAATTATGCATAAGATCAATACAAGTATAACATTTTGAATTGTATTCAGGTTAATAAAGTTGTAATGTAACCTTTGATTAATACTGTAATTGATAAAATAGTATAAAGTCAAACTATGAACACCCGTCTCTGGAAACCACAGGGAGATGGATTACACACTCCAGGAAGAACTACAACGTGCAGCCACTCCACTGCATACTGAAGCTTCAGGGAGGAGACAGGCACGTCCTGCTCTTTCAGGCCACCAAGGACATTGTGAAAGATGAGAAGATTGCTTTGACCACGGCATCAAGAAGAGGTCCTTTTGTGGCAATGAAGTGGAGCTGAAGTGGCTGGACGTCTGATTTCTGAAAGATTCTTGTTTTATATCACAATACTGGGAGCTTGCGTATGGACTATCCCCAGATAGCATGTAGTAATCTGCCCGAGCTCGGCTGCCCCGCTGCGGTGGCGGCTCGGACACGGCGACGGCGTGTGTTAACCGGGCCGATTCTGGCCTGCAGCTCGCTCTGGCACGTGCAGTTTTGTTACGGCTGAAAAGCACTGGCCCGATTCCTGTTCACCGTAACTGGTCCGATTCTGACAGTAGAGATCTGGGCCACTTCTGGCATTGACTCGGCATGTTCTATTTGCATGTAGCAATAATTAATGAAATAGTTTTAAAAAGTGCTTAATTTCCTGACAGTAGGCTATCTTGTTTTAGCTACTTGTTAAATATTGTGAATTTGTCCAAAACATACTATCTCCTGTAAAACTTAAATTGAAACAATCAGTTCATTTTGCACAGAAGTTTAATATTTATAACTATATAGCAAATCTATTTTGTTGTAATAAATCATACAGGGCATTCTTTAAGGTTTGTGTTTTTTAAACATGCATGCAGCCAGTGATTCGTCACTCACAGCAGTGGGAGGGGTTTCATTGTAACTGCGGTGATCATCGTGGTTGTTTGTTTGGACGACAACAAAACAATGGATTATTTAGCAAGACATAGCCTTACGAATATGGTAAGAAAAAATAAGAAATCATCGATGCACTTTTATTTTCGAGTATTTTATGTAGCAGACACTCTGAAAGGGACGAACTTTATGTGAACAGCACGTGTGGGACTGAAGCTAACCACATGCAGCTGCTAGCTAGCAACTTTCTTGTATGGAAATATGCAGTGATAGCAGTGCTCATTAATACAAAACAAAAAAACTGTTGTTTTTAAATGTTTTAAAGCTAAATCGCCTTAGTGATAGCAGTGTTCATTAATACCAAAAACAAAAAATTGTTCCAACGGCCATATGCAGATAAACCAGTTGCACACATAATTTTTTTTTTTATTCCAATGACGGCTTTAAAACTAACTCAGTAAGTGCCATATTATATTCTAACATTATATATTGTGTTATTACCACTTTATTTAATATAAATATTTATTCAATGTATAATATAGGCCTATAGCATCTAGAGCAATACACAGCAAATTTCAAATCTTGCGTAATGATGACGTATTTCCGTAGTCGATACTGATTGGATGATGGTCACTGAATGGACGATAAGAAGATGCTAAGAGATTAGGTTTCACAACAGTTGAATTCACAACAGTGGCTGTGACAACATTTCAACGCTGATTTCAATCCCAAAGGTAAGGCTTTACTACTTAATTTGCTCTTTTTACTACTTGATTTACTGTTGATACTGACTTGCTATTTTATATTATTCACAATGTTAAATTGCTAACTTCAAGTTATTTTAAGAAAACAATTGAACGATTTGAAGTTAACAAAGTTTACATGCATTTAGACTCAGTTAACACTAAATATGGGTTGTATATTCGATTGAACTACTGTAGACTGTCTTGCTTTTAAAAAAAACATTATTCACAATTAAGTTGTAACTGTTTTTAGTAACGTAAAAATGTTTAGGTCAATATATTTTTAGAAACCATGCTGAACGAATTAGTTGAAGTAACAGTACTAGCTCTGTTAACAACACTAGTAAAGGTGGTAAAAGTTTTTTATTTTTGCTGAGCTAACTTAAAGGTAAAATAGTAGAGTGTTAACCCGGTGGGCCTTGCTATTTTAAAACATTATTCACAACGATAAATGGTAACTGTTTTTAGTAACAATTATTTCAGTCAGGTTTCTTAAAATAACTTGCCTTAAACACTATTAAGTAATTAAAAAGGTCTATACTAATTGGCTCTTTTAACACTAGTAAACAAGGTAAAAGTAGTTCTTATGTACATTATTTTTTTTTTATTTTAATGTGTAAAAATGTGTACCTTGAATGCAATGTAAGTCGCTTTGGATAAGCCAAATGCATAAATCTAAATCTAATTTGTAACTGTGTTTAGTAACTTAACAGTATTTTAGGACATTATTTGGTTACACTTTCCAGATAAGGTTCATTAGTTAACCGTAGTATTAACTAACCATGAGCAATACATTTGTTACTGTATTTGGTAATCTTTGCTTACTTTGGTTAATAGAAATACAGCTGATCATCATTTGTTCTTGTTACTTCACAGTGCATTAACTAATGTTAACAAATGCAACTTTTGATTTTAATAATGCATTAGTAGATGTTGATATTATTATATTAACTAAGATTAATAAATGCTTTAGAAGTACCGTTTATTATAAATATACAGTTGAATGTTGACTCTGTGTGACTTACTATTTTAAAACATTATTCACAATGGTAAATTGTAATTTTCATTGTATGCCGTACAGACTGTTTTTAATGGGCTCCAAACACTTATCCTTATTTATTTAATTATAGTTTTATGTGGCGTCAGTTAACGGTTAATGATTGGTTTATTTAATGGCCCCTGTTAACAGTTCTGGAAAAAAAATGGTAGAACAGATCCTGATTTGTGTATAAAAAGATGCACATTTAAATGTAAAGAAAAAAAAAAAGTACAAGTTCTGGGCAATTAACAGCACATCAGCATGGATCAACACAAAGACAAAATTATAATGTCAATGTTTTATAATACAAATGTGAATAGTAATGTTTTGTTTGTGTTAATGGTGTTAATGGGCTATTGCAAGCCATGAACTGCTGGCTACTGATC
The DNA here is from genome assembly GCF_024679245.1 of Pseudorasbora parva. Classification (NCBI taxonomy): domain Eukaryota; kingdom Metazoa; phylum Chordata; class Actinopteri; order Cypriniformes; family Gobionidae; genus Pseudorasbora; species Pseudorasbora parva. The sequence goes on from NC_090185.1 coordinate 43,240,338, forward strand.
TTTCTTCTGGCTCTTTAAGTGGTGCCCTGTGCTCAAGAGATTATGTTTATATCTGGGGTTTCTTGAAATGTATTTGTGCATTACATTGATTTTAACAAAGCTAAACATTGTTTTTGTGCTTTTGTTTTGACAGACCACGACAAGATCATTGAAGTTGCCAAGCTCTGCACAGAAGTGGCCATTCTATGTAAGTCATGTCTGAAAACTATGAGTTTTATACTGTGAATTCAACATTCAAAAAAAGGCAAGGGCAAGTGTTGCTCAGATTTTAAGGTCTTTGCAAACTCCTAACTCTAAGGCTAGTGATGACACTGCTTATAATCAACAGATTTGTACTAGTAAAACCATAGCCACTAAAGATAAGGACTTTGACAATCATGATGTGGTGGTGTCGGAAGACTCTGGTAATTTAGATGATTATGATGCAGTGATGTCGGAAGACTTTGCAAGTGATTCAGAGAATAGTGATGACTATATGGAGGAAAGTCCTGAGGAAGCTTTTAGAAACGCTCTAACTGACTGGGCCATAGACTTCAGAATCACAATGGTTGCATTAACAGCTCTTCTGTTAGTCTTGCGTAGTATGCATCCCAGCCTTCCAAAAGATGCTCCAACATTGCTTAAGACTAACACAATATATAGAATAGAACCAGTAGCAGGAGGTTCTTTCTACTATTTTGGCAATCTTAATACATTGTCTGGTATTCTTGAAAGAATATTGCCCCAGTTACCAAACAGACATACGCTGAGATTGCAGTTGAATTTTGATGGCATTCCGTTGCACAAGACTTCAAATATGCAACTGTGGCCTATTTTAGGCATATTACAAGGCACAGCCAAAAAGCCTTTTCTAATAGCAATATTTGGTGGCATTTCAAAACCAAAAATATTGGCAGAGTATTTAAAAAGCTTAATTGACGAAGTTAAGGTCCTGCAGTCAGGCTTTATTTTCAGAGGAAAGGAACTACTCCTAAACATTTGTTCTGTAGTTTGTGATGCCCCTGCTCGTGCATATGTTAAGGGAGTTAAGTCTCATACAGGTTATTCGTCATGTGGTAAATGTGTACAGTCTGGTGTCTACATACAAAAGCGCATGACTTTTCCTGAAACTAATGCTGCCCTAAGAACAAATGAAACATTCAGAAGCATGTGTGATGAAGACCACCACATAACTAGATCTCCATTTACTGAACTCGATATAGACATGGTATCATGTTTCCCTCATGATTATATGCATTTAGTCTTGGTGTGATGCGAAGGTTATTAGATCTATGGACAAGTGGTCCTCTCAAGACTCGTTTGCCATCACAGAAAGTAGTCAAATTATCTCAGAACTTACTCTCCATTAAGAATTATGTCCCATCAGAATCTGCTCGTAAACCAAGGTCGATTGAAGAAAAAAACAGGTGGAAGGCTACTGAACTAAGACAGTTTTTGCTCTACACAGGATCAGTAGTTCTTCATGATGTTGTTTACAATAACTTTATGCTTCTCTCAGTTGCGATTTCAATTCTGATTGATCCAACCCTGTGTTCTGTAATGTGTGAATATGCAAAGGTATTACTAGTGGCTTTTGTGGAGCACTTCATGAAGCTCTATGGCAAGGAATATGTGGTATATAATGTGCATGGCCTTGTTCACTTAGCTGATGATGTGAAATGCCATGGTCCACTTGACAACATTTCCGCATTTCCATTTGAGAATTATTTAGGGCCGTTAAATAGATTGGTCTGACGGCCATGTCATCCTGTTGCCCAGATTGTACGCAGGATATCTGAAATATCTAGTGGTGGTTCTAAGATCGACCCTTCCAAAAGTTAAGTGTGAAAAGAGCATTGTGATGGTCCTATTTTGCAGTTTGTTAATGGAGAGGTGAGACAGTATAAAGAAATATTTTTCCCAGATTTTTGTCTAAAAATTTCAAAAGGCGATAACTGTGTCCGAATTGGTTCCAATTTTGGGTTGGTACAGAACATCTATATCCAGAACAATGATGCTTACATCGTATATGCTGAGTTTGAGTCTGTCCGTAGATTTTATGACTACCCAATTGATTCTTGCAGGCTTGGAGCTTATCTCGTATCTGATCTTTCTAAAGAATTTAAATGTGCCAAAATTGACGGGACACTTAAAAAATATGTCATACTTCCTTTTCAAAACAAGTTTGCCTGTCTACCTTTACTGCATTTAAATTGACATCAACAGCAGTTCAAGTGTGTGGTCTTAGGTTTGAAATGTAGCATAGATATATTTAAACATAATTCACCTAAATCCCACATTCAGGCTTGTGGAGTGAAACATAACAGTATTTTTGAAAATAGATGGATTAATGTGCAATTCTGGGAGTGCTACATACAGGTGAGTGGGTCTGTACAAACCACCTGCGGTAACACACTCTCTCTGTGAACTAGGCACCTAGTGCTACACACACTGTTGTGTACATAATCATACAAAATACTCTTACATATGTTTGTTTACATGCTCTTTACATGCATAAAATAAATCATCTTGCACTGTTTCCAAGCCAGGTGATTACCTTATAATGTTGCCCGTATAAGGTTATGTGAAAGTATTTGTTTATTTTTATGTAAAAGCATTAGTTAATTTTTATAACAATTTTTTTATAGATTTTTTTTAATGTATAGGTAAAATGTGTAAAATGGAACATTGCTCTTTTTGTTTGTTTTTTAAAGATTTCTTGGGAAAATGTTCCATATTGTGGAGTTCATCGACTCATCTGAAGTGGAAGTTGTGCCATCTTCATGGGTGCAGAATGGTACCTGTGCTTGGCCGACTTACAAATCTGTGGCTAAGATCCAGAAGGCTGTAACACTCCATGAATCCCCTAATCGTACTTGGTCTGCCTTCAGGGTGCGGATTATTCACACCACAGGTACTAATATTTTCAGAAAACTGTGATTATTTCATGACTGATACATTTATGGGGACGTTAACAACCAAGTATGTTTTATAGACACGTATCAGGAAGCTCGGCTCAAACTTCCACAAGCAACTCTGATGTCTGATTTGCAGACAGAAGATGACAATGATGATCGTCCAGCATACACAAAAAGAAAGAACAGGTTTGTTTGCATTAAGCATTTAAAGGGGCGGTGAAACACTCAGTTTCAGTCAATCTCATGTCAATCTTGAGTACCTATAGAGTAGTATTGCATCCTTCATATCTCCGAAAAGTCTTTAGTTTTATCATATTTATAAAAGAAATATGGGCTGTACCGAGTCTTTCCGGAAAAAACCGAGCGCCTGGAGGCGTATCGTGTGGGCGGAGCTAAGGAATGACAAGCGCGCAAAGCGGTGACGTCCTCAAGCGTGGAGGAACCCGTCGCTATCTCAGCTAATACAGATAATGATCCACAATCAAATCTGAGGCTGAAATAAATTGAACAGGAGAAACGGCAACATCAGGATGTCCGTCTCTGTGGTATGTACTGTATTTAGGGGCCTTTGTGTGCAGTTTATGAGGACATGATTCGGTTTATGGACTATTGTATGTGACTAGACCTTAGAGGTAGCAAGCAAAACGGTTTTGCATGTCAGAGTCAGAATAGTGTAACGTTATACAGAACAACAATGGAGTAACCGTTAGCGCATTTGAATGACGAAGCACGCGATCGTGTCGTTTACTGATGTTAACTCGCGCGACGAGCCAATAGCAGAGACATTTGAAGTTGATTTACTCACCGGCATCTTCCAAAGCAGGACTGCTCTGTCAAAAACACACTTCTCTGGTATGATTTGGTGAAGTCCTGTGACAGCAGTGACCGTGGAAATCCACTTTGCGACGCGACTGAAGCGATGCCTTGAAGCTTCCCGTCATTTCTGCGTTCAAATCGGTTCAAATGCAGCGCTGCCTTCCCGGAATGCTGTGCTGAAGCGTTGAAGTCGCTCGACGTCACACATAGGAATAAAAAGAAGCGCGGCGCCACATAAGTGTTCACGGACGACTGGATCTGCACCTGAGAGACTGTTTACAGCGTGCATTTCCTCTCTCCCTCTAGTTACGCGCGCGCGCACCCTTCCGGGAGAAGAGCCCGTACGGCCCATACAAGGACCTTCCGCTCTATTTAACGTCAAGTCGACCCATACTCGAAAAAAACTCGCCGAAACTTGTGAGAAACCGGAAGGAGTATTTTTAACACAGAAATACTCCATCAAACGTCCAACATTAGTTTTTGAAACTTTGTCTATGTTTAGGATGGGAATCCAAGTCTTTAAAGGTGTAAAAAGCTCAGTATGCATGAAACAGCATTTCACCCCCCCTTTAACTTTACTGCCGGTGTTTTTCATATAAACAGTGCAGTTAACCACAAAGTGAAAAGTCTGTTAGCGACAACAGAACGAGGGAACAGATAATTACAGATTTTTTTATTTTGGGGTAACTGTCTAATATGTAAATTGTACATATATTGCGCTGATACATTATAATCTGCAAGTTTTGCTATTTAACGTTGTTTTTTCTTCATGTATACGATTAGGGGAAATAAAAGAAACCACTCTAGTGAGGATGATGAAGAGAATTACTTTGCAAGCAAGAGACTGGAAAAAACAGTCAGAATTGAGGATCACTCAGAAGTTTTTGCAGCACCCCAAATACCGTCACCACCACGGACTATGGCAGAACCTCTGAGAACTCCATCCAGACACACAGATGGGATTGCAAGTCCTACCACCTCTAGGAATAATTTACGCCCATGTACCAGTGCAGTTGGAGATGGAGACAGAACATGTTGCAGCTCATCATGTGTTTGTAAGTATGAACTTCATCTTTTTAAAGGCCTAATTTAACTAGGGATTTAAGAGTCAACTGACTACCTACCAAAACACTAGACAAAAATACACAAAAACAAACTTCAAGTGCATGTATGCTTATTTTTATTTGTTTTTTTGCAGCCCTGCTGACTGAAGTTTTAAAAGCACAAGAGGTCATCAGACAACAACTTGCCATCATTCTGAAGAATCAGCAGAAACAGAACAGTGCTCAGTCGCAGAGTGATGAACTTCCAGACATCACCACATTCAACCTCCCTTTGTCAGATTTATCTGATCTGGAAAGGCTTGAAAATCAAATAAAGGATCAGCCAGAACAAATGAAGAAGTTGGTAAGTTGAGTCCTTGCATTGTTCACACAATTTGTCTTGTCTTGTATATATTATAATGACATTGATACTCAGTTACTGTTGTATAGTTATTTTGCCTGTAACACTGTTTAATGTTTTTTTATTTTATTTTTTATCTCTTCTTCAAAGGTTACCTATTTAGGAACTATTGGTGGGTTTTCGACTAAAGAAGCTGTGTGGCGTATCCTGGGAAAGCTTTTGACAAACTCCTTGGCTAAAATAATTAACTGGAGTGGCGCAAACCAAAAAGTGGCATTTCGTGCATTGGCCCTCAGGACTATTGTAGTCAGTAAGTTGATTTTATATACATTCCAGTACATAGAGGCTGTATACATCTGTTGTGTAAGATTACTTTCATATGAATGTTGATGGTGTATTATTATATATATATTTTTTTTTTACCAACATCTTTTCTTTGTTGCGCAACATAGTATAACTGTATAACTAACTGTTTTTGAATATGTTTTGCTATTTACAGATGCAGTGAGGACAAATGCCCATACCAAGAGCTCCACTGATAAAGAGGTGGAAAGGTATATAACAAGATGGCTACAACTTGCTCCTGACAGAGATGGAGGAAAGAAGGAAAGAGCGAAGTCGAACGTGTTTAATGTTTAAATTACTTTAAAAATTACTTTTTTATATATATTTGTAATTACAGGTATAAGTGTTTAAGATGTTTCATATTTTTCCTTTTTGCACTATTTTTCATATGGGTTTTTTTTTATTAAACTTTTTTTAGATTAAACTTTCTTGACAAATAGTTGTTTTAAAGCCCCACTTGGCTACTTTTCCTCTCGGGGTCCCCCTACAGTTTGGAAAAATAATGTCCTCAACTACTGTCGTAAGCTCTGTAATCCTACATCAGGGGATGCCATCGCGCGTGCATTTGTTTACATGACAGCCCTGATAGCCCTGAACTAGTGATGCGTGGTTCGTCTCATAACCCGCGGACCCCGTATGTCTATTTAATGGTCGCGGGTGCGCGGCGGGTTGTAAAAATATATACAGTGGTGCGGTGCGGGCCAAATAACTTCATAAAAGCGTCCCGCGGGTCGGTGCAGCACTAACAGTTCCCCTGAACACTGCAAGAGGATTTCGAGTTCTTCTGGCGTCGCGTGTGAAATGTCTTCATCCCAGGTAACGTTACAGTCAGTGGCATATGTTTCAGCATGTCATATGAATATAATTTCATGGGTTTTATTTTTTTCAAACGCCACATAATCACGATGCTCACGTTTACAAGCCAGCGTCATTATAGTAGTCTATTGGTTAGCGTTTTACAGAATCTATATGATCCTTCAGTTCAATGTCTGAGTGGTAGCTCACCGTAACAAGCAGGACAGCATCGGTCGGGCACGCCTCCTTCAGCTCACGCCGACGAGCAAACGCTGGTCACATGTTGATCCTCGTCCTGCCTTTAATCCCATCACTTTTTCGTTTCCTCTTATTGCTTTCCTCCAACAAAACCTTTTCTTTCTTATTTGTCTGTGCTGCTTCGGACATGACTATATTATCCGACGAACAAAGTTGGGCTCGCACGTCCGAATGTAAGGAAGTGTGTGTGTTGGTGGAAGTGACGTATATGCCGTAAAGCAGTCGAATTTTGTAGTTCTTTTTGTTCTCGGGTTACTACCCGAAACCCGAAGTTTAAAAGTACGATTAAAAACGATACAGACCCCATCAGGCTATGGCAGACGTGTCATTCAACCTATTGTAAGTCGATTTATCATCACAAGAGTCTTAAAAAATATATTATGAAGGTTGAAAAGTTACCTAGTGCTGATTTAAGATAGTTCTTGATATTTGTTCAGTTTAATTTTTTCCCTAATATATTCTAGTTTAAAGTATTTATGTATTTATTTTCAGTTGGTGTTTTAAGATGTTTCTTCATACTTGTATAATTTTATATTCAAGTAGCCATTTTAAGATGTTTCTTTGCTTGTGCATTTTTAACAAAACATTTTTCTTCAAGTATCTTTGAACTTGTGCTGTGTTAGTCCCTTTATACCTGTGCACTTTGATTATTTTTTTGGTTGTGCTTTAAATTGTTTCTTGATAAACGTGCAATTTTCAAAATAAATATAGTTTTTTCATATTTCTGGTCTTTGTTTTTATATCATTTGCAACAAAATTCGGATTAATAATGTTTTAAAGTATGTTAGAATTTTCTTTAAAAGTTGTATTTTAGGCTAAACGTTTTGTATCACATTATCCATTTGCTGTCATCTCAACACAAAAGTAGTATATAGGTTATTCAAGAAACATCAATAAAGGTAGACATTTCATAATAACGCAGCAAGAATGAATCGGGCCAGCTTTGGCGGGCATTAAGCATTAGTGACGGCCCGATTCCGGCTTGATTGCGGCAGCGTCGGCAGGATAACGGCTGCCGCATCTGGCCCGATTGATTCGGGCCAGAATCGGGCAGTGAGTAAACCGGAACTGGCCCGAGTGTATTTTGCTATCTGGGCCAGGTATGAACGGGAATGTGTTCCCGTCTCCTTGTGACCCAATCAACCAAAACACATCTTAATACCAGGTGTAAACAGGGCCCAAGTACTGTGGTTGCTCAAGTTATTGCATTCCCAGTGCTGTAGTGCATCAGTGAGGGCTTCTGGTGTAATACCTGTGTCAAATAAGCCTTATTCCAACTGTCAGTGAATGGCCTAAACAAACACAAAATCATATGAAATGTTTTGAACTATGCGTATGTGGTTTGAAACCCTATTCAAATTGCATAATTAGAAATCATTTTATGTAATTTTGCATGCCACGTGTAATATGAACATTTCATACATTATGAGAAACATGCTGAAAACCATTGCAGAAACAAGGTTGAGTTGTTACAAAGTGCAAGTCGAGTGGAAAAGTACAATATGGAGATGGCAATGATGACAGCACAGAATAAACCCATGCATACCAGCCTCCTATGTTTATGCCGCTGCCGTTAAAGATGGAGGCTAGTCCAGTGTGGCAGCTACAGATTGTCATTAAATAAGACATCCCTATAACAATGAGAGAGAAATCTTCAATTGTAAAAAAAATGTGATAACTAAACAGAATGTGACGTTACAATGGTTACATGATGGGTAGGATACTGTATTTTGACGCTTGACCCAAATTTCAATTCATAAGCTTGTGATTTGATTCTGATCTTAATTCAATAACAATTGATTTGGATAAATATTAGGCACAGTAGCTACATGGTCATTTTCCTCAAGGAAAAAAAACTAATCTGTCTCAGATGGTATTTGTATTAAAGGTTAAAATTGACAACCCACATGACAGTAATGCAGTTATTATAATGTTATATATTTTTTAAACATTACTAAAAATATAAATATGTAATCTGGTGCATGGGTTTAGGAAAATTCTCAGAAGTTAATTTTTAGCTGTCAATGATAGGCCTAAACCAGACAAGGTGTTGTGTACACAGCAAATGTTGTGTAATTATAACTATTGTGAAAGTCCCAGAGAATATCAAGAATATTTTTTGTCAGTATCACCCTCCACTAATCTACATCACAAGAACTTAATCATTATCTATGCTATGACCCTAAACCTGCCCATTTTAGTGAATGGTTAGGAGCTTCTAGTGCTATTTAAGATATTATGGATGCTCTTATGTCTTAATGAACCTTGTGCTGTTTCTATGCTTTATTATATTCAAGGTGGGGTTTTGTTGTACATGGGGCCATTGATGGAAAATCTCGCCTTATAACCTATCTGAGCTGCAACACAAATAACCGTGCCTCCACGGTGCTGACACAGTTTGTGAAGGCAACCTGTCTTTATGGTCTCCCTTCACGGGTGCGATCTGACCATGGGGGGGAAATTCACAAATCGCCCTCTTCATGAATCTTGTTCAAGGGGTGGAACAGCGGAGTCACATTACAGGAGAATCTGTTCACAATCAGCGCATAGAGCGGCTTTGGAGAGATGTTTTCCTGCATGTCCTCCAGTACTTTTACAAGTTGTTCTACAATCTAGAGGATTCTGAGGTCCTTGATCCAGATGATGATGTCCACAAGATGTCCCTGCAAATTGTCTTCCTGCCAGATATACAAAAGAGACTGGATATGTTTAAGAATGGATGGAATCAGCACAAAATCAGAACAGAGAACAACAAAACACCTATCCAAATCTGGACTGCAGGAATGCTTGCCAACATGGAGACAAACTGCAGAGCCATCAACAATATTTTTGGAGAGGATCCTTTCAGCACACAAACTCTAGAAGAGCTTTTGGCACAACATGGTATAGACAACTTCCCTGTGACTGATGACGAAGAACATTTTCCAGCTGTAGTTGTGGAACAACCCAGAATCAATCTGAGCCATCAGCAGCAGCAAAACATTATGCAGGCAATCGAGACCATCTCGGATGCTACTGTTAAGTATCAGACATGCTGCAGGGAAATTGCGAACACATTACAAGAGGGCTGATACACATTTTGACACAGCTTGTTTTTTCTAGCAACGTGCCCTCAGAGTGATAAGCCTAGACTCTTAAGAAATGTCAATGTCATACACCTTCAGATAAACGTTGCCATATGACTGAATTCCTGATTTAATGATGTACCCCCAGCCCCCCAAATAAATACCTTCAGGTAAATACTATGCTGTCTGATTCATGCTCTGACAAAAGCAAGTTTTCAGCTTGATTATTTGACTAATGTGAACAAAAGATTCAGACAAATGCAATCACAAGTTGATTCAGGTTTTATTGTTCCATTTATGCAGTAAAACATTTAGATGTCAGATGGGTCATTGTTTTACTTGATGTGCACTTTTTCAATTTAAAGGAATTATAATTGATGATGAAGTAAATGAAGAACTGTGTATCTATAACCAAGTACAAATCAAACATTAAAGGTAAGAATAATACAACACAGTAACTGTAAAACTTGTTGGTTCACCCAAAAATGAAACTGATGTTGATCTGCATACCCCCAGTGCATCCAAGATGTAGGCGTGTTTGTTTCTTTAGTAGAACACAAATGATGATTTTAACTTGAACCATTGCCGTCTGCCAGTCATAATACATGTGAATGGGTAACAATTCTATGAGAGTAAAAAGAAAACGTGCTTGGACAACGTGCACAAAACCCCTGCTGCTCGTGACGACACATAGATGTCTTAAGACACGAACCGATCGGTTTCTGTGAGAAACCCAACAGTGTTATTTTTTTTACCTCATATCCAAGACAAATCTCCTCTAGGGTTCCCATCTGTCATTACTTCCATCTAGTAAAGTCAAACTGGTGCGATCATATACATATTACACACACACACACCTCATTAGTGCCTGCGCGGATCAGTCAAATGAGGCATTTACATAATATATATATGATCGTGCCAGTTTGACCTTACCAGAAGGAAGTAATAGCGGATGGGAACACTAGATGAGATTTGTCTTGGATATGAGGTAAAAAAATAAATACGGTTGGGTTTCTCACAGAAACTGATCGGTTCGTGTCTTAAGACATCAATGTGTCGTCACGAGCAGCAGGGGTTTTGTGCATGTTGTCCAAGCACGTTTTATTTTTAGTCTCATAGAATTGTTACCCATTCACATGCATTATGACTGGCAGACAGCAATGGTTCAAATAATAAAAAAAAAAAAATCTTAATTTGTGTTCTACTGAAGAAACAAAGAGACACATGCATCTTGGATGCACTGGGGATACGCAGATAAACGTCACAGTTTCATTTTTGGGTGAAATATCCCTTTAACAATATCTTTACCTTTCTGGGGCTTAAAATGGAAATTACATTGCTGTCTATGTGGTGGTCTGAAAGCTCTCGGATTTCGTAGGGGTTTGGAACGACACGAGTTAGTAATTAATGACAGATTTTTCATTTTTGGGTGAACTAACGTTTCAAGAGAATTTGTGAAACAGTGCTGAAGTAAAGTATTTCTTTAGTCACCCGTACATGGAAAAAGGTGCATGAGGTATCACATGGTGCCGAAAGTTGGCGACTGCAAAATACCTTCGGTCATGTAGGTTCTAAAAGCTTCGTAAGTTCTGTGATTTGGAAGTCTGAGAGTAATAAGGCATGTGTTGGCCTCTGGAAATATTCTGGTGTCTTGACCAAATGTATGAAGAAATTCAGTTTTTGGTTGATGGGGGAATCCTAGAGGAGGCACAGACGAGGCTCCAGAAGCAAACTCCAACACCATTTCCGGTGTCAATGGATTGCAGTCACCTTCTGTAGTCACACAGATTAGAGAATGTTAGGGATCCCATTAGTAAAGACATTTAACAGCAAAGTAAAAAAAAAAAAAAAAAGGTTAAATAAGACAAAATAACTAGATTTTAATCTTGGGTAGATACAGATATCTGGCCAGAAAACTCTGAATTTTAATAACTTGGTGTTTTAAGGTTAAGGCCATGCAGTACGCACACACACACACGCACACGCGCACACGCACACACACACACACACACACACACACGTTTAAATACAATAGCAAACTCAGTTTAAGCAGTTTTTTGCAAATAAATTTACCACCACAAAGTGGTTGTAATGTTTCAATTATAAAATATTAAAAAGTCCACCTCGAAAAGAGTGGACAGATCTTTTGCCTCCAGTGGTCTGACTCCATTTACAAACAGGTCCTCAAATAGGTCTACATGATTTTTGAGCTCGTTGATCAGACCAAAAGTTTTAAAACCTTCTTCAAATCTGTCACAGGACATTGAGATTTTAATTCACAATCAAACTTTCCATTTACTACATTTTTTACTTTGCAAGGCATTCACATGGTTCTTATGATGGATACTTACTGTCTGAGAGCCAAATTGGTCCGCCCATTAACAAAGAACTCTGCTGCAGACTGGACCAGGGAATCCCTCTCTTCAAGAGATGAGATGAATCGAAGTGCTGCCATAATGTTCAAACTGTCCCCGGCATCTGATATAGCAGAATTTGCCTTTTAATCTACAAGTAAACCATTAGAAAAAGTAATGTCATGAAATACCAAAGCATCCTTTACAAATAAAAAAAAAAAAACATCCCTGCATAGATGAGACTGTTTAATGTATGGACAAGCCTAAACTTTACAAAATCACCTTTGAGAGTTTTTCTCTGAAGCTGCTGTCTGCTATTTCCTCAAAAGAGACAGGAAGTGTAGATTTACCACAGAGTTGCATAAAGAGACGAGTAGAAAAAAACGAGGGCCAACTCCACCATGAATTATGCTCACTGCAATCATTTTTGCAATGGTCATGTACAAGCCAGTCTCAAGAGCTGAAAAACAAAATATGTTTTTATATATACACACATACATACATACATATACACACACACACACACACACACACACACACACACACACACACACACACACACACACACACACACACACACAATTATGTGATTTCATAAATCAGTTTCATAAAAAGGAAAGGAAAGGTAATTAGATAATCCTCACCATGAGTATCGAGAGCCAGTAGTCTGTCATCTTCTGGCCCTTCAAATATTTTTGACATCTGGATTTCCCTCATCAGCAAGCGTAGGAATTCCCTGGTCGGTCCCCCGTCATCAACAGCTCCTTCTCCAACCCCATCAGAGTCCACAAAGATCACATCCAGCCTTGCTTCTGGATTAAAGCGCCTTCGTTTGAAAGCTTGCAGACCACCTCGTAATATGTTGTCCCGACTTACATTAATTTGATTGCTTGTGGGACAACATGAGAGATCAACTCTGCTATGAAGCTTCTTCAAAATCATCTGCAGATCAACTCTAAAACACAAAGAGGTAAAATAATTTAGCATGAATGTGTCTAAAAAGATAAGTGCTTTAAATTTCTTTAAAATATAGCACAACATACTGTGGCGAAAACGTTTCAGAATTATCTGTTGGTAAAGAAGAAGGTTGAGTGGGAAGAGAACGTTCAGGTGACCAGTGGTGATGTGTGAGAAGGAGAAGGAGCAGGTGAAGAAACAAGTGACCACTGTACAGGTGAAGAAACTGGTGACCAGTGGTGATATGTGTGAGAAGGAGAAGGAGCAGGTGAAGAAACAAGTGACCACTGTACAGGTGAAGGAACTGGTGACCAGTGGTGATATGTGTGAGAAGGAGAAGGAGCAGGTGAAGAAACAAGTGACCACTGTACAGGTGAAGGAACTGGTGACCAGTGGTGATATGTGTGAGAAGGAGAAGGAGCAGGTGAAGACACAAGTGACCACTGTACAGGTGAAGGAACTGGTGACCAGTGGTGATGTATGTGAGAAGGAGAAGGAGCAGGTGAAGAAACAAGTGACCACTGTACAGGTGAAGGAACTGGGGACCAGTGGTGATGTGTGAGAAGGTGAAGGAGCAGGTGACGAAACAAGTGACCACTGTACAGGTGAAGGAACTGGTGACCAGTGGTGATATGTGTGAGAAGGAGAAGGAGCAGGTGAAGAAACAAGTGACCACTGTACAGGTGAAGGAACTGGTGACCAGTGGTGATGTGTGAGAAGGTGAAGGAGCAGGTGAAGAAACAAGTGACCACTGTACAGGTGAAGGAACTGGTGACCAGTGGTGATGTGTGAGAAGGAGAAGGAGCAGGTGAAGAAACAAGTGACCACTGTACAGGTGAAGGAACTGGTGACCAGTGGTGATGTGTGAGAAGGAGAAGGAGCAGGTGAAGAAACAAGTGACCACTGTACAGGTGAAGGAACTGGTGACCAGTGGTGATGTGTGAGAAGGAGAAGGAGCAGGTGAAGAAACAAGCGACCACTGTACAGGTGAAGGAACTGGTGACCAGTGGTGATATGTGTGAGAAGGAGAAGGAGCAGGTGAAGACACAAGTGACCACTGTACAGGTGAAGGAACTGGTGACCAGTGGTGATGTATGTGAGAAGGAGAAGGAGCAGGTGAAGAAACAAGTGACCACTGTACAGGTGAAGGAACTGGGGACCAGTGGTGATGTGTGAGAAGGTGAAGGAGCAGGTGAAGAAACAAGTGACCACTGTACAGGTGAAGGAGCTGGTGACCAGTGGTGATATGTGTGAGAAGGAGAAGGAGCAGGTGAAGAAACAAGTGACCACTGTACAGGTGAAGGAACTGGTGACCAGTGGTGATGTGTGAGAAGGTGAAGGAGCAGGTGAAGAAACAAGTGACCACTGTACAGGTGAAGGAACTGGTGACCAGTGGTGATGTGTGAGAAGGAGAAGGAGCAGGTGAAGAAACAAGTGACCACTGTACAGGTGAAGGAACTGGTGACCAGTGGTGATGTGTGAGAAGGTGAAGGAGCAGGTGAAGAAACAAGTGACCACTGTACAGGCGAAGGAACTGGTGACCAGTGGTGATGTGTGAGAAGGAGAAGGAGCAGGTGAAGAAACAAGTGACCACTGTACAGGTGAAGGAACTGGTGACCAGTGGTGATGTGTGAGAAGGAGAAGGAGCAGGTGAAGAAACAAGTGACCACTGTACAGGTGAATGAACTGGTGACCAGTGGTGATATGTGTGAGAAGGAGAAGGAGCAGGTGAAGAAACAAGTGACCACTGTACAGGTGAAGGAACTGGTGACCAGTGGTGATGTGTGAGAAGGAGAAGGAGCAGGTGAAGAAACAAGTGACCACTGTACAGGTGAAGGAACTGGTGACCAGTGGTGATGTGTGAGAAGGAGAAGGAGCAGGTGAAGAAACAAGTGACCACTGTACAGGTGAAGGAACTGGTGACCAGTGGTGATGTGTGAGAAGGAGCAGGTGAAGAAACAAGTGACCACTGTACAGGTGAAGGAACTGGTGACCAGTGGTGATGTGTGAGAAGGAGAAGGAGCAGGTGAAGAAACAAGTGACCACTGTACAGGTGAAGGAACTGGTGACCAGTGGTAATGTGTGAGAAGGAGAAGGAGCAGGTGAAGAAACAAGTTTCAGTTTCAGTTTCAGTTTATTAGAGGATAACCCCTTGAGATGAAACATCTCGTTTTCGAGGGGGTCCTCAAAATAACATCAGACAATTACATTCTCACACATACAAAAACTCTTCCACACAAACAACCACCCCAATCCGTCCCCCCTCTGACCACAAAATATTCATATAAACAGCATAAAGAAATTACAATTTCAAAAACAAAATATTACAGGAGAGAACCATATTTGAGAGCACCGTATTTGATTAAGTCACCAAGAACAAACAGAAAGATACATATAACCCAAGTATACATAAAAAAAAAAAAAATACAAAAAAAAATAATAATAAATAAAATAAAATAAAAAATAAAAAAGTAATAAATTAAATTAGTAAAATTAATAATAAATAAATAAATAGACCATATATAATTCATCTCATATAGAGAAACATTTACAATGATCACGTGATTGTAAATAAGCTAACAGAGCTGTCTTAAAGAGTGGAAAGGAAGAGATGGACCTTAAGGAACAGGGTAAGCTATTCCAATCAAAGGGAGCTTTGAATTTGAAAGCGCGTCTTCCAATTTCTTTTGATATATTTGGGACAGAAAAAAAAAGATGATCATGGTGTCTCAGGCCATAAGTTGACCTATATGGGATTAGATATTGCTTCAAGTAAAGAGGATAATTAAAAAAGATACATTTATAAATAAACTGAAACCAGTGTAGCTGTCGTCTGGCCTTAGGAGATAAAAAATTCAATTGTTGATACATAGAGCAATGATGGGTTAGGAACGGACATCTCAACACAAATCGACAGAGACTGTTATAGACAACATTTAAGGGTTTCAAACATGATTCTGTTGTACTCATAAACTAAAGTCAGCATAATCAATAATAGGAAATAATAGCTGAGTTACCAGTCTTAATCTAATTAGTGGTGGAAAACAATTAATTGAACGATATAATAATCTTAAATTATAGTTTACTTTTCTTACAATAGAGTCAATATGAGGCCTGAAGGACAGACTGGAATCAAGCCAGAGGCCCAAATATTTAAATTTCTCAACATGCTCCATAAGTAACCTATCTGAGAATTTAATTGATAGACTATTACATTGGTTATACCGGACAGAACGAGTGGAAAATAACATACTATATGATTTACTTTTGTTCAATATAAGTCCGTTATCCGAAAGCCACCTTTGAATAATATTAAAATCAAATTGCAGTGAGGATTGAATTAAATTAATATCACGTTTTGAAGAATAAATAACTGTGTCATCAGCATACAAGAGAATTTGACTATCAACACAAATTTGAGGGAGGTCATTGATAAAAATTGAAAATAAAAGAGGGCCTAAACAAGAACCTTGAGGAACACCCTTATCCATTATCACCAACTGAGAGAAAGAATCATTAACAATTACACACTGACGTCTGTAATGAAGATATGAACTAAACCATAAAATGGACTGTTCGGAGAGACCAATATTATATAATTTGTCTAAGAGAATATAATGATCAACCAGATCAAACGCTTTGGTAAGATCTATAAATATTGCTCCAGTGGACAAATTATTGTCCAAAGACGACGTAACATCATTAACACATTTTGAAAGAGCAGTAGTGGTTGAAAAATTGGGCCTAAAACCTGATTGATTTGGAGAAAGAATAGAAAACTCATTAATGTATTTAAACAATCTCTTGAATATAATTTTTTCCAATATTTTCACTACATTACTAATATTTGAGATTGGTCTGTAATTATTAGGATCAAGAGGATCACCACTTTTATATAAAGGTGTTACTCTTGCACACTTCCACATGACTGGGACTTTACAAGTAGATATAGATAAATTAAATAAATCCCATAAAGGATATGCTAGAACATGAGAGGCAACCTTAATAAACTTTATCTCGAGATCATCTATACCAACTGCACTTCCAGATTTAATTTCAGAAATTGCCTGCTGCACCTCAATAGGAAGAATTGTAGTAAATGAGAAAGAGCTATTTACAACATTACTATTCACAAAGTTGGAATAACAAAAGTCAGGTGGACGTAGATCACAAACAGAAGAGAAATGTTGATTAAAAGCATCCGCTACAGAGGTTGGATTACTAATAATATTATTATTTATTCTTAATTTTGCAGGGGAGCTCATATTAGATTTATTCAATAGATAATTAAGTTTTTTCCAAAAATGCTTCGGATTTGTAAGGTCATTTAATTAATTTTTATAGTAATCAGATTTGGCATTTCTTGTTTTAACAGTACAGACATTTCTTAATCGCTTGTACTCAGTCCAATCCCCCAGATCTTTTGTTAAATGATATCTCACCCAAGCCTTGTCCCTTTGCTTGAAAAGAAATATTAAGTCACCAGTTATCCATGGTAGATGTCTACCCTTTACTTTAACTAAAGCCCATGGAGCATGATTATCTATAACTTTTAAAACTTCCGTATAAAAGAAATTCCAGGCATCATCAACATAGGGAATTAAGTCCATCCTGTTCCAGTTAATACATAATAAATCTTGAATAAATGCATCATTATTCATATTTTTTAATTGTCTTACCTTGATTATTTTAGGTGGTAAACGAGGTAACCTTATTTTCCAGGTACAAAAAATAACTGAGTGGTCACTAAAACAATCAGACAGAACACCTGAATCAACAATTCTATCTGGATGTGTGACCAAAATCCAGTCTAAGAGAGACCTGGAGTTCCCTTCCACTCTAGTGGGTTCACGTATTAATTGAGTCAGATTTAAGCTCTCAAACTGATTCCTCTCTTTCAAGGAGGATCTATCAAGCCAATTTCGATTGAAATCTCCCAGTACTATAATTTCATCAGAACAATTTAAAGAATTGATGGTACTAAGGATATTATTAGTTGATTCGGATAAAGAATTTGGGGGTCTATATATGTTTCCTATAATCAAACGTTTACTTTGATGAAAGCATATTCTGACAAAAAGACATTCAAAATGTACGGGGCTTTCATTTGCTATAATAAGATCAGAAGATAAGTTTGCGGAAACATAAGTAGCAACTCCTCCACCACGACTACCTCTATCTGCTCTATATACATAGACCACTGTACAGGTGAAGGAACTGGTGACCAGTGGTGATGTGTGTGAGAAGGAGAAGGAGCAGGTGAAGAAACAAGTGACCACTGTACAGGTGAAGGAACTGGTGACCAGTGGTGATATGTGAGAAGGAGAAGGAGCAGGTGAAGAAACAAGCGACCACTGTACAGGTGAAGGAACTGGTGACCAGTGGTGATATGTGAGAAGGAGAAGGAGCAGGTGAAGAAACAAGTGACCACTGTACAGGTGAAGGAACTGGTGACCAGTGGTGATACAGTATTGTTCAAAATAATAGCAGTACAATGTGACTAACCAGAATAATCAAGGTTTTTCGTATATTTTTTATTGCTACGTGGCAAACAAGTTACCAGTAGGTTCAGTAGATTCTCAGAAAACAAACAAGACCCAGCATTCATGATATGCACGCTCTTAAGGCTGTGCAATTGGGCAATTAGTTGAATTAGTTGAAAGGGGTGTGTTCAAAAAAATAGCAGTGTGGCATTCAATCACTGAGGTCATCAATTTTGTGAAGAAACAGGTGTGAATCAGGTGGCCCCTATTTAAGGATGAAGCCAACACTTGTTGAACATGCATTTGAAAGCTGAGGAAAATGGGTCGTTCAAGACATTGTTCAGTAGAACAGCGTACTTTGATTAAAAAGTTGATTAGAGAGGGGAAAACCTATAAAGAGGTGCAAAAAATGATAGGCTGTTCAGCTAAAATGATCTCCAATGCCTTAAAATGGAGAGCAAAATCAGAGAGACGTGGAAGAAAACGGAAGACAACCATCAAAATGGATAGAAGAATAACCAGAATGGCAAAGGCTCAGCCAATGATCACCTCCAGGATGATCAAAGACAGTCTGGAGTTACCTGTAAGTACTGTGACAGTTAGAAGACGTCTGTGTGAAGCTAATCTATTTTCAAGAATCCCCCGCAAAGTCCCTCTGTTAAAAAAAAAGGCATGTGCAGAAGAGGTTACAATTTGCCAAAGAACACATCAACTGGCCTAAAGAGAAATGGAGGAACATTTTGTGGACTGATGAGAGTAAAATTGTTCTTTTTGGGTCCAAGGGCCACAGGCAGTTTGTGAGACGACCCCCAAACTCTGAATTCAAGCCACAGTACACAGTGAAGACAGTGAAGCATGGAGGTGCAAGCATCATGATATGGGCATGTTTCTCCTACTATGGTGTTGGGCCTATTTATCGCATACCAGGGATCATGGATCAGTTTGCATATGTTAAAATACTTGAAGAGGTCATGTTGCCCTATGCTGAAGAGGACATGCCCTTGAAACGGTTGTTTCAACAAGACAATGACCCAAAACACACTAGTAAACGGGCAAAGTCTTGGTTCCAAACCAACAAAATTAATGTTATGGAGTGGCCAGCCCAATCTCCAGACCTTAATCCAATTGAGAACTTGTGGGGTGATATCAAAAATGCTGTTTCTGAAGCAAAACCAAGAAATGTGAATGAATTGTGGAATGTTGTTAAAGAATCATGGAGTGGAATAACAGCTGAGAGGTGCCACAAGTTGGTTGACTCCATGCCACACAGATGTCAAGCAGTTTTAAAAAACTGTGGTCATACAACTAAATATTAGTTTAGTGATTCACAGGATTGCTAAATCCCAGAAAAAATTTGTTTTGTACAAAATAGTTTTGAGTTTGTACAGTCAAAGGTAGACAATGCTATTTTTTTGAACACACCCCTTTCAACTAATTGCCCAATTGCACAGCCTTAAGAGCGTGCATATCATGAATGCTGGGTCTTGTTTGTTTTCTGACAATCTACTGAACCTACTGGTAACTTGTTTGCCACGTAGCAATAAAAAATATACTAAAAACCTTGATTATTCTGGTTAGTCACATTGTACTGCTATTATTTTGAACAATACTGTATGTGAGAAGGAGAAGGATTAGGTGAAGAAACAAGTGACCACTGTACAGATGAAGGAACTGGTGACCAGTGGTGATATGTGTGAGAAGGAGAAGGAGCAGGTGAAGAAACAAGCGACCACTGTACAGATGAAGGAACTGGTGACCAGTTTGGGGGTGTAGGGGAATGATAATCATTCACTGGCAAAGAAGAAGCCAGTTCATGTGGCGATTCTGATACAGGTGACTGGTTGGAAAAGGATGCGGTGAAATGGACTTCATCATTCACTTGAATGCTTGCCTCATTCTGTTCAACTTGACTTTCCTGTAAATACAGACCAATATTTTAAATATAAAAAAAGAACAGAAAAACAATAAAAACCTAAAGTAGCTTTTTATAAATCATCCACTGTGAGAGACATAACATCAAAATCCAGAAATCACAATATATGATTTTTTAAAACTATTTATTTGTATGATACAGCTGCTAATAAGTATTTGAACACGTGTCTCTCAGCTAGATTTCTGACCCTCAAAGACCTGTTACTCTGCCTTTAGTATTATCCTAAATTAGATGCACCTGCTTGAGGTCGTTAGCTGCATAAAGACACCTGTCCACCCCATACAATCAGTAAAAATCCAACTACTAACATGGCCAAGACCAAAGAGCTGTCCAAAGACACTAGAGAAAAAAATTGTACATCTCCACAAGGCTGGAAAGGGCTACGGGGAAATTGCCAAGCAGCTTGGTGAAAAAAGGTCCACTGTTGGAGCAATCATTAGTAAATGGAAGAAGCTAAACATGACTGTCAATCTCCCTCAGACTGGGGCTCCATGCAAGAGCTCACCTTGTGGGGTCTCAATGATCCTAAGAAAGGTGAGAAATCAGCCCAGAACTACACGGGAGGAGCTGGTCAATGACCTGAAAAGAGCTGGGAGCACCGTTTCCAAGTTTACTGTTGGTAATACACTAAGGCATCATGGTTTGAAATCATGCATGGCACGGAAGGTTCCCCTGCTTAAACCAGCACATGTCCAGGCCCATCTTAAGTTTGCCAATGACCATTTGGATGATCCAGAGGAGTCATGGGAGAAAGTCATGTGGTCAGATGAGACCAAACTAGAACTTTCTGGTCATAATTCCACTAAACGTGTTTGGAGGAAGAAGAATGATGAATACCCTCCCAAGAACACCATCCCTACTGTGAAGCATGGGGGTGGCAGCATCATGCTGTGGGGGTGTTTTTCTGCACATGGGAGAGGCCGACTGCACTGCATTAAGGAGAGGATGACCGGGGCCATGTATTGCCAGATTTTGGGGAACAACCTCCTTCCCTCAGTTGGAGCATTGAAGATGGGTCGAGGCTGGGTCTTCCAACATGACAATGACCCGAAGCCCACAGCCAGGATAACCAAGGAGAGGCTCTGTAAGAAGCATATCAAGGTTCTGGTGTGGCCTAGCCAGTCTCCAGACCTAAACCCAATAGAGAATCTTTGGAGGAGCTCAAACTC
Source organism: Pseudorasbora parva (assembly GCF_024679245.1). Classification (NCBI taxonomy): domain Eukaryota; kingdom Metazoa; phylum Chordata; class Actinopteri; order Cypriniformes; family Gobionidae; genus Pseudorasbora; species Pseudorasbora parva. Next base: position 43,261,814 of record NC_090185.1, read on the forward strand.
TGTGTTTCTCAGTGACAGGCCAGAAACCTGACGGATCTAGAGAAGATCTGTGTGGAGGAGTGGGCCAAAATCCCACCTGCAGTGTGTGCAAACCTGTGGAAAACTACAGGAAACGTTTGACCTCTGTAATTACAAACAAAGGCTACTGTACCAAATATTAACATTGATTTTCTCAGGTGTTCAAATACTAGTTTGCAGCTGTATCATACAAATAAATACATTTAAAAAAATCATACATTGTGGATTTTTAGTATATTTTTTATTATGTCTCTTACGGTGGACATGCACTTGCGATGACAATTTCAGACCCCACCATGATTTCTGAGTGGGAGAACATGCAAAATAGTAGGGTGTTCAAATACTTATTTAACTCACTGTATATATGTTATGATTATATTTCAAGAAAGAATGTATTTATTTTTTTAAATAAATACATGAGCTGTATTTTCCATATGCCATCATCTAAACACAGCTCCAGCACTAGTAGAATAGCTTGCCTTCCACTGAAGCTGCTATTTTCCATTGGATCATAACTTTGACTGACGTGGGTCATCAGCCAATCAAATGTTGATGTGTAGTGAAAGAACGGCCCAGAAGCCCAGCGATGTGTGTCTGCCTCCGCCGGCTCGCCTTCTTCCCATAGTGCATCCTGGGGCCATGTGTTCCTCAGGTAAGCCACACACACACACCCGGCCATCCACGTGATGTAAAAGAACACGTGATTCCTCAGACCAGGCCGCCTTCTTCCATTGCTCCGTGGTCCAGTTCTGATGCTCACATGCCACTTTTGGTCCTTTCGGTGGGGTCAGGGGTCAGAGGTCACCCTGACTGGTCAGCAGCTACGCCGCCCCATACGCAACAAACTGAGCTGCTCTGTGTATTCTGACAGCTTTCTATCAGAACCAGCATTAACTTCTGGAGCAGTTTGAGCTCCAGTAGCTCGTCTGTTTGATCGGACCCCACGGGCCAGCCTTCGCTCCCCATGTGCATCAATGAGCCTTGGCCGCCCATGACCCTGTGGCCGGTTCTCCACTGGTCCTTCCTTGGAGCACTTTTGATAGATACTGACCACTGCAGACCGGGAACAGCCCACAAGAGCTGTAGTTTTGGAGACGCTCTGACCCAGTCGTCTAGCCGTCACAATCTGGCCAAACTCGCTCAAATCCTTACGCTTGCCCATTTCTCCTGCTTCACACACATCAACTCTGAGGACTAAATGTCCACTTGCTGCCTAATCTATCCCACCCACTAACAGGAGCCGCGATGAAGAGATCATCAGTGTTATGCACTTCACCTGTCAGTGGTCATAATGTTACGCCTGATCAGTGCTTATAAACACAAACTTTTATGTTAGATATGATTAATCACAATTAATTTGACTGCACTTGCTAAATAAATTCACAATAACAGCAGAATTGAGACTGTATACTGTACAAAAACCTTTTTGAGGTAAGAAAGTAAAATATCACTTCTGGTTTACAATTTGATTTGATATCATTTTAGATGATAATTGACTACTGATAACATATGAAGAAGAAAACACTTCCTCTAGACTTCATGTCAAGAAGTAATTATGTACATTGAGTAAACAAGTCTAAACCAGAACAAAAGAATAAAACGTAAAGCTGAATCACTGAAGAGATTATTGAAGATATTTTATCACAGATATACTTTTTATTACCAAAAGTATAAAGTCCCTGATCCACATATAAGTTCAATTCATTACCTGTGAATAGAATGAAGCATGCCAAAAGAAAACGCCAGAGATGTCCCATAATGCTCCGTGTAGATGAGATATCCTTCTGAGTTTAAATCACTCCGCTTGCTTCCACAGGTGAAATGTGCGGCGTCTTTACGGGCTCCATCATGTGAGGTTTCATGTGTTGTTTAACACCTTCGGTAACCACTGACCTGTCTTGTTTTAACAGCTTTGGTTGAACTCATTAGTGATTGACCTTGTTTTTCCATTAGATGAAAAAAACATGTTAAGTGCCACACATTTAATTAGAGGAAAGAACAGCGGATTCACACAATAGCTATCATAGATCTTCAAGATGTCGCCACTTTTCTTTATCACATATTCTTGAACATATTTGTCAATGTGTATGTTTGCAGTGTTTTTATTAATATGAAATGTTTTTTAATTTCAAAATTCCAAATAATTGTTTTATTTTCATTATGCTGCCATTTTTATAGCTTTTTCATTATTTAACATAAATAACTCAAACTCCTTTAGAGTTGTGTATATAAGGGAGCTTCTTTAACATGGGGTGGTGATATACTATAAGGCAAACAGACCAAAACAAAAACAGACATTTCAATGCAGAATAACTGGCTGTAGCACTGGTTTTCTGAGAAACAAATGGGTGAATTTAGCATCTTTCCTACATATCTGTAAGCATATTATGGTTATTTTAAAGCCTTGCCAATTTAAATATTCAAGCACACATAGACGAGAAAGTGTCTCTCAGTTTGGTACTCGTGGAGCGCAGCAACACACATCCCGAGAGTCACACAACATAACACTATTCAGCTTATTTCAATTGGAAAAGTCTGAATAAAAACAACATTCATCAGCTCAAAATCTGTAATTTGTTCTCTGAAGACCCAAAAGAAATGGCCAAATATTGTCAGATTTCTATATAGCAGGCAGTTTTATTATGACAGCACTGTATCCTTTATGGCATTCAGAGGCACTTCAGAATTTAAACACAAATTTGCACAATTGGTCCTTTTTTATTGGAAGTAATTTTGAAAGCATTAGTTGGTTTTGGGAACCTCTTCATTAGAGCAGTTATATGTTAATGGGAAGTATTAATCAATTATTTATTCAGGATGGTTGCTTATTTACTTATGAAGAATTTCTCTCTCACTATAATATTCCTGTTTGCTGCTATATTTGGTGCTGTCCCTAATGGTGTCATTATGCTTTTTAAGGACCAATGATAGTTTGGACATGTTCTGAAATGCCTCTTCCAGACCCGGCTGACACATATGTAGGCAGGATATGATTTAAATCTACATTAAAAATAATAGAGATATCAAAGTTTAAATTAATTATAGTTGCAAATTGTCCATTCTGTGACTCAAAGCCAGAGACTCTTACATATTTCTTTGGCATTATCATACAAGAAAACTTTGGCAAGACATTTGCCAGGTCAATGTAAACTATTTATATATAAAGACCTTTGTTTTTTATTATTTTTTTCATTTTTGTGGAGCAATATGATATTATTTTGGTGTGGGGATGTTTTCTTGGCGTATATTTACACAATGCCAATATCTTTTAAAATAAAACAATTCCTAAAATGATATGTTTCGACCTCTTGGAGGCATTGGCAGACGTTCCCTTGGGCATCAGGCGCCATGGTAGAGAGTAAAAGCGTTTTTGAGTATAAATATGCAGCTATAATTCATGTAGGCGATTTTTAAATTACTATTTCATGTCGATCTACAATTGTTACACACTTAAAGGTGGGCAGGGCTCTACGCTAACTTTTTTCTTGAGGAGCACTTAATTAAAAAAATTTAGGAGCACAGTCAACAATTTAGGAGCACTTTCTAATCCATTAAACGCATTCCAGTTATAACTTTCCCATTACAGGACGATATGTGTCCCTTCAAATTAATGTTTTTAATTAATGTTAAAAATACTAATCTTATTAAATGTATGCATCATCTGTCAATTTCTTAAATTAAAATAGAAAAGTTGTTTTTAAAATGTTAATTTAACAATAAATTCAGTTAGAACAGTTAAGACTGTTTCCAATCAAATGAGATATGCATCAAAAGATCCAGTTTTGCACTGCAGAGCTCAATCTGAAGTGGGATTTAGACTCATGTGTAAATAATGTTGTATGAATGTTTTACATGTAAGATTTTGAATTTAGAAATATGTACAAAAGAAACTTTAAAAGTTTAATATTTTAAATAAAAAGTCCATGCAAAGTATAAATATGAAAATAAAACCGCAGTAGGTGACGGGAATTCATTCAGTCAATAGTTCAAAACAAGTTCATTTGAATCGAATTGCTTGGAGATGCGAATCAGTTCTGGACTGGTGTGGCTTTGATTTTCACTAAATAGACAGTGTTGTGGCTGAAACGTTGTTACTTAATATCAACTTGTTTATTGGACTTTTGTACAAGATTAGTATCACATATGCAATCATACCAGTACTCGGAATTAAGCCGTGACTTTTGGCGCTCTGGTGCTTCATAAAGAGAACCGCATGCGTCTTGCGGAAGAACATTGCAGCCGGATCTACTTCTCTCTGTCTGTGTGTCTATAAGGCATCTTTACACAGCCGAGTTAAGGCGGGTCTAACGCGGGTCTGTTTCTGCTCAAAATTCTGTGTAAAGACGCGATGCCGCATTAAAGCAGACTTAAAATATGACCCACCTCGGCCCCTAGTATCAAAGGCGACATAGAAGCGGTTTTGATTCAGTGTAAATGAACGCGAACTTGTGCCGCCTAAAACTACATCATTGTCATGACAACCGCCTGTCAGCAAGCTCACTAGGCACGAGAATCAAGAAGCAGCAAGGAGACAAACTCTCTAGGAATTAAAGTAAATGCTTTCTGTACTCACATCGTCAAGCTAACCACTGTAGTGTTCGCCGTTTGTAATCTTCCTTTGAAGAGACTGGCAGATCAATGTCACTGTGCAACCCAGTATTATAATCTCTTGGAGAGAACAATATTATATATTAGATTTGATATTTTCTGATATATTCTATCTGCTGTCCTACATGTCATTAAAATAGACTGAAGTTTGGATTTTTCCCTTAGGCATAGTGCAGCCTAAAAACTTGAAATAGGCTATAGCTACTCAATCATTATGGTTGTAGGCTAATTTGTCTATAAGCAACATTGTAGAATATTTAAGTTTATTTAAAGTTGTGTATTTTTTAATTATCATTATTATGAGGCTATGTGCATATTTATTTAGAACATTTAGCTTATTACCGTTCGTTACCCATCGGGTTGTAGCCTAACTGCAAGAGAAGGGCTAAATTTAATTTGCATGGTGGTAGTTTTTACCATTTCGTTATTTTGGCTCGAAAATTAATTTTTTGGAAATATTAACTGAATTTAGAAATGCTTTTAAACAATTTTTATTAGCCTAATAATAAAAAAATGAATTAAACGTGCAGTATGCAACTTTTGGCCACTAGGGGTCACTCATTCAAAATAATAACAACAGACGTACTTTGATGACGTCGGGAAAGTGCGTGGGCTCATGGGAGTTGTTGTCATTATTGCCACTGTCAACCAGCGAATCTGGCATCTCCAGCAGAAAACATGTTCACTGACAAGGTAATTGTTATATTACATCTCTATTATTGTTAAGTTTAGTTACGGCTTTTCACTTTATGTAATGCCAATCTAATGAAATAGCAGCGAGCTACCGTTACTTAACAAACTTATCAGTAACGTTAGATAATGTGCGAGACAGAATGTTGTGCGGGCGGTCGCTATGCCAACATACCCATAAGTTGGTAGGCTATGTTGACATATTAACCGCGCATCATAATTTGAGTTACTCAAATTATAGATATGTTGACATGGCATCCGCGATTGTCGAACATTCTGTATATCAACTCTTCAATAAGGAAATAAATTTCAATTTAGTTTATCATTACCAACATAAAACAGTAAATGAGAGAACCAGCACCAGCAATACGTTGTTTATTGGAACACGCACTGTGTCGCTCCCCACGTTCATCAATCATTCTAATAAACATTTATTTTGGAACTCAGAGATATATGAATAAGTAGATCATTATTATATCAATATTATATGTAGCTAGTATTAACATATGATAAAAGTGACGGTCACCTTATATTAATTGACCAAGATAGTGGCATATTACCTTATGAAGCTAACGTTACTTTCTCCAGCTACATATAAAACCAATAATAGCTAGTCCATCTGCGTTTTACACATGACATCATCGTGTCACCAAATATACAGATAGAAATACTTTTGAATCAGTTTTTAAAAAAATAGCTCTTTCAGTCTCCAAAAACAGAGAATCCGCCTGTTTGAAAAGCCGATACAAAATGTATAACATTACGTATTCAGCTAAACGCGTCTCAATGTGGTCAAGATTGCTATGCAATATGCAAACATACAGCATGTTATGATTATATGATTATTATGTTAGCTGAATGGTTACTTAAATGACCTGTTTATTAAAACGCAAGCGAGATCAGCATCTCTCTGCAGTCCGAGCTTGTCACGAAGATTTCGCCATCTTTCGAAGGCTTCTCCAAGGTTTACACGTCTCTTGCTTCTTCTACTGTCCCAAAATCTTCTCGGGTCATTTTTTTCACCCGTACGTTTGCGCTTTGTTGAGCTGGCAAAACGTACAGGCAAAGAGTAGTCATGATCCATTATCATACAGACTTTTTTATACGGGGGTTCCCCTTATACTGTCTGTCAGTGTTCCTCTTTGAGTTTGACGGTTCCGCCGAGTTCGCAGGAAGCAAGACGCAAACGTGGATATGACGTGAAAGACTGGCGACATAACGGAAATAAAGACACGGTCCGTGTCTTTGAATTAAAATATTAATTTCTCTGGATTTAGAAGTTAATTGGAACTGTCGGGATAATGTAAACACACAACTTTAAAAAATATATAACATAGATATAGTGATCTTTTATATTTTAAATGCTGAAACATTACATATTGTGCCTTTAAGACAGCGTTTGTAAATTTTGAAGTGCATAAACAATATTCCCAGAATCTTTGTTGTTATTGTGACATAAAAGTAGAAAATGTATAGTTTATAATTATGTATATCACCTAGGCTATCTGTAACATATGGCAAAAAATTACAGAAGGACTTGTTCCCGCTGTCATGAAGGAACAAAATGCGGCGACGCTTAATTTCGTTGGACAAAGGGTTAAAGAAAACTGTAATGTCATAGTTAGGCTATGTTTAAATATTAGCCTATAACATTATGTTTTAATTAAATAGCCTAACTGTCTGTAGGCTATAGGCCTATTTAATAAAGACGCGAACAAAAATTGTTGTTCACAATTAGACAGAATTGTCAAATATTCGGGTTCATGTTATACTAGCTGAGAACTAAACTTCGTTTTGGGGAAATATTACATTCCTGACCACTTTTACAGTCTATGGGCTAAGAGAGATAGGGTATGCGGCCTGGTGCTATAATGGAGATTCCAGATCGCTCTTCTTTGGTCAGAACCATGGAGAACGACCGCGGACAGGTCTGTCCTATGCACCGAAACAGCATCGAGCGCAGACACAGAGCGGCCAGAGAAATGGAGGAGCGACTGCAGTATGCTATGGTGTTTGTGCAAAACTGCGGAAAAACTGCAGAAAAAGAGCGGGTGTTGAAACCTGTCACCGAGAAAAGAGTGGGTGTATCCCCCACGGATGCGACGCCCCTGTAGCCTAGCCTACATGTTGTGAATGCTCTAAAGTGACTTTCTGTTTCTTTGAAAAAAACTTTGGACCTTGCTGTGTAAAGATGCCTTATTATGGCGAGTCACGCAGATACTGTGCTTCTCTGCTAATCCGCAGCGGGAATACAAACACTTGTTTTATGTGTATCAGTGATTCAGGATTAGACAAAAACACGGATTGGAATAAAAATCTTCATGATATACTCGCTCATTTTATACATGTAGTAATTTTTTTCACAGCATGTGTGATAAAGATTAAACTCAAGAGCTCAAGGGCTTTCTAAATGTATTATTAATGCATTATTTTTTGATGGCATTTTTGCCCCAAGCATCAGCTTGTTTATGATAATCCAAATGTGGTATTTCCAGCTCATTTTGATTTGACTAAAGTGCGCATGGCTGCCTCTTCAGACCCGTTTCACTTTGTAAACAATTGTTGTTTGAAGTGTAGTCCGTCCGTCGCACACTTTTTTGCCCTTCTGGTGCGCCTCAATATTTTTTCACAGTCGCACGCAGTAATTTTCAGGCGTAAATGCGCCCAAAATGGGAGAGCCCTGGTGGGGTAAGTGTTATTTCAAAACCGTGGGGCGAAGCTATCTATATAGGCCCAGACCCTTTTTTGGGGTAGGGGTGTGTTTGATTTGGTGATTTGAAATATCAACAACGGTTACCAGATAGCACTTACCCCACCTTTAAAACTGATCGTAGTGTTTATATCTTTGTAAGACTGGCCAATCTATAGAGTCTGGGAAACGTCTCGGTTACGTATGTAACCCTCGTTCCCTGAAGGAGGGAACGGAGACGTACGTCAGAACTGAACCGACGAATTGGGATCTGCCCTCAGAGACCTATCCACTTCGAGTGTAAAAAAACGAGCCAATCGGAGATTGGCATGTGATCCACACATCCCACGCTCCGCCCCGCAGCGCGGGTATAAATAGGAAGTGGAATGGTAGATCAAATGCTTTTTTCAACTGAGGAGCCGAATCCGTGACTGGGCTCCTAGCTGAAGCACAGCTCCTGGCGACGGGACGTACGTCTCCGTTCCCTCCTTCAGGGAACGAGGGTTACATACGTAACCGAGACGTTCCCTTTCAGTCGGTCACGTTCGACGTACGTCAGAACTGAACCGACGAATTGGGATCCCTTGGAAAACACCAGGATGCTGGCCCTTCCAGCGTCCTGCTTGAGCGCACTGGACCGTCTAGTATGGTACGGAAGTCAGGGCTCAAAGCAGGGAGGTCAGTCACTGCTGTTCTGCAAGACCCACTTAGAGTGACCATAGACCGCTGGGAAGCGTGTTCTTCTCGGGAGAAGGTACGCTGCGGGGCCACGTCCTTCAGGGAAGGAGTGGTGGCGGAATACACATAAGGACTAACCTGGCAGGGTAGTGCAACATATGGCAGTCTCTGGGGTGGTTCCAACCTAATTGTAGGGGGGAAAGAACACGCCCAGAGATGACAGAGCGGGCTCTGTCGAGGGAAAGACACGGGGCTAGCCCGAAGGGTAGCTGATACCGTGGACGAATACACATATGGGGTTGCCGTGAGGGAACCGCTACATATGGAACCCAGCCTACAACCACGTTCCACAAGCATACGGGTGCAGGCCTAGCGTCAGACGGTCCGCAACGTCTGACACCGCATGGGGTGACGGAGGAGCTCGACAGGGTTAGCCGGTTTCCCGGGGAACACAACTGGAGACAATAAACGCACGTATCCGGCCCAGAGGGCGGGAGTGGCGTTGCAAGCCGACACTTAGAACGGGCACTTAGCGCTCCTGGCCACCAGGGGCGAGGATGCGGGAAGATACCGGCTCTACACGTAAGCTATAAAATCTAGCAAACGTGTTAGGTGTTGCCCAGCCCGCAGCTCTACAAATGTCTGTCAGCGAGGCGCCTTGAGCCAGCGCCCAGGAAGAGGCAACACTCCTAGTGGAGTGTGCTCTTACCCCGAACGGGCAAGGCACGTCTTGGGACTGGTAAGCCAAGACTATAGCATCCACTATCCAGTGGGCTAACCTCTGCTTGGAGACAGCCTTTCCCTTCTGCTGGCCTCCGTAACAGACGAAGAGTTGCTCTGAGGTCCGAAAGCTTTGGGTCCGGTCAATGTAAGCGCGAAGAGGACACAAGGACCGGACACAACAAAGCCAGGGCTGGGTCTGCCTCCTCCGAAGGCAGCGCTTGCAGGTTCACCACCTGGTCCCGGAAGGGAGTGGTAGGAACCTTGGGCACGTATCCGGGCCTGGGTCTCAGGACAACGTGAGAGTTACCAGTCCCGAACTCTAGGCACGATTCGCTGACCGAAAGTGCGTGCAGGTCCCCTACCCTCTTGATTGAGGCCAAAGCAGTCAAGAGCACTGTCTTCATTGACAGGATTTTAATCTCAATGGACTCCAAAGGCTCGAAGGGAGGGCTCTGGAGTGCTCTGAGCACTAGAGCCAAGTCCCAAGAGGGTATCGAGGATGGACGAGGAGGATTTAGTCTCCTCTCACCTCTGAGGAACCTGACGATTAGGTCTTGCCTTCCCACGGACTTACCTTCGACTGCGTCGTGATACGCCGCTATTGCGGCGACGTACTCTTTGAGGGTGGAGGGAGACAGCCTTCGCTCCAACCCGTCTTGCAGGAAGGAAAGCACAACACCAATCGAACACCTTCGGGGGTCTTCCCGGCGCGAAGAGCACCACTCAACGAACAGGTTCCACTTCAGTACATAGAGGCGCCTCGTAGAGGGGGCTCTAGCTGAAGAGATGGTATCTACGACTGCTTGTGGTAGTCCATCTAGAACCTCCGCGTCCCGTCCAGGGACCAGACATGAAGATTCCAGAGGTCTGGACACGGGTGCCATAGAGTGCCCCGTCCCTGAGAAAGAAGGTCCTTCCTCAGGGGAATGGGCCAAGGAGGGGCTGTCGCGAGGAGAGTAAGTTCTGGTAACCAGGTCCGGTTGGGCCAGTATGGCGCAACTAGCAAGACCTGCTCCTCGTCCTCCCTGACTTTGCACAGAGTCTGTGCAAGAAGGCTCACTGGGGGAAACGCATACTTGCGTAGGTCCCGGGGCCAGCTGTGCGCCAGTGCATCTGTGCCGAGGGTACCCCCGGTCAGGGAATAGTACCACTGGCAATGGGTCGAGTCCGGAGAGGCAAACAGGTCTACCTGTGCGGCTCCGAACTGGTCCCATATCAGCTGGACCGCCTGGGGGTGGAGTCGCCATTCTCCCGGAGGTGCTGGCTGCCGAGAGAGCTCGTCGGCTGTCTGGTTCAGCGCACCAGGGACATGCATGGCCCGAAGCGACCTCAGATGCTTCTGACTCCACAGGAGCAGGTGGCGGGCGAGTCGGAACAGGCGACGGGAGCGTAGACCACCCTGACGGTTGATGTACGCAACGGCCACCGTGCTGTCCGTACGGACCAGTACATGCTTGCCACGTAGCGGCCCCTTGAGGCGGCGCAGTGCCAAGTGAACTGCTAGCAACTCGAGGCAATTGATATGCCAATGCAATTGCGGTTCCGTCCACAGACCCGCAACTGCATGCCCGTTGTACGTGGCCCCCCAACCCGTGGATGAGGCATCTGTGAACAGCACAGCATGCCTGCACACTTGTTCTAGGGGCACCCTGGCCCGGAGAAACGAAGCGTTGGACCACGGGCTGAAGGTTTGGCGGCAGTAAGGAGTCACTGGGACCCGGTACTGGCCGCTCTGCCACGCCCACCTCGGAACTCGGCCATGAAGCCAGTGTTGGAGCGGTCTCATATGAAGCAATCCGAGCGGCGTGACCGCGGCTACGGATGCCATATGCCCCAGGAGCCTCTGAAAAAAGTTTCAGTGGGACCGCTGTTCTGCCTTTGAACATATTCAAGCAGTTCAACACCGACCTGACTCGCTCCTCCGTGAGACGCGCAGTCTGGTTGACCGAATCCAGCTCCATACCGAGGTAAGAGATTCTCTGCATAGGACAGAGCTTGCTCTTCTCTCGGTTGACCCGAAGGCCCAACAGGCTGAGGTGACTGAGCACCATGTCCCCGTGTTCGCACAACTGCTCCCGAGACTGGGCGAGAATGAGCCAGTCGTCGAGATAGTTGAGAATGCGAACGCCGCGTTCTCGGAGAGAAACAATGGCTGCCTCCGCGACCTACGTAAAGACGCAAGGCGACAGGGACAGCCCGAAGGGCAGGACTTTGTACTGGTATGCCCTCCCCTCGAACGCAAGCGTAGGAACGGACTGTGTCGAGGGAGTATGGAGACATGGAAGTACGCGTCCTTCAGGTCGAACGCTGCGAACCAATCCTGGGGACGGATGCATTGAAAAATGCGTTTCTGCATTAACATCCGGAACGGGAGCTTGTGCAGGGCCCGATTCAGGAAGCGCAGGTCCAGGATTGGCCGGAGCCCACCCCCTTTCTTGGGCACGATGAAGTAGGGACTGTAGAACCCTGACTTCATCTCGGCTGGAGAAACTGGCTCGAACGCGTCCTTCGCCAGTAGGACCTCGATCTCTGACCGCAAGACTTGAGCATCGCTGCTTCGCACTGAGGTGAAGAGGATGCCCTTGTACTTGGGTGGGCGGCGCGCGAACTGGATCGCGTAGCCGAGTCTGATGGTACGGATGAGCCAACGGGACGGTCGAGGGAGCTGTAGCCACGCTCCCAGGGACCGTACCAGCGGGACCAACGGCACCACAGACATGCCCGGGGTGGGGCAGCGCAACGGAGAGCTCTGGCTCGACTCGGGAGGCCCGGAGGCGGCCCGGAGTGTCGCGCGAGCACTCCTGGTGCGGGCAGGGAGCGGGTGAGAAGGCCCGGAGGCGTCCTCGGAGCCCGCTCGACTGCTCGCTGCCCGAAGGCAGAGAGGTGGGATGCTCAGACCCGACTCGGGAGGCCCGTGGGCGGCCCGGAGTGTTGTCTGAGTCTTCCCAGGAGGGGCAGAGAGTGGGTGAGAAGGCCCGGAGGCGTCCTCGAAGCCCACTCTGCTGCCTGCTGCCCGAAGGCAGGTGGGTGGGGCACTCAGACCCTACTCGGGAGGCCCGAAGGCGGCCCGGAGTGTTGTCCGAGTACTCCAGGTTGGGGCAGAGTGTGGGTGAGAAGGCCCAGGGGCGGTCTCGATGCCCACACTACTGCCCCCTGGCGAGAGAGGGGAGGAAGGAAGTAGCAAGGCCCGGGGGCGTCGCACACTTCCAACCTGGCCCTCTGAGGCCCAGAGAGAGAGGAAACTGCTGTGAATATGTGGGTACCGCTGGACTCCGGAAAGCCAGTGGCAGAACGTTAACCAGTCAGGGCCCCCCGGTCCTCCTCTGGGGGGGTGGGGGAGGGATACGAATATCACCTCCCCCCGAGCAGCTCCTGTTCTCCCCAGCCTGACCGTCTCAGGGCCGCGTCCCCTTGCGCTTGCCTGCCGGTTAGCGGGGCCCTGGACGGGTTGGGCACCTCCCTCGCGCCCGGCACCCTGCTCCTCCAGTGGAGGCTGCTGCTCGGCTCTAGCAGGGTGGAGGCGGACGCAGGAGGGGATGCCCTCGGCGACAAGCCGGCAGAGGCGCCGCGACCGACGACCGAGCAGCTCGTCGTCGGCACCTGATGCAACGCCTCTGTCTGCTTCTGGGCCACCAAGAACTGCTGGGCAAAGTTCTCGATGGCGTCGCCGAGGAGGCCAGCCCGACAGACAGGCCTTCCTTACGCATATCTGCCGGGTTAGCCCCCTGTTCCTGGACCACTAGTGTGGACATCGCCTGACCCAGGGAGCGTGCAGTGATTTTCATCGCCCCTAGGGCAAGGTCCAACACCGCACGCAGTTCCTGCACAACCCCTGGGCTGGGACTACCCTCATGCGTGCAGGGCAGAGGGCAGTGAGAGAGGGAAAACAATGAAACTTTTTTTTTTTTGTCTCATTTTTGGCCCTTTTGACCCTCCATATTTCCCTCTCTCCGATGCAGCATTTGACATCTGTCCTCTGCCAGAGCAAAAAATGAAACGCTAAGCTCTTTTCTCTTCCAGGACCAGCGATTCCATCTCTCACTACAAGCAGGCATGTGAGACAGAGAACGTGGCCGTCAGAACGGCACACAGCGCACTGAACGCTCAAGCCTCAATGAAGAAGGCAAGGCGAACAATGCCCTGACGTGGTCATATTCTCATGAGAGAATCCGTACCACCCACGAACAGAGTCTCAGCATGCTTTTGATGCGATAGAGGAGTGGGGGCCCGAAGGGGTTTACCCGGCCGGGAATTCCCACTGTAATCCTCAGGCCACCAGCGCTTATCAGCCAAAGTAGTCCTTTTTCCAGTAACACCAGAATATGAACTAGATCGGGGGATAGGCGAAGGGACTCGACCCCATCTGAGGTTTCATAGTCTCGGCCGCGCATCTAGAGCACCGACTGACGCGCGTCAGTTGCTGTGACAACCACCGCTGTCAGCCGGCCGCTCGACGGCACACGGCGCGCTGAACACTCAAGCCCTTTATGAGAAGGGGGAGACGAACAACGCGCCGACGTGACCATGTTCTTCTGCGAGAACATGAATCACCCGCGATCGCAATTTCACATGCGATCGTGGCCGTCAATGAGGACAGGAAACAGTTGCATTCCAGGAATGCACGGTTTGAATGACATCTTGAAAAAGATGCAGGGTCAAACCGTGTTGCTCTTTTAGAATGGAAAAACTGCTCTTTTATATGTGCTGAAGCACTCAGGGAGATGACCGCGGTCAGCACGCAGTCCACAGTGCAAGCCTGCGTGTGACACTCAAAGGGGAAAACGCCCAGCGAACCAACAATGGAAGCTCTTTAGTGAATGCAAACGATTGCAACGATGGTCGGTCTCTCGTTGAGAAGCGCTATAACACCCGCACTGGCAGTTCCTTCCTTTCTCCAAGACTCAGTCTTAAACACTCTTTGTGGAAACAGCAATGAACTGTTCGGCTCCGAAGTTGAAAGCATTTGATCTACCATTCCACTTCCTATTTATACCCGCGCTGCGGGGTGGAGCGTGGAATGTGTGGATCACATGCCAATCTCCGATTGGCTCGTTTTTTTACACTCGAAGTGGATAGGTCTCTGAGGGCAGATCCCAATTCGTCTGTTCAGTTCTGACGTACGTCGAACGTGACCGACTGAAAGGGAACTACGTGATTGCGCGTTGCATTATGGGCAGTCACCGCCATGTTTTAGGTCACACTCAGGAGCGTACAATGATAACAAATACGAATCACTAGAGAAAAAAACGACTGTATTCACGTTAATACTTTTTAAGAACTGCTTGCACTCACTTAGAATGAATGTACTAATATTTGAACCTCTTGCGTACATCAGCACTCAATCGTAATGCCAGGACAACGCACATATTCTTCTCATTTCATACAATCAGAAATCATACGGCCGTCTACCGCACATTTCCCTTTCGCAGTTTTTTGTTTAATATAGCCTAACGAATAAGTCTGTATCTGATATTTAAAATAATATTGCTTAATCTCAGCCAGTGGGTCATTTGTTTAATCAACATAACGCAAATCCATAGCGTAAATCATAAGGGACAACATATAAGAGTATGGTCCGTAATGCAGCTTTGAAATGATTTGAAGAGCTCAGCTGCACTGTGTTGCCAAGTCCAGTTTTTTTCTGCGGGTTGTTTTCTATGTCTGCGGGTTGAAGCGACTATTATGTGATATATAGACCCATGAGTGCGTATTTTAGCAGCAACCGTGCCAAAATAACACACATTTTACCCCCAAACACCATTTTTCCCCCGAAGAACCCCCCGAGAAGCTGTTGTTTAGGGCTAGTAGTTGGCGGGTTTTGTTGTAAAAACTTGGCAACCCTGTCTGCACGCGCGCTGGAATACACGATCTTTGCTGGTGTAAAAAAACTCTCATTGGTCTGAACAGTTTCTGTTCGGGGATAATTACTCCTCTATGGAGCGAGGCCAGACTGGCAATAGGGGTGAGAGTGAGGGAGGATTTTTTACTGCGCATTATAGTTCTCCTTTTTAATCCACTTTTATTTTATGTCATCATATTTAATCGTTCAGCTATTGGTGTAACTGTATTTAAATAGGGCAAACGTGGAGGTGTTTGGTGGCTTCTAACTTGATCTCTGTTTGGTACCATAGTGAATGAACTGGGCTTAGTGGGCTAAGCTAAATGCTATCAGATCGTCACTGCGCGTCAGAGAGATTAAGAGCACACACTCAGACGAGAGAGGTGTGTGTCAACTCGTGAAGTTAATAAACGTAATTTCGGGAGGAAGTACGCCCATCTAATCTTTCAATTAATACCAAGGTATAAAACCAGCAGCTTACCTCTTCCCCTTTCTAGTTCCTGCAGCATTTGGGCTCGCCCAAACCCGCACGATGACTGACTTCCAGGAAATCGAATTGTTTCCCTCCGACGACGAACTTTCTAACGTGCCAGAGACACCTGCACGTTTTTCTCCAAACACCTTGGATCCTCCTTCATGGCACATTTCACCTGTTGATCGTCCAGGTCGCTGATCTCTCCACTCCACAAGTCAGCACCAAAAAACCTCGCTCAAGGAGACCTCTTTCTCCCCCTCCATCTAGATCATCACGGGGCTCGGCTGATCCTCGTCATGATTCACCTCGTCCTCCAGCATCTTCATCGTCATCATCATCATCTCTACCATCATCTTCCGCAGCAAGCCCTTCAGTCCCTCCGGTTAAGAAATGGACCGTCAACGCGCTCAGGCAAGCGTTATCCAACGCGGGTATCCATTTCTCCCGGAAGAGTTCAAAAGCGCAACTTCACGATCTGCTCATGCGCTCCCACCAGAACACCCAGCGTCCTGCCAGCTCCATGCAAACCTCAGCGCAAGCAACCGTACGATCCATACGGTTCGCCCCCAACCCGCGACAGATTCAGCCAGCAGCCGCAGCTGCCACAGCTTCCTTGTCCGCCGCTGAAAGTGGTCGGGTGTCTGTCGCGGCCGCGAACATTAGTTCCGCGGTCTCTAGCGATAGTTTCACGGCAGCTCCAACAGTGAACGTTACCTTCCCTCCTGCTACAGGTGAGTTGCACAGAGCTTCAGCTGTCCATGCCTCCAATACTTCTGCTCCTCCTGTATTCCATCCTCAGTTAAATCCATCTAGCCATGGAATAAATACAAATTTGAGGCTACCTGTACCAACTCCACAACTTCCCCCCTACCCCCCCTCTTCCATTCCACTCCCCTCCTCTATCAGCGCAGGCCCTAGCGTGAGGCTGCCTCCGCAAACGGTCATGCCCCCCCTCCCTTCCCCCCTCTCTCTGATTTCTCCTCTGCAATCTGCGCAGACCCTAGCGTGAGGCTGCCTCCGCAAACGGTCATGCCCCCCCTTCCTTCCCCCCTCTCTCTGATTTCTCCTCTGCAATCTGCGCAGACCCTAGCGTGAGGCTGCCTCCGCAAATGGTCATGCCCCCCCCTTCCTTCCCCCCTCTCTCTAATTTCTCCTCTGTAGTAAGCACAGACCCTAGCGTGAGGCTGCCTCCGCAAACGGTCATGCCCCCCCCCCCCTTCCTTATTCTGCCGTCTTTGGAGCCGATCAAAGCATGGGGTCGCACCCCCAAGCGATGTATAATCCAACTTTATTCCTTCCAGCTACTGCTTCCTCAACAGTTCCTCGACTCCCAACATATACTCTCTCAACTGCATCCACTCTTCCAGTTCCTTCCAACGCCCTTGCTATGAATCCACCCCCCGTCTCCACCCATCTACGGTCCCAGATTTTAGCAGGTGCAGACTTTGACCTCTCTTCTCTCCTTCCATCTGTCTCTATAAGTGAACCCAATCACACCCTCGACTTTGGTCCTTTGACTTTCAATCTGAAAACCCCAAATTCCAAATCAAATCGCATCCTTACCATGGCTGAGTGTTGCATCGTGTTTGGTAGATATACAGAAATAATTTGTTCTGTCTTCCCCGCCAGACGTAAGGAGTTGAATGATTTTTTTAGCAATCATCGCAGAACTGTCACACACCTTTGGCGGTACCCATTTCTTTACATACTACAGGCTTTTTTCAGCCAAATGTTCAGCTCGAGTCACCCAGTGGAATCAGTGTCCTTACTGGGGAGCTCTCGACTTGGAGCTGTACAATAAAGTTTTTCTGGGCTGCCGTAATGTGTCCTGTGTCCTGTGTAGCTCCGCCACACATGAGCCTTCCTCGTGCCCCCTCTTTAATCCCACCCCTCCAAGCAATACGGGCACTAATCCTGGCACCTCTCAAATCGTTAATTCCACGTCTTACGTACCACAGTCCAGGGGCGATTCGAAGAGCCGCAATTTTAGGTTCACTTCAGGCAGACAAGTATGTAATAATTTCAATCAGTTTGGTTGTACCAGACAACGCTGCAAGTATTTACATGTGTGTAATTTCTGTGGTGGAGCTCATGCTCGTTCTGTATGCCCTGTCTATCGCTCCTCAGCAAATTCTAATAAAGAATTTCGAAAGTATCTGTCTTCTCCCATCATTGTCTCCTCTCTAGCTCATGAACTAGCTAACCATCCAGACAAAAACTTCACTCAATATCTACTCAAAGGTTTAGAGGAAGGCTTTAATCCGGGTCTGGAAAGCCTCCCTACCAGTAGTCTCATTTGCAAAAACCTTCAATCGGCAAACGCTGAACCTGAAGCAGTTGACACCTTAATAGCCAAAGAGCTAGAGTCAGGGTTCATGATCGGCCCCTTTGATTCCCCTCCTTTCAAACTTTTTCGGATAAATCCCATCGGTGTAGCTACAAGGAAGTTCTCAGGGAAAAAACGCATGATCATAGATCTCTCGGCTCCCCACAACAATACTCAGCCAAGCATAAACAGCCTCATCCCACTAGAAGAATTTTCCTTGTGCTACCACAACATAGACCAAGCCATTCACCTAATCAAAAATGCTGGTTACGGAGCCTGGTTAGCCAAAGTTGATATCACATCCGCATTTAAAGTCATGCCCATTCATCCAGACTTTTGGCATCTTTTTGGCATTCGTTGGAGAGGAAAATTCTTTTTCGCAGTACGCTTAACTTTTGGCTGCAAGAGTAGTCCCAACATTTTTGACATGCTGTCAGAAGCACTTTGCTGGATCCTGCAAAACAACCACGCGGTCCCTTACCTAGTGCATGTCCTGGATGACTTTCTCACTGTCTCCCCCAGTTTTTCCCTCCAGCAGCTCACCTTTCTACCATTCAGAATGTTTTTTCCACATTGGGAGTTCCACTCTCTCCAGAGAAGACACAGGGCCCTACCACATCTCTAGAGTTCCTCGGCATTAACCTTGACTCCGTCAAATTCCAAGCTTCCCTTCCAAAAGATAAAATCGACAGGATAATCGCTATCTCTTCCAACCTGCTCGAGGCGCCTCAGTTTAGGTGGCCTAGCAGGGATAGCAGATCTCGTTTGCTGCACTATGCCATGCGTATAGTGCCTCAAGGCCGCCCTTTCATCTCCCACCTGCTGTCTCTTGCATCGTCCATTCAGGAACTAGACAACACCATTTCCCTAACCCCATCTTGCCTTACCGACCTGAAGCTATGGATCATGTTTCTTAAACAATGGAACGGTCTGACCTTCTTTTACGATGACTTTCTATCTCAACCATGCGATCTTCCGCTGTTTACAGATGCCGCTCCCTCAGTAGGCTTCGGAGGTTTTTACAAGACCCACTGGTTCGCATCAACCTGGCCCCCCGAGCTCTCCATGTCAAATCAACAAACTTCATCCTCAGCTCTTCTTGAGCTTTATCCCATCATCATAGCAGCACATTTGTGGGGTCACGAGTGGTCTTCGAAAAACATAGTAATGCACTGCGATAACCTAGCCACCGTACATTGCATCAACAAAGGTCTTTCAAAGTCCCCCAAAATTATGCCCCTCTTGAGACGCCTTACCTGGTTATCTGCCTGTAACCAATTCACTTTCAAAGCTGTTCACATTCCAGGACACCAAAACCAAATAGCTGACGCACTCTCTCGCCTTCTTTTTCAGAAATTCAGAGCATTAGCCCCGGAGGCGGACCCAAACCCAACCCCAGTTCCTCCTTATTCAGACTTGACATTCCAGTAACTCACCCACTCAGAGACCTCCACACCTCTTCTCTGGATTTAATATTTCATGCCATCTCACCCAGAACACTGCAATCTTACTGGACTGCGTGGAAAGCTTTCAAACAATTCCATTCCTTCTACAACCAGTTTTTCCCCAATTTTTCCCTCCTATCAATTTCTTCTTTTATCTCATATCTCCACCAGATCAAGTCCATTCAACCCAGTACAAAATTAAAGTCTACCTTAGTGGCATTCAGTTTTTCTTCAAGCTAATCTACGGCCATCCATTTCCTGCCATCACAAACCCCCAGATCTCACTTCTAATCAAAGGAATTCAAAAAACTAATCCCACTCATCTGGATTCCAGACAACCTCTAACCAGTGATCTTTTAGCCAAATGCCTCACCTTCCTCCGTTCTGGTCACATGCCTCCTGATACAGCTAGAACGCTGGATGCCATGTTTACCCTGGCCTTTTTTGGATTCCTTAGAGTTTCTGAGTTCACAACCAATTCAAAATTTAACCCAACCATCCATCCAACCTTCTCCGACCTCCAAGTTTTAGACAAGGACACCATCCGTTTCCTGATCAAACGCAGCAAAACTGATCAATTTAAAAACGGCCATTTTATCCATATCTTCAATCTCCCGACACCCATCCAGCCATATCAATCCCTCTCCTTCTTTCTTGCGCACAGGGAGGCCCAGATCTCCTCTCAGCTCGACCCACTTTTCATTGACGAGAATAACTTGCCGATCACCAGGCATTGGTTCCACAAAAAACTCAAATACATCCTCACCAACTCTGGTATCCAAGCTCATTTGTATTCATCGCACTCCTTTCGTATTGGAGCAGCTACTACCGCAGCTCAAAAAGGTCTGCCAGATCATTAAATCAAACTACTGGGCCGATGGTCCTCAGATGCTTTTCAGTCTTACATTCGATCTGACCTATGCCTCATCAAACAAGCCCATCTAAAGCTCGCTTCCCTGTAAAATAGCTGCCCTTTGAAACTCAATCCAACTCGCGCCCGCAAACCTTGTTTAGTAAATACTGCTATAGTCGACAAGGCTACCGCAGGACTCTGATACTACCTCTGCAGTGCCCTGCCAAATTGAAACCATCCCTGCAGTACCCGGCATATTCAAGACTGCTGCTGCAGTACCCTGCCAATTTTGAGACTGCTGCTGCTGGTCCCCGCCAATTTGAGACCGCCGCTGCAGTACTTTGCTCGATACTGCTGCTGCAGTACCCTGTCATTTCGAGACTGCCGCTGCACCCATACGGAAATGTAATATATGTACATATATGTCCCTATATCCGAGTAGTGATGTCATATATGTTTCATATAAGGCAATACATTATTAGCGCATATATACATTCTCATGATATATGAAGATATAGGTTTATACCATGTATGAAATACCCATAGAATAATTATTATATATACATATATTAAAATTATTTATATGATGATTTTTTATATGGTACTGTATGTTAATGCCATATATGTAAACAATATATGTCGAATTTATATATGTAACTTTATTTAAACATAATATATGCAAACATTCAGTATGCTGGTATAGGATTTTATATGGATTTATATAGTGGTGTTTGAATCCTGGCATTTCATAATTTGGTTTTGGTTCAGGCTTCGGAAATTAAAAGCTCCATGTGTGTTTTCCTCCTCGTTGTGAGTGTACAGTTTGAGCATTCGCTTGGTCTCGTGTGAGCATCTAGTTTTGCTTGGGCAGTATACACTCTTTTTTCCATGTGTTTAGGGTTGTTTGTTTAACATGCGGCTTGTGCTCATGGCGTGTACTTTCATGTTTTGTTCTGTGTAGCATGTAACGGTTACTCTGGTACATGGGTGACATTTTTCATCCTGTCCTCTAGAGGGCAACAGAGGGAGGACGTGGTTTTAAGGTTACGAGTAGCATAGAGGAGAGGCATGGCAGTGGAGCATGGGTGAAAATGCCTGGAATCACATTGTGTTTGAGAGTTAAGTGAATTGTACATTCTAATGCTTTACAATCGTGTTCAAATGCACATTTGTATTTACCCATAAAAATGTTAATTCATAGTGTTTGGAAGTTTGCAGAGAAGCTCGCAGAGGACTCTGTTATGGGGCTTGAGTGCACTGATACCTACTGTGTTGGATTGTGCCAGTGCCTAATCTAGGATTTAGGATTGTATCTCTTCATTGCCTGCTTGGACTGGGACTTCTACAACACTCATATAAGAGACTTGCATTGCAGACTGTATATCCTTTTCCCTCTATGGCATTTTGAATTGTTTGGTACTGTTTTTTGTTTGTGTATCACTAGTATTTTGGGTTTGGAATTGATTTACTGTGTATTTGTTTACTTATAGTGTTGAGCTTTGATATTCACAATGCTGTCTTGGATTTCTGTCCATGTGCTAATTGTTACTATGTTATCTCATTCAGTGGTTAAAGAGATACAATTTATTTTCACTCCCTCATTGAGAATCTTACAGTTAGTTTGAACACAAACTATTGGCAAAAGTGAATTCCCGTTTTTTTAGGCTTTCTTATTGTATAAAAAACTAAGGTGAGCCAGTTACAAGCATGAAGGGGTTTGATTGTTTCGATTGTTTATTTTTGAAGTCTAATAAAAAGCCCATTGACCTCTGCACCCTTGAGTCCTTCATCTCTTGCTTCACCTGACAATAAGTAACATTATAAATATTTTATATTTTAAATGTCATTTGTTTTATACATAGTATAGATTTTAAGACTCTACGACATTTGACAGTGATAATGATTTGTCACATATATAATTTAAACATATATAATATGTGGACTAAAGATATATGTCAATATATGGAATTTCTGATGCTGTGCATATATGTGCATTTATGTTTTTACTCTATATGAGCATATTAGGATATTTCATATATGAGACCTATGTGTCAATATATGTATTATACATACATTAACATATATAATATATGGGATACATTTATATGTCAATATATCGAATTGGGTAACACTTTACTTGAAGGGGTGTGCATAAGACTGACATGACACCTTCATAATCATGACATGACACGTGTCATGAATATGAAGGAGGTTTTATGCATCTTTATGACAACTGTCATTAAGTGTCATTCGCTTAATTATGTCATTTTTAATGCAATGATGACATTTCGGAGTTGTCTTTGTTATGACAACTTGACATAAACCAATACATCATAACCTGTCAGTGTCTTTGTCATGACAACTTGACATTACCAAGACAACATAACCTGTCATAAACATGACATAACAGATTATCAAATTTAAGAAACTTACTTAGCTTATAGGGTTAACCTTAAACTGTTATGTGGTTGGTTTTGATGTTGACTGAGGCCATTATAATGTCATTAATTTTTTTCAGTGGCACAAGTTTAATTTGTCATTAAAATGCAATTAGGTGTTAATACAGCATCATTAATATTTTTCAGTTCACAATGTTTTATTTTATTTTTTAAGTTTCCTCCACCAGCTTCAACAGAAGGTTAGATAATAGACAATTTCAAATGTCTTAAAAATATAAAAAGGAGTTTGAGAAATAAAATCAATCATTTAATTTTTAAGACCTGCCCTCTCACAGAACTGACTCTTAAAAACACAGGGCATGAATTTATACACAGGTAACCAGCACCAATTAACGCAAAAAGGGGAAAACACGTACACAAATAATGGCCATTACACAAAATAAACATATATACATCAACATCATATACACACATAAACAAAGACAGAAAAATAACACTTTGTCAAATGACTTCACTTTATAAATTATCTTTCGATGTATAAAAATAAGAGAAATAGTCTTTAGAGCCCCACCCCGGGCTGAACAAGGAATGGTTGTGGCTAGAGCCTAGGCCGGAACATTATATATAGGGCCAACGTTTCCGCCCGAACCCCTTTTGACGGTGCACCGGCACACGGGACTCCACCATAACAAACGGAATGGTAAGAATAAACTCAAACTATTCGTTAGAGAGTGAGCGAAAGTTTAAAT
This sequence comes from Pseudorasbora parva, assembly GCF_024679245.1. Lineage (NCBI taxonomy): Eukaryota > Metazoa > Chordata > Actinopteri > Cypriniformes > Gobionidae > Pseudorasbora > Pseudorasbora parva. The sequence goes on from NC_090185.1 coordinate 43,285,306, forward strand.
AAAGTATATTAAACCCAAAATAACGTTGTTGTGAATAGTTTTTACTTACTGCAAACTAAATTGACATTAAACACCTCAACAAACTAACCTGACTGAGGCTCTGCCAACAACTGTTACAGCGTACACATTACCAGTGGTGCCACCATAGACATCATCATATAGGTGTATATGTCTATGCCACTCTATCATTTTGAGTTATATTAATAGTTTTTAATGACTCTGTACGATTTCCTCTATGATGCCATAATTCAGGTCAAGCTAAATATTCATGACACTGTTATAAAATAATTTGACAGAGTATTGACACTTAATGACATGTTAATGACAAATTCACCTGGTACCACTGTAGTTTAGGTCAAGAAATATATTCATGACAATGTTATGAAATAATTTGACACAATATTGACACTTAATGACATGTTAATGACAAATTCAACTTGTACCACTGTAGTTTAGGTCAAGAAATATATTCATGACAATGTTATAAAATATTTTGACATAGTATTGACACTTAATGACATGTTAATGACAAATTCAACTTTTACCACTGTAGTTTAGGTCAAGAAATATATTCATGACAATGTTATAAAATATTTTGACAGAGTATTGACACTTAATGACATGTTAATGACAAATTAAATTTATAAAAAAAATCATGACATTATAATAGCCTAATGACAGCCAACGTCAAAACCAACCACATGACAGTATAATAATAATAATAATAATAATAATAATAATAATAATAATAATAATAATAATAATAATAATAGTAATAGATTTTATTTATAACGCACTTTTCATTCCGAAGAATCTCTAAGTGCAACAAAGGGAAAAAATAACAATACCTGAATAACAAGTAAAAATTATATCTCAACATCATGCCGGACGTTGATGCCGGACGCTGATGACGGTAGCCTGGTGCAAACTTCAGCCACCATGCAGTTCAAGCCCGAGGGAGACCACCAGTGAGCAGCCGACACCCAGAAGAGAGAGCAGCCGCAGCGAGCAACATCAAATGTCCTTCAAACCAAAACCAACCACAAATTCAAACAAAAACGGAAGAGAAGCGGTGAAAAAACGGCAAACAACGTCCTCTCAGTGGCTGCCAGAAATCAGCAACAGTCCCAATTGTAGCTCTGACTGTTAGACTAGTCACAAACATAAGAAAATATAATAAAATCTAAATTAAATAGTAAAGTTAACATGATTTGTGGGTGGAGAAGCGGCGAACAGACAACGCCAGCATCCTCTCCCCCACGTTGCCTAGCAACTAATGTAATGTAAACCCAAAAAGCTAAGTAGTTTCTTAAATTTGATAATCTGCTGTCATTTCATGTCTGTTTATGACGGGTTATGTTGTCTTGGTAATGTCAAGTTGTCATGACAAAGACACTGACAGGTTATGATGTATTGGTTTATGTCAAGTTGTCATAACAAAGACAACTCCGAAATGTCATCATTGCATTAAAAATGACATAATTAAGCGAATGACACTTAATGACAGTTGTCATAAACATGCATAAAAACTCCTTCATATTCATGACAAGTGTCATGTCATGATTATGAAGGTGTCATGTCAGTCTTATGCACACCCCTTCAAGTAAAGTGTTACCTGGAAGGGTTCCAATTTCTAATATGATTCATATATGTTTTTACTTTATATATCACATATATCGCATATATTGATATTTCATATATAGACATATATTACATTTCCGTATGGGCAGTACCACCACAAAACTTGAGTCCGCTGCTGCAAGGCCTCACCAATTTAAGACTACCTTTGCAGTGCCCTGCCAATGCATGACCACTCCTGCAGTAGTGCCCTGCTTTTTTTTTGAGACTGCCGCTGCAGTGCCCCACCATATTAAGACTGCCGCTGCAGTGCCCCGCCATTTTGAGACTGCCGCTGCAGTGCCCCACCAGTTTGAGACTACTGTTACAGTGTTTGCTCGATGCTGCTGCAGTACCCCGCCATTTTGAGACTGCCGCTGCAGTACCCCGCCATTTTGAGACTGCCGCTGCAGTGCCCCGCCATTTTGAGACTGCCGCTGCAGTGCCCCAACATTTTGAGACTGCCGCTGCAGTGCCCCGTCATTTTCTAGACTGCCGCTGCAGTGCCCCGCCAATTTGAGATTGCTGTTGCATTGTTTGCTCGATGCTACTGCAGTGCCCCGCCAGTTTGAGAATACTGCGGCAGTGCCCGCTCAATGCCAGACTGCTGCTACAACATCTCACCTGTTTCATAAACTGCCACGGCAGTTACCTACCTCAATGATGTCGCAGTGCCATCTCCAATTCAGTCCATTTAACAATCTTGGGGGGTTTTGGAATAATTATGCAGACTCCTCCCGTAATCATGAGTGGTTCAAATTGCCATGATTCTCGCTTGCTGTCTATTTCTGCATTATGTTTTTTTGGGGGGGCAATCGGAGCTCGGGTAGAACATCCTCTCCGAGCCCCTCTATAGCAGACAGCAAGCCAAATCTGTTTTACCACGTTCACCAAGATTATATGGGCACACAAACTCGTGAAGTGAAGTTAATAAACGTAATTTCTGGAGGAAGTACGCCCATCTAATCTTTCAATTAATACCAAGGTATAAAACCAGCAGCTTACCTCTTCCCCTTTCTAGTTCCTGCAGCATCCCTCCTCCTCCCCTGCTCCTCCTTTTATAACTGCGTACACCACACTGGTGGTGGTTGAGGAGAGATCCCTGATACAAGTAAAAAGCGCTTGGGGTGTACAGTAGTACATATGAAAGCGCTATATAAATGACTCAATTTTCATTATTTTATCCATTCAATTTGCCTGTTATAGGGGGGCAATCGGAGCTCGGGTAGAACATCCTCTCCGAGCCCCTCTATAGCAGACAGCAAGCCAAATCTGTTTTACCACGTTCACCAAGATTATATGGGCACACAAACTCGTGAAGTCTTAGTTAAGGGAATAACACAGTTTAATATGAAAAAGCGGTGAAGTATCCCTTTAAATCTGAACGTCTGAATCTCTTCCTCCTGCGTAATCATTTTAAATGATAATACACACGAGCTTGTATGATAAACTGTACATTTGTTAAAGCAATGCTTTCTGAAAAACTGCATTTAAGCAAACAGTTTGAGTTGATACCAGCTGTAGGTTTGCAGTGTGTTCATGAAGTGCTGTACAGCAGCATCTCAGCAACATTACCATCACACATATTCATTTATTACAGTATTATATTGAGAAGCTCCTGAGGATCTTTAATCTGATGCTGGCTTTGCTTGTGCTGTTGATTTCACAGGTTCAGCTTTAGATGTAAACCATCTCTGGCTCCAGGTAAGACAGAAGTCTTTCTCTAGGCTGTGAGGAGGAAGTAGAAGAGGAAATAATCAGTGTTCAGAGAAACAAGCTGCACATTAGGATCAATATTTCAGTTACTCTGAGTACAAACTGTAATTACGAAAGGAAAATATATTTACCAATATATTACTTGAAATATATTTTAATATATTGTTAATACATGGAATAATATATTGATGGTATTATACAGTATATTATATATTCCTTTAATATATTGCAAAATATCCAAATAAATGCCACTTTCAATATATTGGAAAATATAAATATTAAATCCCATATATGTGAATATATTGCCTAATGAATTGCATGATATTTTCCAATATACTGCAATATATTTTTGTTTCGTAAGGAATTACTGTAATCAGATTAGTAACTGATTTTACATTATTTGGTGTACATATTGTTTCTAAATATTTATATCTTAAAAATAATGCATTTAAGCGTAAATTCCCATGTGTGTGTTAGTGTGAGTGGTGTAAAGTGATGTTTCCTCACCTCAGGTCACAGTTTGAGTCTCGAGTCTCGTATCACGTCTCTGAGCTTCTGCTTCTGTGAGTTTCTGATCTTATTGTCTCTCAGATCAAGCTCTTTTAAAAACTGCAGTGCTTTTGAGTTTGTCAAAGACTGAGTTAAAGAAGAAACATCTGTAATGCCACAGCGATATAGTCTAGAGAGAGACAAACAGACACAAGAGAAAAGAGAAGTGATTGTAACTTTCCCCCAGTGTGATATCAAACCAGAGGCCTGACATGTTCATCATCAGAGTCGTCTCAATGTGAATCCATGAGATGAGAGACTTCAGAGAAAAGAGAAATTCCCCCACATGAATTCATCAATGTCGAATCTGACAGGAACATTCACAGACGCTTGATTTGCACTTCATAACAGCATTGCTCAGGAGAATAAAGAGCTTGTGAGCTCCTGCTTTACACCTGCAGAATTTCATATCAACTTAGTGTTATTATATTTGAGTAAATGTGATAATCCTATTCCAGTTACTGTCACCACTAACATCATTTCTTGAGCAAATGTTTGAAGAATAATAATGAGTTAAGCTCTGTCTGGTCTGATTCATGTGTTGGCAGTTTTCCCGAAAGCATCTCATACTAACACCTTATTCCTGACTGACGTTACTGACCGACAGAAGCTCCTCATCCCAGCTCATATAAAGCTAACGGATGATGACATGATCACACACACCTTATGGTCTGGGACACGGAGGCCTAAACTGACCTGCGAGTGTCAACTTCAGACCCGGCTATCATCACAAAACACATCACTAGAGGAATTATTTCACACAGATATAAACTTCACATTATCCAGTGTGGCAAGGGGGGCGTGGTTCAGCGAGGTCTGCAGCGGGAGAGAGAGCCACGGGACGAGCGGTAAGTGAGTGGGTTGGACGCAGATTAATAACACCTGTCTCTTGTTCCAGTAATGAGCGCGGAGAGGGGATAAAACACCAGCAGAACCAGAGGACAGGGAGAGAGAGAGCCGGACTGTTGACGCGAACCCCAGAGACTGAGTTACCCGGAAGCCGGAAGTGCCGACCCGGAAGTGATCGTTGTGTTGAGAGAAAACCACACCGTTGAGTGTGCTGATGTGTTTTGAGTATTCTAATAAAAGTAAAGCGTCAACAGTCCAGCCGACCCCCGTGTCCTCTTCCTTCCTTATATACGAACTTTGTTACACTGGTGCCGTAACCCGGGAAGGAAGTAGGACCGTGCCGCCGCCATGCAGACGCCCTCCGCCACGCCATTTGCGGACATTATTAACTCCCTCGCGGCCCTCCACCAACATCAGGCAATGCTGGACCTTCGGGCGGACCAGGAGCGCCGCTTTTGGGTGATAGTCCAAGGCCAGCAAGAGGACCACCAGCGGTTCCGGAGCTGGATGGATCGGGAGGTTCGCGCCGAGGCCGCCGGGCTGGCCAGCGCACCGGTTCACGTGCCCCTCCATAAGATGGGGCCAGAAGACGACCCGGAGGCCTTCATTAATCTATTTCAGAAGGCCGCGGAGGCCTGCGGGTGGCCCCGGGCACAGTGGCCGGTGCGCCTCATCCCGCTACTATCAGGAGAAGCCCAGGCGGCCGCACAACAACTACCGGTCGCGAACCTCCTGAAGTACGATGATCTCAAGAGGGCCATCCTTCAGCGGGTTGGCCGGTCCCCGGAGCAACACAGACAGCGGTTCCGCTCCATGGAGTGGGGTGAGGCCGGCCGACCCTTCGCAATGGCCCAACAGCTCCGGGACGCGTGCCGCAGATGGCTATTGGCCGGCGGAAGCGACGTGGACCATATTGTCGATCTGGTGGTGCTGGAGCAGTTTATCGCTCGGCTCCCAAGGAAGACCGCCGAGTGGGTGCAGTGCCACTGGCCCACGTCGCTGGAGATGGCCATCAACTTGGCGGAGGACCACCTGGTGGCGTGCCCGGGGGTCGGCGAGCCCCCGCTAAACTCTCACTCTCTCTCTCCCCCCTCTGTCTCTCCCTCTCGCCCTGTCCCTCTCCCCAGGTCTCGCCCTCCAGGCCCTCCTCGCGTCCCCCCCAGAGGCCGGGGTGGGATGGGCCTAGGACCGTCCGGGAGTTTGCTGGCTCCGCCCAGGGCGGCGGGGCCGCTGGGGGCTGGTGGTGACAATGGCTCTGGTTCCACCCCCTCCCCGCGCTCATTCTCCAACCCACTCCCCGCCGCAGGGGCGGCGGGTAGGCCTGGGCTGGCCTGCTGGCGGTGCGGTGATCCGGATCATTTTGTGGACCGATGTCCGATGATGGACATCGGAACAATGATCCGGATCCCGAACGTCCAACGGACCACCCCCGATCAAGTAGGAGAGTACCAAATTCCTGTGAGTATCAAGGGGGGGTACATATCAGGCCTTGGTGGATTCAGGATGTAACCAAACCTCGATCCATCAAAGCCTGATGCAGCCTGGGGCATTGGATACAAGCCGCATGGTTAAGGTGCGGTGTGTGCACGGGGATGTGGTGGAATATCCAGTTGTCCCAGTCACGATACAGTTTCGGGGGAAAAAGCATAATGTAGAGGTCGCGGTTAGTCCACACCTCCGGCATCCGCTAATTCTGGGGACGAATCGGCCCGCCTTTCCGGCTTTATTGGGGTCGTTATGCGCGGATGCCGCTTGGGAGAAAAAGGCGAGGAGGGGGGCGGCGTGAGTGCAGCTTGGGGAGACTGAGACGGGACCCTTGGGGACAGCTTCAGAGGAACCAAGCGGGATCGAGAGACTGATTCTCTCGGACAGCGATGACTTTCCTCTGGAGCAGTCACAAGATGAGACCCTCAAAAATGCCTTCCAGCAGGTCCGATCGATTGACGGTCAGTCTCTCCAACCTGCCTTGCCTGTCTCGTATCCGTATTTTGCCATAATAAAGGATCGGTTGTATCGAGTGACCCAAGACACTCAGACAAAGGTAGATACAACCCAGTTGTTAGTACCAAAGAGCCGCCGGGAAATGTTTTTCCAGGCGGCTCACTCTAATCCAATGGCGGGCCACCTGGGACAGGCGGCCACGCTGAATCACCTCATGACCAGATTTTTTTGGCCAGGCATTCATGACAATGTGCGCAGGTGGTGCGTGTCTTGTCCGGAATGTCAGTTGGTGAATCCACTGGCCGCCCCAAAAGCGCCATTGCGCCCCCTTCCATTGATGCAGGTCCCCTTCGAGAGAATTGCGATGGACCTCATCGGGCCATTAGAGCGATCCGCACGCGGGCATCGTTTTGCGTTAGTCATCGTTGGACTACGCAACACGATATCCGGAGGCAGTGGCTCTACGCAACATCTCCGCGAAGAGTGTTGCGGACGCACTGTTTCGACTAATCTCCCGAGTGGGGATTCCGAAAGAAATCCTCACTGATCAAGGCACGGCGTTTATGTCACACACGTTAAGCGAACTCTACGGATTATTGGGCATTAAATCCATTCGAACAAGCGTCTATCACCCACAAACGGACGGCTTGGTCGAACGATTTAATCGCACTCTTAAATCCATGATCCGGAAGTTCGTACAGGAAGACGCCAAAAATTGGGATCGGTGGTTAGAACCCCTCTTATTTGCCGTGCGGGAGGTTCCACAAGCCTCCACGGGGATTTCCCCCTTCGAGCTTCTCTACGGACGGCAGCCCCGGGGGGTGCTGGATGTCCTACGAGAAACTTGGGAGGAGGGACCTTCTTTGGCCAAGAACGAAATTCAGTACGTGCTGGACTTGCGAACAAAACTCCACACACTGGGGCGGCTATCCAGAGAGAATTTGTTACAAGCCCAGGACCGCCAAAGCCGGTCATATAACAGGGGTACGAAGCTACGCAAATTCACACCGGGAGAGAAAGTGCTCGTTCTACTCCCTACGTCGAGCTCGAAATTAATGTCAAAGTGGCAGGGGCCGTTTGAGGTCGCACGACAGATAGGAGAGCTCGATTATGAAGTGATACGATCCGATAGGAACGGGGCGCGTCAAATATATCACCTCAACCTGCTTAAGAAATGGAATGAGGTGGAATCAGTGTTGTTGGCAACGGTGATCGGGGGAGAGGATGATCTCGGGCCAGAGGCGAGCATTAAAGCACAATCGGTCGCGCTGGCCCCTGGTGGAGATCACCTCTCACCGTTCCAACTTTAATTTAATAATTTATTTAAATAATAATTTAAATTATCAAAACTACAGGCGGAGTTCGCTGACGTGTTCTCGCCCCTACCGGGACGTACCGACTTGATTCAGCACCATATCGAGACCGAGCCGGGCATGGTAGTTCGCAGCCGGCCGTATCGTTTGCCTGAACACAAGAAAAAGGTAGTTCAGGAAGAATTAGGGGCAATGCTCGACATGGAAGTAATCGAGGAGTCCAACAGTGAATGGGCGAGCCCGATAGTTTTGGTCCCCAAAACCGACGGCTCGGTCAGGTTCTGTGTGGACTACCGCAAGGTGAACGCTGTGTCGAAATTCGACGCGTATCCAATGCCGCGGGTTGACGAGTTGCTTGATCGGCTGGGCACGGCTCGATTTTATTCGACACTGGACTTAACAAAGGGCTATTGGCAGATCCCCTTGTCTCCATTGTCCAAAGAAAAGACAGCTTTCACCACGCCGTTTGGATTGCACCAATTTGTCACGCTTCCTTTCGGCTTGTTCGGGGCACCCGCGACCTTCCAGCGACTCATGGATAGGATTTTGCCGCATATGCTGCTGCGTATCTGGATGACATCGTGATTTACAGTCACGATTGGCAGCGGCATATGCAGCATGTTAGGGCGGTCCTGAGGTCGCTGAGGGGAGCGGGGCTCACGGCCAACCCAAAGAAGTGTGCGATTGGGCGGGTGGAAGTAAGGTATCTGGGCTTCCATTTGGGTCATGGACAGGTGCGTCCCCAAATTGATAAGACTGCCGCGATTGCAACCTGTCCGAGACCCAAGACCAAAAAGGAGGTAAGACAGTTCTTGGGGCTGGCGGGATATTACAGACGGTTTATACCAAATTATTCGGACCTCACCAGCCCTTTGACTGATCTTACTATAAAGGGGCTATCAGATACGGTCCAGTGGACGGAGCCGTGTCAACAGGCTTTTACCCGAGTTAAGGCTGCTCTATGTGGCGGGCCGCTTTTACACTCCCCTGACTTTTCTCTCCCCTTTTTGTTGCAGACTGACGCGTCGGACAGAGGGCTGGGCGCGGTCCTGGTCCAGGAGGTGGAGGGGGGAGAGCGGCCGGTGCTGTACATTAGCCGTAAGCTCTCCAAGAGGGAAGCTAAGTACAGCACCATCGAGAAAGAGTGCCTGGCCATCAGTTGGGCTGTTCTCACCCTCCGCTACTACCTCCTAGGGCGGGAGTTCACCCTCTGTTCGGACCACGCTCCTCTCCAATGGCTCCACCGCATGAAGGATACCAACGAGGGGATCACCCGTTGGTATCTAGCTCTTCAGCCGTTTAAGTTCAAGGTGGTCCACAGGCCGGGTGCTCAGATGGCTGTGGCCGATTTCCTCTCCAGAAATGGGGGGGGGCTCCCCGGCCTGAGTCGGGCGGTGGGGGTATGTGGCAAGGGGGGCGTGGTTCAGCGAGGTCTGCAGCGGGAGAGAGAGCCGCGGGACGAGCGGTAAGTGAGTGGGTTGGACGCAGATTAATAACACCTGTCTCTTGTTCCAGTAATGAGCGCGGAGAGGGTATAAAACGCCAGCGGAACCAGAGGACAGGGAGAGAGAGAGCCGGACTGTTGACGCGAACCCCAGAGACTGAGTTACCCGGAAGCCGGAAGTGCCGACCCGGAAGTGATCGTTGTGTTGAGAGAAAACCACACCATTGAGTGTGCTGATGTGTTTTGAGTATTCTAATAAAAGTAAAGCGTCAACAGTCCAGCCGACCCCCGTGTCCTCTTCCTTCCTTATATACGAACTTTGTTACATCCAGCTCTTCATCAGATATTGATTAAAACTGTTTTGGTTACATTTTCACCCAAAAATGAAAATTAGCCCATGATTTACTCCTCCTCAAGTCATCCTAGGTGTGTGTGACATTCTTCTTTCAGACGTATAAAAGTTGAGTTATATTAAAAAAGTCCTGGCTAATCCAAGCTTTATAGTGGCAGTTAATAAATGCCTTTAGAAGTGAATTGATGCGTTTGTGTAAGAAACATATCATATTTAAAACTTCATAAGGTAACATTTCCGTATTCAGTTTATGGTGAAAGTGTTGAAAGTGCCTCTGCAGCTCAAAGGCTTACGCTCCAGTTATGCTCGTCAGATGCATCGATTCCCTTCAGAAGGCCTTTAATAACCTCTCAGAGCCGAGTGGAGGAGTTATATGACGGACAGATGCAGTTTTATGCAGAGGTGGAAAGAGTAACAAAATATTCTACTCAAGTAAAAGTAAAAGTAGCTCATTTAAAATGTACTCAGAGTAAAAGTTACTGAGTTCCTTTGTTTAACAGTGGGGTCGGAGACTCCTGTAGGGTTGTGATAGAATGAGATTTTCAGATATGACAACTATCTCAGACAACATCACGGTATTAAACAATTATTTAATAAATAAACTCTACCTATTATTAAATTATGGTTATTATCACTAGTTAAAATGATGTTAAATGAATGAAGATGATTGGGGGGGACAAATGGTTTATTATAACAAACTTAAAACCATTTGTTTGTTTTGTTTATGAAATTTTCAATAAAAGATGCCTAATAAACTAAATTCAATAAATGATTATGAATTAGATTACCAACTTATTTTTATCATTAATTGGTTAATGTTTAAGAATAACAGAGTCCATATGTAGAAGACGGAGCAGCTCATTCACAGAGACAGAACAAGCAGATCATATATTTAATTTAATTTAAATTATTTTATTTTAACTTTAATATTCACAGACCATGTCTCAATTTGATTTATTCTAGCTCAGTGTTTCCCTTTTTCCAGTCATGGCACCCTTTGAGAAATGTCCTAATGTTGTGGCGCCGCCTCGCATACGTTACGCTAGGGGTGTAACGCTACAGACTGCTCACGGGTCGGTTTGTATAACGCTTTAGGGTCACGGTTTCAGTACGGTTCGGTATTTGCTATGTTCAGAGAATAAAGGACTAATAAAAATAAAGAAAATAAGAACAAATAACTTAAATACAAGCAGCAGCACAAATAAATACTATTGAGCAAAGATACTGATAAAATGATCAATGCTTTTCAGGATTTTCAGGGACGTCTAACATTAGTTTTAGGTAGAGAAATTGAATAAATGAATCAAATGTAAAATAACTGCATATTTAACTGTTTAAAAAAAAAAGATTAATCCTTATTAAACTTACACAAGCTATTCAATCAAGAGCAGTGAGTGATGTCCGTATCTTTAGTTTGACATTAAAGGTTGCTGCCCCTTTAAGACCTAATGCCCTAAGGATATGCTCGTCTTTCTCGACTGTATAACGTTCTCTTAAGGCATATTCAGACTATGTCTGCTGGATACTCATCAAGATGGACATGTTGACATACTTCTTGTGTGAGTTTGTCCGTTCAAGCACAAGATTTGAAAGAGAACTCAATATTTGCGCGCTGTGAGACGAGTGTGCGCTCTCGGATGAGTGCAGAGACAGATCTTCACACAGCGCTCTCTCTCATTCGTGTCTTCTGGCGAATATACCCGGGTGATGGCGGCGAAATGACTGGTCATACGGCAGCACTCGCATGCATTGAACACCGTTTACAAAGAGACCGCTTTGCCCGTTTTTCTTTTATTATCGCTGTTGTAGGCCTACCACTGAGGAGCCAGCACGTGTATCCATCGACAGAAACATACAGAAAGCATTATTTTACAGTTACAACCCATATTAAAGATGCCTCATCATCAGACGTGAGATGAACTGCGGTGGAAGTACCGGCACCTTTTACACGGCACCCCTGCGCACCCCGGTTGGGAAACGCTGTTCTAGGTCTCCAGCTCTACTTTCCAGTTTTTCGTTCATCCATCAGTTTGTGTGTATTACATGAATTCTACGTTATAATGTAAAGTTAATGTTCATGACTGGATACCGCCGGGATTTCTGCGTCACAGAAATCAATCGGCCTAAGTTATAAACGCACCTTTATCTGTGTTTCTTCATTTGCATCCACCTTTTGTGCAAATTTGATATCCTCCAGGACAACACCATGTTATTTTTTTCTATATCCAAAGTATTTCCACACTAGCCAGGGGTTCACGACGGCGTTTTGCTTTCACCTGAGTCTGCGTCACTGACGTCTGTCTTGTTCGTCTCCATCTGATATTTGCGAGTTTGTTCTCTCCCGCGCCTCGGACGCGATATTTCCCCCAGGATGGTAGGGGAAGGTACCGCCTTTTTCGTCTCTGATTGGCTAGAAGGGCTCTCCTCCGATTGGTTACACATCTCACGTTCATGGCAGGCTGTCAGCTAGTCTGTTTTGATCGTCTTTACAGCAGATGTAAACGAAGTCAATCCAACATAGCCTACACACACACACGTTTGTTTTTGTGACATATGGGGACATTCCTAGGGCGTATTGATTTTTATACTGTAAAAAACGTATTTTCTATCCCCTTACACTGCCCCTAAACCTACCCATCACACACACACACACGCACGCACGCACGCACAGACACACACACACACACACACACACACACACACACACACACACACACACACACACACACACACACACACACACACACACACACACAATTACTAGTATGTTTAACATGCCCTAAAATTATTTATTAATAGCAAGTTTGTGCAATGTTAGGTTCACAATAAATAAAATCTGTCATATTTGAATACTGTGGTGTCTCTTCAATGAAATTGTAAACTTAAAAAATAAATATAAAAGTAAAATATAAATCTGAAGACACTGACATATAGCGCTTTTCTTAGTATGTTGGATTGACTCCGTTCACATCTGCTGTAAAGACGATCAAAACAGACTAGCTGACAGCCTGCCATGAACGTGAGATGTGTAACCAATCGGAGGAGAGCCCTTCTAGCCAATCAGAGATGAAAAAGGCGGCACCTTCCCCTACCATCCTGGGGGAATATCGCGCCCCGCGCCCTCTATTCAATATAGTCGTTTCCGGATCGCGTTTTTTCCTCCCCTCTTTGCATTAATGATTTATTTTTACTCAGTAACGGATGTGGTTTAAAATGTAGCGAAGTACAATACTTTAATCAAAATGTACTTCAGTAAAAGTAAAATTACAGATTTTTAAAACTACTTAAAAAAGTAGAAGTACACAGAAAAACGACTCAATTACAGTAACGCGAGTAAATGTAATTCGTTCCTTTCCACCTCTGGTTTAATGGACTTCAAAAACAGAGCAGCACAGGGAGCCATTATAAAGCGTGGATTATCCAGGACTTTTATAATATAACTCTGATTATGTTTGTCTGAAAGAGGAATGTCATACACACCTAGGATGAGCTGAGGTTGAGTAAATCATGGGATCATTTTCATTTTTGGGTAAACTATCCCTTTAACCTCAACAGTGAACTGTGATCAGACTGTAACTGTACAGTATAATGATACTAACTGTAGTTTCTCCAGCTGGCATTGAGGGATCATCAGTAGATCACTGAGGTTTCTCACTCCAGAGTCTCCTAGTTTATTCAAGCTCAGGTCCAGATCTCTCAGGTGTGATGGGTTTGATTTCAGAGCTGAAGTCACAGCAGAACAACCTTCATCTGTCATATCACAGCAGATTAACCTACATTGAGAGAAATGAGAAAACTCTTTATTCTGTAGAGTTATATCATGTTCATAAATGTAGTGTGAACTCAGACTATCATGAGATATTGAGTTCTTCACCTCAATCTCTCCAGTTTACAGTGTGAATCCTTCAGTGCGTCACATAAGGGCTTCACTCCAGAATCTCCTAGATTATTCACACTCAGGTCCAGATCTCTCAGGTGTGATGGGTTTGATTTCAGAGCTGAAGTCAGGATGAGACACTGTTTCTCTGTAATACTGTATCCACTCAGACTGAAGACAGAAAGAGAAAAGACAATGACTCAGATCTGAGATGATGATCTTATTAAAGACATACAGTGGTCATATAGTCTATAGTTCCCATAATCTGCTTGTAATCGAGTCTCTAGTTCTGTGAGCTGGAAACTGTTGTTTCTTCTCTTTCTTTGTTAAATCTTTTAATCTCTCTTTTGTTTATTGTAGCAGCAGATTCAGATCTCATGAAATTTCTGCAGAACAACATCTACACAATCAGTTCATTGTTTCAAATACTTTAAATGAAATGATTTAGTAGTTCAGACACTGAATTTTAATTGTGACCAATGGCAAAGACCAGCAGATGCAGAGCTTCAGTGTAAATGATGAGACTTGTGTCCAGTTGTCTTACACTAAACAGTGAACTGTGATCAGACTGTAACTGTACAGTATAATGATACTAACTGTAGTTTCTCCAGCTGACATTGAGGGATCATCAGTAGATCACTGAGGTTTCTCACTCCAGAGTCTCCTAGTTTATTCTCACTCAGGTCCAGATCTCTCAGGTGTGATGGGTTTGATTTCAGAGCTGAAGTCACAGCAGAACAACCTTCATCTGTCATATAACAGCAGCTTAACCTACATTGAGAGAAATGAGAAAACTCTTTATTCTGTAGAGTTATATCATCTTCATAAATGTAGTGTGAACTCAGACTATCATGAGATATTGAGTTCTTCACCTCAATCTCTCCAGTTTACAGTGTGGATCCTTCAGTGCGTCACGTAAGGGCTTCACTCCAGAGTCTCCTAGTTTATTCCCGCTCAGGTCCAGATCTCTCAGGTGTGATGGGTTTGATTTCAGAGCTGAAGTCAGGATGAGACACTGTTCCTCTGTAATTCTGCAATCCCTCAGACTGAAGACAGAAAGAGAAAAGACAATGGCTCAGATCTGAGATGATGATCTTATTAAAGACATACAGTGGTCATATAGTCTATAGTTCCCATAATCTGCTTGTAATCGAGTCTCTAGTTCTGTGAGCTGGAAACTGTTGTTTCTTCTCTTTCTTTGTTAAATCTTTTAACCCTTGTGTGGTGTTCATATTTCTGTTACTCAGCCAGTGTTCGTGGGTCTGGTGGAGCCGCTGCATTTTTGGGTTTTTAATTCAACTCAATCTAAAATGTTATGTTAAAATACTCAACGGATATTTACTTCAACCCAATTACAAGCAATATAAACAGCATATATGGTTAATATTTTCTCTTTACCTTTGTTAGATCACATTTAAGAATTGCAACCTTGTGTGGGAACGGCAGGGGTAGAAACAAAACTCACTCTTGTAGCTACTTTCTCACACTCACACACAATCTCTCTCTCTCTCTCTCTCTCTCTCTCTCTCTCTCTCTCTCTCTCTCTCTCTCTCACACACACACACACACACACTCATGTGCACACAACCATAACACACACACACACACACACACGCACGCAACCCCCCCCCCCCCACACACACACACACACACGCGCGCGCGCATGTACACTTGTATTTGTGGTGTATGGTTCCTCTCCACAGGCATACTGGTTTTTCTAATGTACAGACTGTATAATCTATCCCCCTACACTAACCCTACCCCTAAACCTGCCCATCACAGAAAACTTTGGCATTTTTTGTATTTCAAAAACACCATTTAGTATGTTTTAGTGTGAGGACACAGATGTCGTCATAAACCATGTTTACGTTGTAATATCCATGTCATTATACACATTTGTGTCCTCATAAACCATATACATGAACACACACACACACACACACACTAACAGCAGCCCTGATAGGAGGAGGACAGAGTAAAGGTACACAGGACCTGCAATTCCCACACTTTTATGAGCCCCGGGTCCAGTGGACCCGAACATCCTGTGTGTAATATAAATGTGTAGGGGGGTGTACAGTGTGTGGTCATTGAAAATGTGTTCTGATATATATTCCTCACAGAAAATGAGCCAAGGCCAATGAGTCTCAGTTTGAAAAAATAATTAATCGTATCATTTTTCTTTCGATAAAAAATGAAAACGGGTCCAACAGACCCGAACACCATACAAGGGTTAATCTCTCTTTTGTTTATTGTAGCAGCAGATTCAGATCTCATGATATTTCTGCAGAACAACATCTACACAATCAGTTCATTGTTTCAAATACTTTAAATGAAATGATTTAGTAGTTCAGACACTGAATTTTAATTGTGACCAATGGCAAAGACCAGCAGATGCAGAGCTTCAGTGTAAATGATGAGACTTGTGTCCAGTTGTCTTACACTAAACAGTGAACTGTGATCAGACTGTAACTGTACAGTATAATGATACTAACTGTAGTTTCTCCAGCTGACATTGAGGGATCATCAGTAGATCACTGAGGTTTCTCACTCCAGA
Organism: Pseudorasbora parva; assembly: GCF_024679245.1. Taxonomy (NCBI): domain Eukaryota; kingdom Metazoa; phylum Chordata; class Actinopteri; order Cypriniformes; family Gobionidae; genus Pseudorasbora; species Pseudorasbora parva. The sequence continues at coordinate 43,301,518 of NC_090185.1, forward strand.
GTCTCCTAGTTTATTCACACTCAGGTCCAGATCTCTCAGGTGTGATGGGTTTGATTTCAGAGCTGAAGTCACAGCAGAACAACCTTCATCTGTCATATCACAGCAGCTTAACCTACATTGAGAGAAATGAGAAAACTCTTTATTCTGTAGAGTTATATCATCTTCATAAATGTAGTGTGAACTCAGACTATCATGAGATATTGAGTTCTTCACCTCAATCTCTCCAGTTTACAGTGTGAATCCTTCAGTACGTCACATAAGGGCTTCACTCCAGAGTCTCCTAGTTTATTCCTGCTCAGGTCCAGATCTCTCAGGTGTGATGGGTTTGATCTCAGAGCTGAAGTCAGGATGAGACACTGTTCCTCTGTAATTCTGCAATAACTCAGACTGAAGACAGAAAGAGAAAAGACAATGACTCAGATCTGAGATGATGATCTTATTAAAGACATACAGTGGTCATATAGTCTATAGTTCCCATAATCTGCTTGTAATCGAGTCTCTAGTTCGGTGAGCTGGAAACTGAAGACAGAAAGAGAAAAGACAATGACTCAGATCTGAGATGATGATCTTATTAAAGACATACAGTGGTCATATAAATTAAAATTAAAGGATTTTTCAGACAGTCATTCATCAGCACATCATCTGAAAGTCATATTTGTAATTCTCGATTTTTCATCTCAGAAGTGTCATAAAGTTCTAGTTTACACAGGCACTGCCAACACACATTTCCATACAATCAACTTGTAAAAGTGCATGAACCATTATATGACCCTTTAAATATGGGTCAAAATGTAGTCAATAAATATATTTCATAAGAACAAGCCTATAACATAACCCATTAAAAGTGCCTGCTCTATTACAAATCATTTATATATCTTTAAATACCCCAAACAGCTGCATTACAAGATGGAAATATAGACCAGAAAGGATATTTAAACTTGCTCTGCCCTTACGTCAGGACTCACTGCGGGGTCTTTCCTGCTCTTAACGCCGAATGAGCTCTTAAAGATCTCATGTTCATCAAGATCAACACGTTCTCATGAAATGCGCATCTATAACACGAGTTGTATTTATCGTAAGATTTATACGGCAAAATGACGTGCAAATGATACGCATTGTCAACTAGGATGAGTGGATTATGAGCCAGCATCATGAGCAGACAGCGCGCCAGAATCCGGTTCTCTTTCACGCCTGAACAAACTATAACACACAGGAAGAATTATGCCAAAATGTCCGTTTTGTCAAGTATTCTCATTGGAAATAACGTCTTAAATGAACTTAAAGAGTTGTGATGAAATGGGATGCGTGAGACAGCGCGTCAGTTCTGCAGCGGTAGATCTTAAAGCGACAGCAGCCATTAATGTTAAACACTCACTGCTCTTGACTGGAGAACTTTTGTAGTTTTAATAAGGATTCATCTATATTTAATTCATAATTTATGCAGTGCAGACTGTTAACTTTATACTGATTACTTTATTCAATGTCTGTACCTGTTAGACAGGAAGTGCACAGGTAAATATGACATGGGTTTATGAGAGGATTGTTTTAAGTTGAAGTTTGAAGCCGAATAAATGTTCAAAAGCTTTCAGTTACACTGTAATGTTAAATTGCTATATTGAATGTTTAAAGTGTGTGTGTGTGGGGGGGGGGGGGGGTCTATTTAATAGAGACATATCTAGTATCAGTGATACTGGCCTTTAAAAAAAAGATGATTTATAAAAAGATGGCATTGAACAAATCTTTAAAATATACTGTCTTTATGTTTTTTCTACATTAATTTGGTGATTTACTGTGAAATTACTACATCATAAAACAACTCTTAACAACTGCTTTTAACTGTGCTGTAAGTGACAAGACATGCTTATGTGGTCAGTAGGGGTGACCCCTAATAGTCCAAGATTCGATGCATCGATATGCAGGACCGGATTCGGCCACTGATCTCATGGTCGAATCTTCGCGGGTGTTATGAAACGAGGATCATACCATTTTGGCAATATGGGTGTGCTCAATATTAGTGGTATAAAGACGTGTCGCGGCGCTGAGCGATCGCCCCTTTAAGGGCACTGAGCTTCACACCGGACGCGGCGCGCCTTTAAAATTCAAACACATATACACCAACGGCGGCATTCAACGCCTGTCCACGGCGATTAAATGTATGTTTCCCTCAAATCGTGAATGTACTGATTTCACTCTGTGCTACAAGATACACTCATCGTGCAGCTCTTCTGTCAGAAGTCTAACAATGTCTAATAATCAGATGTGTTCAGATTAGCCGGAGTTTTGTTCAGAGCGCTCTCACTCACTGTTCGAGATTCGCTAATTTAGGGACCGTCTCTAAAGTTACACAACATTGGTACGCGCGGTTGTATAAAACGGACTGTACAGTGTTCATCTAGGTGTCGGGTATAATGCACACCTTTTGGATTTTTGATATTTAATAAAAAACTGTCAAATCATATGAAAATATGGAGATTATTTATTTTACTGGGATACTGTTTGGGCTCATACACAAAATATGCTAGATTAAAACGCGTCATAGCTGATAGGACACTGATGAGAATATTGCTTGAGAACATATTTATAGAGATGATATTATAGATTATATTCTTTCACACTAAATGATTATTTATGCATTATGTGGTGCTATTGACGACGGCCAATAGAAGGAAGGAAATCCCACAGAATATAATCTTGCTTTAAAAAGGGCAGAGCGGCTTGATTTATTTGATGTTTGTTCATTTTCAAATATAAAACTTGTTGAAATGTTTTCAGTGTGTGCATCTGTTCTTTTTGAACACTTTATGTCATTTGAACAAAACCGTGATAATATTGATAACCGTGATAATATTGATAACCGTGATAATATTGATAACCGTGATAATATTGATAACCGTGATAATATTGATAACCGTGATAATATTGATAACCGTGATAATATTGATAACTGTGATAATATTGATAACCGTGATAATATTAATAACCGTGATAATATTGATAACCGTGATAATTTGGGTCACGATAACCGTGATGTTAAATTTCCATACCGTTTCATCCCTATTTTATGAGTGTCCTTCCATATATCATTTCTAATAGACATCATGTCAATCATCAATAATAACAAAATAATTCAATAAATTGCATCAGTTTTTCTGAGGTTTTCTCATCTGTGATGTACCAAGAACTTCCAAACATGATCATAATATATTTGTTTCCAAATGTGAAAGGTTTTAAATCAAATGAGACCATGCACTTGCATAGATTTAGTTATTAGCAATTACTTTTAAATATGCCACTTAGACGTGAAATCATTAAAACATGCCTTCAGGGTGTACGTGGTTCATTTTAATACACAAATGATATATTATTGTGTTATTGTGGATGCTGAACGAAAAACAAAAACGGACTCAAATAAATGAGGAAAATGAATTATCCACTACTATAACAATAATATTAAGAGTAATGTGGCGTTTTACAGCATTAAACACAATACTCACGTGAGTGTGTTGAGTCGACAGTGTTTATCCTGCAGTAGAGCAGAGATCTGATTCACTCGTGTGTCTCCTAGTTCATGATCTCTCAGATCCAGTTCTCTCAGGAGTAACGGGTTTATACCCACAATTCCTCTCACATACTCACAGGCTTCATCTGCAGCAGGACTCACAAACCTGCAGAAGGGAAAATTAAGCTAGAATCAGTTTAATTAAACATGGTGTGATGAAAACAGCATTTGATTCTACTGGGAAACACTGAGGAATTGTTTCTCTTGAATTGGCTTCTATGCAACACATTTTATTAGTGAAATAATATTTCTATAAACAATTCACCTGCACATCATTTCTGTTGTATTATTTAATCCCGTCTCACCTCAGTGTCTTATATAATACACAATATCAACTATTATTGACATTATGACTGATGTCTGATGACTGAAGTCAACTGAATCTGTGTCTGTAAATGTTGAACCAAATGAGCCATACAATCAGCAGACAAGCGAACATCATTCCTCTGAAAGCTCCTGTAGTGTGTCAGCTGGCGTGTGTATCGCAGGATCGCCAGTGAAAAGACCTATATTGTTTGTAGCCCTTTTGTCTTCACATACAAGATTTATACTAAAATATAATATAATATACATTTGTAAACAACAGTAGTTTCTGGTTCTCGAATCTGATTGGCTGAGAGCCTTTTCCAGCTGTGTGATATCCACCCAGTATCGGCACTGAACCCGTTTCCCCGTTAGTGTCAGTCCGCTTGAGTGACTGTCATGGCGCTTGAGCGATTTGCCACTGTTTTAAGGAAACTACTGTTGTTGTGTCACCAAATGTAGTTTTAACAGTTTTATTGGCACTGCCTTATTCAGTTTAAGGTCATACACAGACTACATTATTCAAAACAGAAACTGCACAGGATTGTCTCACCTCTTTGTGACAAATGTAATTCAGTAGATGCAGATTTGTCCCATAGTTTCATTTTTTGCTCAAGAATATAGAGTTACTGGAATGGTATTGTTGATGTGCTTTCAGTGATGTTCAGGTAAATGCGGCCTGACCCAGCATTGATCATTCTTGGACTTTCTGAACATGTCATTTTAACAATATTTAAACAATAAATATTATTTTATATAACTAATATGCTGTATTTGGTATTGAGAAAAGGTCCGTAATGTTGACTTCAGTGACAGTTACTTTATGAGTCTTTATGAGTGACTGGTTGTAAACAAGGAAGTTGTTTAGCGCTGAAGGGGGGAGTGGGCCGACACCCTTGCCTCTTCATCATATCCATCTTCATCATATGCATCTTATCCTTTTGAATGATTTTTAATAACCTCATGAATTAAATAATCAGTTATTATCCTTTCAAAATAATGAATTATTGACAATCAATTTTATTTGATCATTAATACATTTAACTATTATTTAATATGATTTTGACTCTATGTCTGCTGTATGGTGTCTAATTTGCTTTCCAGAGACAGTCTGACAAAGACAGTCTGACCCCTATCTATGTGCCCTGACATAGATAGCCTGACCTCTATCTCTGGGTCCTGACCAACAGGGCCTTGGAGAGAAAGTTAGAACTTCCAAGAGGTGAATCCTGCCTTTTGTTAGTAACCCCAGGACAGGAAGGGGTGGGAGGATTTGAGTCTCCCAATTGTGATTTCTTCCCATTTATATAGTGTGATTTTTCCCATTGATAGAAGTACATTTTTGTCTTTATATTGCTTTATATTTCTTTATAGAATGAGTAGATGATATAACTCATACTTTTCTTTCTGGTGATGTGTTTGTCATGTGGTGTTGATATCTTGTCCTGTTGATAAGCTCACTGCTGCGCTAACCTTGGAGGAGAGATGTGCCCTAGAGTCTTGTGTGTGTGTGTGTTACATGTTCTGTGCAGGTCTATGGAAAGGATTGGACCGCTTTTCTCACACCCTAGACCTCTTGGCGTCTTTCTAGGACTCCCCTGAAGTCAACACTACCCCAATCTTGGGATTGTCTGATGTATACATCCTGATCAACAACAACAACATCTCCTATCTATTCTCGTGTGACACATTGTTTAGACTTTATGCCAATCAGTAATATTCCACGTGTTTGTAATGATGTAAATCATGCCCTTGAAATTGGTATAACTGGTGTGGTAATTTTGTGTAGAGTAGAGTCTGGCCTGACACCGCCCTGAGAGACTCTGAAGCTGACTCTACTGATGAAACTGCAAACTATTCTTCAGTAAAATTCTCTCCGATGATTGAACATCCTGACTCCTGGTCTTCATTTCGCATATCTGGTCTATGGGTCAAAACTGTAACCCCTAACAGCGCTCTCTTTGGAAATCTTTTAAAGGACAAAGATATATTGCTTTTCTCAGTGGACATTCAAACTGATTTCTTTAATAATGGATATTATGGACATTGAGCTGAATAATGAATGCTATATCAGATGCAGGTAATACACTCGTTTAGTCAACCTCTCACTCATAAAACCTTAATACGCTACACCAGGGGGATGGGATCAGATTCCCACCAATTCAATTGCGGGCACGCATAAAATAAAAAAAAAGTGTGAATCAAAATTTTAAAAACACATGACATTTACATTTACATTTAATCATTTAGCAGACGCTTTTATCCAAAGCGACTTACAAAAAAGGGTAGAGCAATAGAAGCAACGAAACAAACAAAGCCAACAACCTGTAAGAGCTGTAAGAAATCTCAATTTATTAGCAGAGTACACAACTGTTTTTTTTTTTTTTTTTTTTTTTTTTTATAGCCAGCTACAACAAATACTCACGTACGGAAAATACAGAACACTGGATTTGGATAGCTAGGATAACAACCCATTAGGACTAAGGCTGATGCCCCAACTGTTGTCGTTAATGCGGATTCAGTGGCCCAATGGGTTGGTTTTGTATGGCATTCTAGCTAAACGCGCAGCAATAGCCATCGACAGCAAAAACTCACGTACGCAAAATACAGAACACTGGGTTTTGGTAGCTATGATAACTATGTAACATACCCGCCTGAAGGCACAAATCCGGATGAGAGACGTAGATATGATCAGTAAGTGCTATTCTGTATTGGTCAAGTGCAATAGGAAAAGTGCAATTGGAAAAGATGTGTCTTAAGATGTTTTTTAAAAATGGCTACAGACTCGGCAGCACGAATTGAGATCGGCAGGTCATTCCACCAGGTGGGAACGGTCCAGGAAAATGTCCGTGAGAGCGATTTCATGCCTCTTTGGGAAGGAACCACGAGGCGCCGCTCATTCGCAGAACGCAAGCTTCTGGAGGGTGTGTAAGTCTGAACAATTGAGTTTAGGTATAATGGTGCAGAACCAGTGGTTGTTTTGTAGGCGAGAACTAGAGCCTTGAATTTGATGCGAGCAGCCATTGGCAACCAGTGCAGTTTGATGAAGAGAGGCGTAACATGCGTTCTCTTCGGCTCATTAAAGACCACTCTCGCCGCTGCATTCTGGATCAGCTGCAAGGGTTTGATAGTGCATGCTGGAAGCCCAGCCAGAAGAGCATTACAATAATCCAGTCTGGAGAGAACAAGAGCTTGAACCAGGAGTTGTGCAGCCTGTTCTGATAGGAAGGGTCTAATCTTTCTAATGTTGTATAAAGCAAATCTGCAGGACCGGGCTGTTGCAGTAATGTGGTTAGTGAAGTTTAACTGGTCATCAATCACAACTCCAAGGTTCCTGGCTGTCCTTGATGGAGTTATGGTCGATGAACCAAGCTGAATGGAGAAATTTTGATGAAGTGCTGGGTTGGTTGAGAAAACAAGTAATTCTGTCTTTGCAAGATTGAGTTTAAGATGATGCTCTTTCATCCAGTCAGAAATGTCTGTCAGACAGGCAGCGATACGAACACTGACTGTAGGATCATCTGGTTGAAATGAGAAGTAGAGTTGAGTGTCATCAGCATAGCAGTGATAGGAAAAGCCATGTTTCTGAATGACGGAACCTAATGATGACATGTAGATGGAGAAGAGAAGTGGTCCAAGGACTGAGCCCTGGGGAACCCCAGTAGCTAGATGATGTGACTTAGACACTACACCTCTCCATGACACCCTGTAGGACCTACCAGAGAGGTAAGACCTGAACCACTGGAGATACCCATCGTCTTAAGTGTTGACATGAGAAAATATAACGCACAAAACTGAAAAATCAATGCAAAGTTACCCAGAGTCACAAACGTGGTCATAGAAATACAAATAATAAGCGTGAGTCAAACATTTAAACAAGTTTAAAATTATATTGCTCAAAGCTGAATCATGAATTCAAAATGATCTGAATCGCACACAAAATCATGTTTTCTGCTCTTATTTTCATTTTTTGTATGTCCGTTCTCTTTTCTTCTTTGCTCGTTTCCACATTCTTCGCTTGCGTTCAAGAAGTCCTCGCTGCAGCCTGTAGCACGATGACGTACTGGATCCGATCCAACGCGTACTGGACGCGCGTGCGCGGTGGTTTCATTCACAATTCGATGATGTCATATACGCATGCGCAGAAGAGTTTTGGGGACATTGAATGCACAGGAGAGTTTGCTGGATAGATAAATACTCAAACCGCTCGCTCAAAAATAATGATTAATAACATGCTCACGCCATTAGGACACACGTTTTGCATTTTCCCTTGAATGTGTAGGCTACTGGTATTTTAAAGTTCTTTACAGATCGTGTTGCATTGAGGATTAAAATTACAGAGACAATTACTTGACTCTTCCACTCAACAGCAAGTATGATCAGAATATATATAAAAATTAACTATTTTGCATGCATGCACAGCGAAACTAGGATAATTAAGCATCACATTTATGAAAAGATGATTTATTAATCAATAATTACTTAATACTATTTATCAGTTCTACAACTACACAGTTTAGAACATCATCTATATACAATAATGATCATACATTATGACTAGCGCATACGCATTATAAATTAATTTAGAGATCTGTATGAATGACATTGCCATAACGATCCACCATCCAGTACGTATTCGATCTGATCCAGCAACGTCATCGTGCTACAGGCTGCAGCGAGGGGTGTCTCCTTGCGTTTCCAAATGGTGCAGTTTGAGTTTTATGTAAATCAGGGGCGGGTCTAAGCATCACCATTGGTCCACTAGTTCTAGATTGACAGCTCATCCCGTAGCCAATCAATGGAAGAGGGAAGCTGACGTCACCAAGTGACTCACGCCTCAGTTCAGCCAGCCGCTGTTGACTTGAGCTACGAGTATAACGCGCTCTCTATCACTGTATCGGCAAGGAAATACATTATTACCCTCATTCACTGCTATAAGAGGAGAAGATTTGGCTAAACTTGTTAAATCATCAAAATCTAGAGGCAGACAGAGTATACAGCTTCATTACTTAAGTAAAAGAACAGATACCCTTAAGTAAAAGAACAGATACCCTTAAGTAAAAGAACAGATACCCTTAAGTAAAAGAACAGATACCCTTAAGTAAAAGAACAGATACCCTTAAGTAAAAGAACAGATAGCCTTAAGTAAAAGTACAAATCTCTCAATATTGTACTTGGCTGTCAAAATCAACAACATGTATGCTTGACCCTATACCGACTAGGCTTTTAAAAGAGATACTTCCAGAGGTCATAGATCCTCTGCTTAATATTATTAATTCATCCTTGACATTAGGATATGTACCGAAAACCTTTAAGTTGGCTATAATTAAACCACTTATTTAAAAAAATGCAACTTGATCCTAAAGAATTAGTCAATTACAGGCCAATCTCAAATCAACCGCTTCTGTCAAAAATACTAGAAAAGGCAGTGTCCTTACAATTATGTTCCTTTTTTTTTTAAAGAAATGGTATCTGTGAGGATTTCCAGTCAGGATTTAGACCGTATCATAGTACTGAGACTGCTCTAATTAGAGTTACAAATGATTTACTCTTATCATCTGATCGTGGTTGTATCTCCCTATAGCCCCTTTCACACTGCACGCCGGACCCGCAATATTCCCGGAACACCTTCTGTGTGAAAGCAACCACGTCCCGGGATTGATTACCGAATTGAACCCGGGTCGGGGACCTAGTAATATTGCGGTATTCGACCCGGGACGAGCGCTGTGTGAACAAAAGCCAAAACTAATGCCGAAGCGTATGCGTAGTTATCGTGCGACTCCTAGAGCATGTTTTTTCAATAACACAACCCTGCAGTGCCAGAAGAGCTCGTCGGTGTTTTAAACGCAGAGAGTGTTCGTATACAAAAGAAACTAAAATTAAACAAGCAGAAATGAGCGCAAACTGGACACAAGTCGAGACCACGGAGCTCCTTACTATCAGCGCTGAAGCTGAGATCGCTCGCCGTTATACGTCACATCCGGATGTCACGTGTCAACTTGATTCGTGACCACTCTTCCACTCAACAGCAAGTATGATCAGAATATATATAAAAATTAACTATTTTGCATGCATGCACAGCGAAACTAGGATAATTAAGCATCACATTTATGAAAAGATGATTTATTAATCAATAATTACTTAATACTATTTATCAGTTCTACAACTACACAGTTTAGAACATCATCTATATACAATAATGATCATACATTATGACTAGCGCATACGCATTATAAATTAATTTAGAGATCTGTATGAATGACATTGCCATAACGATCCACCATCCAGTACGTATTCGATCTGATCCAGCAACGTCATCGTGCTACAGGCTGCAGCGAGGGGTGTCTCCTTGCGTTTCCAAATGGTGCAGTTTGAGTTTTATGTAAATCAGGGGCGGGTCTAAGCATCACCATTGGTCCACTAGTTCTAGATTGACAGCTCATCCCGTAGCCAATCAATGGAAGAGGGAAGCTGACGTCACCAAGTGACTCACGCCTCAGTTCAGCCAGCCGCTGTTGACTTGAGCTACGAGTATAACGCGCTCTCTATCACTGTATCGGCAAGGAAATACATTATTACCCTCATTCACTGCTATAAGAGGAGAAGATTTGGCTAAACTTGTTAAATCATCAAAATCTAGAGGCAGACAGAGTATACAGCTTCATTACTTAAGTAAAAGAACAGATACCCTTAAGTAAAAGAACAGATACCCTTAAGTAAAAGAACAGATACCCTTAAGTAAAAGAACAGATACCCTTAAGTAAAAGAACAGATACCCTTAAGTAAAAGAACAGATAGCCTTAAGTAAAAGTACAAATCTCTCAATATTGTACTTGGCTGTCAAAATCAACAACATGTATGCTTGACCCTATACCGACTAGGCTTTTAAAAGAGATACTTCCAGAGGTCATAGATCCTCTGCTTAATATTATTAATTCATCCTTGACATTAGGATATGTACCGAAAACCTTTAAGTTGGCTATAATTAAACCACTTATTTAAAAAAATGCAACTTGATCCTAAAGAATTAGTCAATTACAGGCCAATCTCAAATCAACCGCTTCTGTCAAAAATACTAGAAAAGGCAGTGTCCTTACAATTATGTTCCTTTTTTTTTTAAAGAAATGGTATCTGTGAGGATTTCCAGTCAGGATTTAGACCGTATCATAGTACTGAGACTGCTCTAATTAGAGTTACAAATGATTTACTCTTATCATCTGATCGTGGTTGTATCTCCCTATAGCCCCTTTCACACTGCACGCCGGACCCGCAATATTCCCGGAACACCTTCTGTGTGAAAGCAACCACGTCCCGGGATTGATTACCGAATTGAACCCGGGTCGGGGACCTAGTAATATTGCGGTATTCGACCCGGGACGAGCGCTGTGTGAACAAAAGCCAAAACTAATGCCGAAGCGTATGCGTAGTTATCGTGCGACTCCTAGAGCATGTTTTTTCAATAACACAACCCTGCAGTGCCAGAAGAGCTCGTCGGTGTTTTAAACGCAGAGAGTGTTCGTATACAAAAGAAACTAAAATTAAACAAGCAGAAATGAGCGCAAACTGGACACAAGTCGAGACCACGGAGCTCCTTACTATCAGCGCTGAAGCTGAGATCGCTCGCCGTTATACGTCACATCCGGATGTCACGTGTCAACTTGATTCGTGACCGCTACGGGTTGTGTGTGAAAGCGCACATATTACGGTATTTCGCTGGCAGTGTGAATGGACCAAATCTAGCGGCCCGGGGACAAATGCTGGGTCGCATTATCCATGTATTTGCCGGAATCGCAGTGTGAAAGGGGCTTATTAGTGTTACTCGATCTTAGCACTGCATTCGATACTATCAACCACAGCATTCTTTTGAATAGACTCAAATTATGTTGGCATTAGTGGAAATGCATTCAATACACTGATTCATAACCGTTTTAATCTTTATTTGAGGTTTGAAAACAAACCCGGAAGAGAAGACAATGCTGAATAAAGTCGTAGTTTGTGTTATTTTTGGACCCAAATGTATTTTGGATGCTTCAAGAGACTCTAATTAACCCACTGATGTCTCATATGGACTACTTTGAGGATGTTTTTATTCCCTTTCTGGACATGGACAGTAGAGTGTGCATACACTTGCATACGCTCTCGGACTAAATATAAAATATCTTAAACTGTGTGTGAAGATGAACGGAGGTCTTACGGGTGTGGAACGACATTAGGGGGAGGAGCTAAAGGGTTAGTTCACCCAAAAATGAAAATTATTTCATTAATCACTCCCCCTCATGTCGTTGGACACCCGTAAGACCTTCGTTCATCTTCGGAACACAAATGAAGATACTTTTGTTTAAAGCTGAGAAAGGCCTCCATTGTCATTCAGTACATTTCCACTGACCCACTCACAAAACCCTAAACATGTTGTTATAAAGTCCATCACACAACAGTGGCTGTACAATAATTTCACGAAGTGACGCAAATAGTTTTTGTGTGCAAAAAAAAATCAAAATAATGAGTTTATCCGCAAGGTTATTGTCTTCTGTGTAGTCTTCCGAATAATTGTTTATTCGACACATCATCCTAAATAAACCTGTCTCCGGCGCGATGACTCCGATCCTTCAAATATTCATATTCAATAATTGTTTACTTGACACATCATCCTAAATAAACCCGTCTCCGGCACGATGACTCAGATCCTTCAAATATTCATATTCAATAATTGTTTACTCGACACATCATCCTAAATAAACCCGTCTCCGGCGCAATGACTCCGATCCTTCAAATATTCATATTTTTGTGTAATCAACGCGTCATCCTCAATAAAGGCGTCTTGCGTGATACTGCAAACTTTGGAATATTCTGATCTAATATGATTTCTGACCTGTAAGGTTGGCAGAATAATAATCATACACTGTGTGTTAATAGGCCAGAGGAGAACTGGCCCCTCGACAGTCTGGTTTCTCCCAAGGTTTATTTTTCTCCATCATGCCCTGATGGAGCTTTGGTTTCTTGCCACTGTCGCCTTTGGCTTGGCTTGCTCAGTTGGGGACACTAAAATTTACAAAAAAAGTTTTTTTTAAAAAACGTTTTCAACTAAATATCCAAATAAAATGAATTACTAAATTAACTGTATCAACTTTATTACTGATCTGCCCACATTGATAAATTGAATAAATTGAATAAATTAAGTATGATAAATTGAAATGAGCTGATGACATCACCGTTTTCTCCAGAACGACAGCGGAATAAAATTTTGTTGCAATATTTTCCTGTTTAACACTGTAAAGATGCTTTCAAACAATCGTCATTGTAAAAGCGCTTTATAAATAAAGTTGACTTGACTAAAATAGGAGTAAAAGTAAAAATCTGGGTAGAGCGACATGTATCACCTCAGGTGTACATGTATCAACACTCACTTTTATCGTATATTCCTTTGAATGAATAGGACCAGAGGCTGAATCAGCAACAATAAAATGGTTATTAAAAACATTGACAATATTTTCTTTCCCTTTATAATGATTTCCTTAACTTTTAAATAGTCAGGTAAACCAGAAGTGGAAACCACATATAAATCACTATCATGAATATCTTGTAAAAAGGCCTGTTCATTTGAGATGAAGCATCGATTGACTGGTCGACAACTACTCTGTAAGTGTTTGTAACTTCTCATTTGATTGTTTGTTCATTTGTTGTTAGATAAGTGTGTCTGTGTAGTGCATTGGTGTGTATTAGTAGTTTCTGGTGTATTCTCGTGGTGTGTGTGGAGGAGTTAGCCTTTGTTTGGTCATTGCCACGTGTGTGAACGCGTTTGTTGGGGGCATTCCCAGCTGTTTTCAATAACTACTCAGGTGGGTATAAATAGAGTGATGGTCCGTGGCAGCCCTCGTGTGAAGCCCGACGAGTGTGAAGCCCGACGAGTGTGAAGCCTGACGAGTGTGAAGCCCGACGAGTGTAAAGACTTCAACTCTTCCCTGTGCAACTCCTCCCGAGCAAGGACCCCGGCAAGGCACTTGAGTATCATTTTCCTTTTCATTATTTGTGTTCAGTTTTTCTTATTTCTGTCTAGCCTTTTCTCTGATCTGTATTCACCATGTGCTTTCAAATCTCTACTATTACTACTAGCACTCGTAAATCACGCTCTGTACGCAAGAGACGCCGCAATCCTAATAATTTGCGCAGTCTGCGTAAATCCTCTGCTACTTTACTCTCTATTCCAATTGTTCTCTGGAATTGCCAGTCTGCTGTAAACAAAGCAGACTTTATTTCATCTATTGGGACTCATTCTCTGCTCAGCCTCATGGCCCTAACTGAGACCTGGATCAAACCAGAGGACACTGCCACTCCTGCAGCACTCTCAACCAATTTTACTTTTTCACACACCCCTAGGCCTATTGGGAGGGGTGGGGGTACTGGTTTGCTTATCTCAAATGATTGGAAATTTGATCCCTTACCATCTCTATCGGCCAGTTCATGTGAATCACACTCAATCACTATTACTCACCCTGTTAAAATCCATGTGGTAGTGGTCTATCGTCCTCCAGGTCACCTCGGTAACTTTGTGGAGGAGTTGGATGTGTTACTTTCTTGCTTCCCTGAGGATGGCACTCCTCTGATTCTGCTTGGTGACTTCAACATCCATCTTGATAAACACCTAGCCACAGACTTCACCACTCTACTGACTTCATTTGACCTTAAGTTAGTATCTACTACGGCTACTCACAAATCAGGTAACCAATTAGACCTTGTCTACACGCGCAACTGCTCCACGGACAACACTTTAGTTACTCCATTACACACCTCAGACCACTTTCTCATCACTCTTAACCTCATACTGACTCCTGATACAACACGTACTCCTACACAGATTAGCTTTCGGCGTAATCTACGCTCACTCTCTCCCTCTCGCCTATCCACTATGGTTTCATCTTCACTCCCTCCACCTGCTCAGTTCTCAGCACTGGACACTAACAGTGCTACTGACACTCTTTGCTCCACTCTAACATCCTCCTTCGACAATTTTTGCCCCCTTTCATCCAGACCAGCCCGCCCCACCCCATCTGCCCCCTGGCTGTCTGATGTTCTCCGTGAACATCGCTCTGGACTCAGGGCGGCAGAGAGGAAATGGCGGAAAGCTAAAAACTATACTGACCTTACCTTGTATCAGTCTCTTCTCTCTTCTTTCTCTGCAAATGTCTCCACTGCTAAAACAACATACTACCACAACAAAATCAACAATTGCTCTGACTCTTGCACACTCTTTAAAACATTCTCCTCTTTTCTTTGTCCTCCTCCTCCCCCTCCTTCATCAACTCTTACAGCTGATGACTTTGCATCATTTTTTACAAACAAAACATCTCTCATCAGCAACCAGTTCTCCTCACCACAAACTAACACGCACATCTCAACAACTAACACGAACACGCTTCCATCCTTCTCTCCGCTCTCCGAGGCAGATATTTCTAAACTCATCCTTTCCAATCACCCTACTACCTGTCCACTTCATCCTATACCCACTCACCTCCTTCAGGCCATTTCTTCTTCAATAACTCCTGCACTCACTCACATTGTCAACACTTCTGTTCACACAGGAACCTTTCCCACAGCATTTAAGCAGGCTCGGGTAACCCCACTGCTTAAGAAACCCTCTCTGAATCCAGCACTTTTAGAAAACTACATCCTTTCTGCCTTTCATTGCAAAGACACTTGAGCGAGTTGTTCAATCAACTCTCTATGTTTCTTGAACAGAACAACCTCCTGGACAACAACCAATCCGCCTTTAAAAGCGGCCACTCGACTGAGACTTTACTCTAGACCTTACTCTCGGTAACTGAGGCACTGAGACTGGCAAAAGCAGCTTCCAAATCCTCACTGCTCATCCTGCTGCATCTCTCTGCTGCTTTTGACACAGTTAACCACCAGATCCTCCTGTCAACACTTTAGAAGATGGGTATCTCAGGAACTGCTCTCCAGTGGTTCAGGTCTTACCTCTCTGGTAGGTCCTACAGGGTGTCATGGAGAGGTGAAGTGTCTAAGTCACATCATCTAGCTACTGGGGTTCCCCAGGGCTCAGTGCTTGGACCACTTCTCTTCTCTTCTCCATCTACATGTCATCATTAGGTTCTGTCATTCAGAAACATGGCTTCTCCTCTCACTCCTATGCTGATGACACTCAACTCTACCTCTCATTTCAACCAGATGATCCTACAGTCGGTGTGTGTATCACTGCCTGTCTGACAAACATTTCTGAATGGATGAAGGAGCATCACCTTAAACTCAATCTTGCAAAGACAGAATTACTTGTTGTCTCAACCAACCCAGCACTTCATCAAAATTTCTCCATTCAGCTTGGTTCATCAACCATAACTCCATCCAGGACAGCCAGGAACCTTGTTGTAGGAGTTGTAAATGATGACCAGTTAAACTTCACTGACCACATTACTGCAACAGCCCGGTCCTGCAGATTTGCCTTATACAACATTAGAAAGATTAGACCCTTCCTATCAGAACAGGATGTACAACTCCTGGTTCAAGCTCTTGTTCTCTCCAGACTGGACTATTGTAATGCTCTTCTAGCTGGCCTTCCAGCATGCACTATCAAACCCTTGCAATTAATCCAGAATGCAGCGGCGAGAGTGGTCTTTAACGAGCCGAAGAGAGCGCATGTTACGCCTCTCTTCATCAGACTGCACTGGTTGCCAATGGCTGCTCGCATCAAATTCAAGGCACTAGTTATCGCCTACAAAGCAACCACTGGCTCTGTACCAATGTACCTAGACTCGCTTGTTCAGAATTACACACCCTCCAGAAGTTTGCGTTCTGCGAGTGAGCGGCGCCTCGTGGTTCCATCCCAAAGGGGCATGAAATCGCTCTCACTGACATTTTCCTGGACCGTTCCCACCTGGTGGAATGACCTGCCGATCTCAATTTGTGCAGCCGAGTCTGCAGATTTTTAAAAAACATTTTTAGACACATCTTTTCCAATTGCACCTGACCAATAAAGAATATCACTTCTTTCTGTTTTCTGTTTGTTTGTCTAAAATAAAAATAAAAGTTTGTGTACTGTGCTCGATTAACTGAGAATTCTTACAGCTCTTGCAGGTTGTTGCCCTCGTTTGTTTCGTTGCTTCTATCTATGACAGCCATTGGTTAGTGACATCAATTAATGAGGATTTGTTTGGATCTTTTTGATTTAACCGTGTTGGAGAATTTATCAGTTGCTCCAAACAAAGAATCACAGATATAAGATCCCCCCCCCCCACATAAGATCAGCTGTGATTTAGTCCAGTTATGAAGAAGATCAGTAAGTGAAGTGTTAGCTTCACTTGATGCAGATGTTGGACGATAACATCCAATGATGATGTCAGGGCCATTTGAAAAATTAGTTTAATTGTCAACAATTCAAAGAAAGAAAGAAAGCTAATATAATACATACAGGTGCAGTTTGAATTTGACTTAAAATAAACTGCAACTCCACCACCTTTTTTGGGCAATCTGATCTAAAGAGATTATACCCCTTTATGTGTATCATGGAGTTTGTAATGATTAAATCGTGTTTTTTTTCAAAGACTAACGTAACATCCACATCAGATTCAGAGCAATGATCAAACACAGATGGAGTCCATCAACACCCTCAAAGCTTCACAGTCCTATATCTCGTCTTGGGTCGAAATTTCATTCAATAACAGCCATTTTGATTTAGATGCTGTTTATTGCTGATGATCACGTTAATTTTCATATGCATCTGCCTATATAAGATTGCTCGTTTCTGCTTCTTCTTTTCTTGTGTTTTGATCAGGAGATTGTGTATTCATTCAGGAGAAAGGTAATAGCGCCCCCTGCCGTGTAACAGTGAAAACATGGAAAGCCGGAAAATATTATCAATGGCAGGGAAACATTTTCTCCTTTATATAGTCTATGGTTCTCTCATAAAAGACGAGATAACAAAAGACAGAAAATAATCACTCAGTCCTCTTGACTGAAAAACTTTAATAATTGTTAATCTATATTTATACAGTGAAGACTATGCAGTGATATTTTATATTTGATTACTGTTGATGTAGCCTTACTGAAAATCTAGTTTAGACCCATGAAAAACCTGAAAAGAACTGTTTTTCATTTGTATGTTTTGTATTTATTTGTGCTGCTGCTCATAATTGCATTATTTGTTCATTTTATTATAGACTGTATATACAATATTTAAAAATAAAATGTATAAAATGTTAGGCTTTTTGGAGTCAACCTTATTTATTTAGGTTACATGGATCAAAAAACAAACAATAGGCCTATTTTATTTTATTTATTACTTTTTTGTGGTGGAACCAGTAAAAAATTTAACCACTGGCCCAACCGGGCCAGAAAAAAATCCTTAATATTGAGCCCTGCGAGTACAAACATTTACTCTATCATACAGACGTGAGAAGGCTGTCGAAGGGCAGGGTGGTCAGCCCAGTGAACGAATTGAAAGATGAAATACATGCTTTTCTGACTGAGAAACTGTCACCTCTCATAAGCTCGTTCAGTGATGAGAAATGTTAATCAACCCCGTCTTATCTTGCTGTAATATTTTCTGTTCTAAAATAACTGAATCTAGAACTACAAGAACGGGAGGACAACTTTTTTAGACATTGCAAACTAATTCAAGCTTTCCACAGATCACTCAAACTCAGGCAGCTGCGTCTCAAAACCTCAAGCTACTATATGTTCCCAACAATGATGAAACACATTGAAGCAAATGTGTCCAAGAAATCAGTCGCTGGCCCGACGCGTCTCATTCAGTCACATCTGGATGCACTGATGGGAAATTTCTCTGACTATATTCCCCAAGAGAAACTCAATGAATTAAAAGACAAGCAGTGGGTGAAAAATCCCTTTGACTTTGAAACTCCAGATTCAATTGCTGAACTGAATTGAACTTCTCCTGAAGAATCAGAAATGCTGCAAGTGACCTGTGACAACTTTGAAAATGCATCATAAAACAGAAAAATTGTAATCAGTATCCCATGCTAAGGAAAGCAAGCATTTCATTGCTATTAGCCTTTACAACTACAAAGACGAAACAACCAAACCAGCTGGATGCTTCTGGACACGCGTGTTGCCCTCTCGTCCTGCGAACCGGCTTGGGACCAGATTGTGCAGAATAAGCAGGCCCACCCTTCTCATTAACCCCTTTGCAGTAAGGTCTCGCCGACAGCCCCAGATTACTGAAAAACTTGGTATAATTATAAAGATTAAAGCCTCCAGCTTCGTTATCTGACCCATGTTTATGATAAAATGAGGATGCAGTGACATTATTTCTTAATTTATGTCAGGAGTGCAAAATAATCAATCCGTTATGAACGATATTTTGAAAGGAATATCAACAAGAATCAAAAGCCAGTCACATCATCTGGTTTTATTAGTGGTCACATACATGCACTAAACAGCATCCATTCGGGCTCTAAGTCAACACGTGCGCCTATTTGGACAAATATAGATTTATCAACACGTTTGCAAAATATTCTGTCATACAAAATAACATTTCTATTAATTTCTCACTGAATTATGCTGATCTGAAGAGCTGAATGACATTCGGAGCGATCTCTGGCCGTTTCTCAATACCAAGTAGGCAAACTTCTGACTTGTGTCCTTGGTAGTTCAGACTTGTCGAGTTGGACTCGGGAGAACGAACTCCAGAGGACGAGAGGAATCGTCATCAGTCCCTGGTCAAGTACTGTTCCAATTCAAAGTTCACTTCTAGCTTTTTTACCAGGAGTGGGCGGGACCGGGAATTGTAATATTATTAATTTTGAACTTAATTTGGCCACCGAAAGACTTTAATCACCGAAATATACGGCCGAAATGTTGTGGTGACACAAAGAGAAACCGCAACCTGCAGGTGCTTGTCTAATGCAACATGTCTGCGGCGTGGACGTATGTGGTTCATCTCACATCTGATGACACATCTATGGTAAACTTTGCTCAGTGCATGCTAGTGCTTCCATATGTTCGAATATGACCAGTCGTTTTCGCCATCACTCCGCGTGAAGAGCCAGAAGACGTGAATGAGAAGTCGCGTGCGTTGTGAGAAGCGCACACGTCTCACAGCGCCAAATATTGAGTTCTCTTTCAAGTCCTGCGCTTGAACAGACAAACTCACTCAAATAGTATAACAACATGTTCATCTTGAGGAGTATCCTAATAGTAGACATATTTTGTATATGCCTTAAGTGAACTTTTACTGTATACAGTCGAGAAAGACGAGCATATCTCTGCATCAGGTCTTAAAGGGGCAGTAGCCTTTACTGCTGTCGGTTTAATGTCAAACAAAAGATAAAGACATCACTCACTGCTCTTGATAGAATAGCTTTTGTAAGTTTAATAAGGATTAATTTTTAATTACAGTTAAATATGCAGTTATTTTACATTTGATTACATTATTAAATTCCTCTACCTTTCTTCAGGCCAGTAGGCCTGTGCATTATTATTTAATGAACATGAGTGAGGTCAAGTTAAACATTTTAGTTTGGATTTTATTTTATACTGTGCGTTGTTGCAATGTGCAATAAATATTTGCATAATTTATAATTGATTTATTATTTGAAACTTTAATATTAATTTGTGCAATTGCAATGCCTTGGTTTTAGTGCATAAAATCTGTCACAGTCCTAAATGCAATGGTACTAATAATTGGCATAATTTATTTCGGTGTTTCGGTTTTCGGCCTTGGTTTCCTCTTTTTCAGCTTTCAGTTTCGGCCAAGAATTTTGATTTCGGTGCATCCCTAGTCTGAAGTAACCAAAAAGAAGGAGTGACAACGCATAAGCCAGCTGCAAGACATTTACTGTGTGTGTGTGTGTGTGTGTGTGTGTGTGTGTGTGTGTTTTTGCATAGATGATTTATGTGGAATTTAATGTGTGTGCATCGTTATTATATTGAACTGAAACCCATCTTAAACAAAAATGACGATTTGGGTTTTTATTCATCTGGGCATGGGTATGCTGTGATCAGAACTGAATTTTTTTACTGTAACTGACAGATTCTGGCCAAATAAACACAACACGGGAACGGGAGTCATTCTTTTGGGATTGGGACGGGACAGGAACTTCCCCCCGTTTTTTCGTGGGATTGGGATGGGACGGGATCTTTTTGTGGGACGGGAGAGGTTTGAAAATCCACTCCAGTGTCGCCCTCTACTGGGCACCCGCTGATCGACTGGATCTCACAACTCCGCATAGGAGCTCTCTTTATAAATAAACTAGGGCCGGGACTGTAACGCGTTAATTAAGATTGATTAATTACGGGACTGTAACGCGTTAATTAAGATTAATTACGGGACTGTAACGCGTTAATTAAGATTAATTAATTACGGGACTTTAACGCGTTAATTAAGATTGATTAATTACGGGACTGTAACGCGTTAATTAAGATTAATTACGGGGAAAAAATATATATTTTAACCACACTTATTTTTGCACCGCGGAAAGTTTTTCAATGAATGAGTTTCGACGGACCGATTATACTGGAACACCAACTAGTGTCGCTCACGAGTCACGACAACAACAAACCATAGTGAACATGAGTGAAGAAGCTGATGAGACCGCTTTGCTCGGCCCCGTGGATGGGACATTTTGTTTTAAAAAACTAAAGGATGGAAGCGTCGACAAGAGCACGGTTGTGTGCAAGCGATACAACAAGGAGTTAGCGTATCACCGCAGCACATCGAGCTTCAAATATCACAAATACGCTTCTGCTACACTTCATGGCAAACATCGCACTGGTCTGCTGGACTGAAATAAATAAACAATATTTTGTTGGTTAAGCTTATGTATTCAGTCATTATTCAATGGTATACTAAAAATACATGTGAAAAATTACTTCTCATTGTTCTCAGGTCAAATATTTATATGCAATTAAAATGCGATTAATTTCGATTAATTAATTACAAAGCCTCTAATTAATTAGATTTTTTTTTTTTTGCGAGTCCCGGCCCTAAAATAAACCACAGATTTAATCATTAAACAAGTACATTCTTGCCTGAAAAAGTCTTAAAACTACATTTGTTGACACATTAACAGTAGTATTGTTAAATTACTCAGGGTTTCTCGTCCGCTATTGACGCTTGCTGGTCGGTGTGAGATGCATTCTGGGATACCGGTCTGTCTCCTCTCAATGCACACACATTTCTACGTATAAGTACAAGTTGGTAAATCCCACACTTTGCGTGAAACTGTTCTTACGCACTCACCATGGCACAGAACTGTGCGTACGCACCCTTGATAAATGAGGGCCCTGGTTCCTGGGTAAAGTTCCTGTGGTGGAAACGGGGCTATTCATGACAGACCGGTGAAACGTTCATTGAGTGAAAACAATAGACTGTGAATTGAGCCGTTGAAAGACTAGTTAGTAGACTGCAAGTATGTGTTTTACAGGCCAATAACAATGATTATTAGCATCTTTTCTTAGCCTTTGCTAAAAACTCACATGACAGTCTTACAATATGCTTCATAAAACGCATGATTTTAGAGATTTCATCCTCAAATGTGAAATGAAGCGTGGCCACACTTGTGGCTTCACATTAGTTGTGGTTATCAGTTGTTATACTCACATAATGTTTTTATACATTTAAAAATATATTATATATATATTTTTTTTTGTTTAAATGTTTGAGCCTATATATCTTCATATTAAAACAGTCTGAGTAATTCAGTCTTGGATTGTAAACTCTTAAGCGTTGGCTTTCTAGAATGACATTTAAACACACACAGTGGTGTAACTTTATCGACAGAAGTGTGTGTCAGATATGTACAATAAATCATGTTGAATTTTTAAAGTACATCGACTTTAATTTATCACATTATTCATGTTTATATTATGATTGTTTCATCCTTAAAACTAACTATAAAACAATATATTGTTTTGTAAATACATACCCATAAATTATGCCCATGCACACGCATACACACGCATTCATTGTTTGCAAACCTGTTTAACCCTCTGGACCCGAAGAACGCACCCCATCATTTTGCTGTATTTTTCCTCATGACAATGTAAACCAGATTAAAATACTCTTTCATTTTTGGCCTCACAGACATGAACGATATGTCTTTACAAAGTTTAAAGTGTCTAATTTTTTATGTACACTAAAAATAAAAAATAAATGTTGTGCTTTTTGCTGAATAAAGAAAACAAACAGGATGCGCGTTCTCCCGTCTTTCTCCCTGTGAAGTCCTTTCTGAAATGCATGTAAAATATACTCAGAACTCAAAGAAAACTTGCCACACAGAAATGACAGATATCTCGTTATAAAGCCTGGAAGGTCTACTTTTAAATGAAATCATTTATATAAAAAACAAATATTCTCTGTTTATGTAATCTGTATGAAAACAGTGAGAGGTCCAGTTTCTCCAGCGCTACTCATTAACTTTAATGTGACCACACCCACACACACGCAAGCGATTTACATGCAAATCGCCCACGAGGAAGGAACGAGAACCTGTAAACGCCCCCATCATCTCAAAACAAAGAATCATCTTCTTTCTTCTGATTTCAGCTCAGAAGACACGCTGCAAGTTTACCTTGGATTTACCTTTAGAATAAGAAGAACGCGATTTTAAAATAAGAATTTTTAAGGGAAAGCATTTAATCTCACTTATAGTAGCTTTACTGATGCATAAACTTCACATTATAGGCTAGCCTACTGGTTGAAGTATTGCCAAACTAAAATGTGTGAAATCAACGGAAACATGTTGAAACATGAAATAGGTAGGCAACCTCGATGCTAAATAAAGATACGAAATGAGGATATTATGCTCTATAATATTAAACGCAGCATGATATAAAAGTAGGTTTGCCAACTGTCCCGTTTATTGGGCCTAAATGTCCCGTACATTACTGACCTGTTTATTGACTGCTATATGCTGATGCACCGTTCATGTTGCGTTTTTGCGTGCTAGTGTTCGTTATTTTAAATGCAGATGTGCTCAAATGAATGCCCTGAATGTGTCTTTTGCACTTTATGTATTATTATTTTATTTTATTTTTACAGCACTGCTCTGTTGTTTTCATGTCTAAACCCAAGTATACAATAATGTTCAAACGTTTTAGATCTGTCTGTTTTCAAAAAAAGTTATTCTGCTTAACAAGGCTGCATTTATTGATTTTTTAAATGCAATTTATTCCGGTTTTCAGTTTCAGTTGATCCTTCAAAAATCATTGTAATTTGCTGATTTGCTGGTCAAGAAACATTTCTTACATTATTATGAATGTTGAAAACATTTTTTTACAATTTATTTCAGGATTCTTTGATAAATAGAAAGTTCAAAACAACAGCATTTATCTGAAATAGAAATCTATTGAAATTAAATTAAATTCACAAAGATGCCTTATATTCATCAAAAAACACAGTAAAGACATTTATAAAGTTACTAAATATTTTTTTATTTCAGATAAATGTTATTATTTTGAACTTTCTGTTAATCAAAGATTTATCCCTCTGGGTTAAATCTATTTATCAAATTATCCTGAAAAAATGACAACATTCATAATAATAAGAAATGTTTGTTGAGCTTATAGATCAAATCCTCATATGAGAATGATCAGTGAAGGATCATGTGACACTGAAGACTGGAGGAATGATGATAAATTCAGCTTTGATCACAGGAATTAATTACACTTTACTAGATATTCACATAGAAAACATTTATTTTAAATTGTAAAAATATTTCACAATATTACTGTTTTTACTATTTTGGATCAAATAAATTCAGCCTTGATGAGCAGAATATATATATTTAGACCTGCAGTACTGTTCAAACGGTTTCAAAGTTTTTATTATATATATATATATATAAAGTAAAAAAAAACTTCTAAAACGTTTGAACAGTACTGCAGGTCTAAAGTCTTTATGTAATTTACTACTTTTAAATTAAACGTGATTTTGTCTGAGTATGTCAAACTTCTTCAGGGCCACTAATTAGCCTAAGGGTCCAGAGGGTTAATATATTGTATATACTGTATGGGTCGCGTCAATAAAAAAGGTACATTTTTAAAAAGTTGGGTCTACTGTATTAGAAAAAAATATATATTTTTTTTATAAATAATGTACCTGCACATTGTGTATTATTTAATCCCATCTCACCTCAGTGTCTTCAGTTGACAGTGTGGATCCTCCAGTAAATCACTGAGCTCCTTCACTCCTGATTCTCCAGGATCATTTCCTGCAAGATCCAGCTCTATCAGGTGTGAAGGGTTTGATCTCAGAGCTGAAGCCAGAGCTTTATAACCTTCTTCTCTGATACCGCAGTAGGAGAGTCTAGAACAGAAATGCAAATGTAACATTCAGCTAATTACACAGTTATTCTAGAAATTACCAGAGCAATTTAATGTGCAAGTATAATAGTTTTATCTGTCCAACAAACTGTATGAACCCTAGTTTTCATACCAGGTTTGTGACAATCATTTTTTTTTTTATTTATCTATATTTATCATTAAGCCTATCAATCAGCATGTTAAAAATATTTTTTTCAAAATCAAATGTTTTAGTGTGTACATGTTAGGACTATTTATTCAGAAAATATCTCAGGTTGCGTATGTAACCTATGTTCCCTGAGAACAGGGAACGAGACACTGCGTCCTAGAACGCTTCAGGGGAACGCCTCCAGCGTGACAGGTGTCTGAAGCTACTATCGAATCACGTCAATCCTATTGACCAGCGACCGCCCATGACATCATCAATGTGCGACCAGGAAGTACATAAGGGCGCCTATCAAACATGACACCATCTTTAGTCTGAAGGGACTGTTTAGCAGGCCGCCATGCTGAGGGGAGTGCATGCCCACTGGCAGTGATAACTGTCAGGACAAGCAAATTAAACTTGAAAAGCTCCCCCTCTGGTCACACCGGGCTGTCAGTGACAGCACTCCCTACGGCCATAGCCCAAGCTATAAGCCTCAACAGAAACCTTAATGCATAAGCATGAGGTCCTACCCAGACTGCTCAAAGGCCTGGGACCAACTTCTTAAACAGAAGGGGTCCCTTTATGGGAATGTGGCCAAGGGGCCCGAGGGCACCCCAGCCAGTCACTATTTGGAAAAACCTTTCCTGCATGCCACCAGGGAGGCCTGACCTGGTGTCGCTTCTGCGGGACACCTTGGCCTGGCCAACCCTGTCTGTTTGAAACAGAGCCACTGGAAAGTCACCTTCTGGTGAGGCATCCAGACTGAGGGACTGCGAACTGGCAGTATTCTCCTCAGACCGGATCCCAGAGACAGGTATCCTAGAGAGCAGTACTCATAGCGCTTTCCTAACCCTTGCTAACGAGGGGAGATCACCTGCTCGATCTTAGGATCTACCGAGCTGTGTGCTCATTGACGACCCTCAGAGAGGGGAGCACCAGAGCCTGCCTGGTGGGTAACCCCCAGCTGTAGGCCAAACTACCAAAGGTTCTATTCTACAAAGAACTGGTAAGAGAAGTGCCTAATCTTGGAAACTTCGCCTTCAAGTAGGCCCAGAGAGGCCTACTACCTGATAGCAAGATTAACTACACGTTGGTCATTAAACAGTCCACGCTTCTGAGATACTGATGTCCTTTAGCACTCTTTTATTTGTACATTTGAGACACCGTGAAAACTAAAATGTAAACAATAACAACAAACACAAGTTTTACATATACCCATAAAGACACAAAATCAAATAAAGAAATACATAAAATTAACTCATTTACCGTGCTTGCCTGTAACCAACAGTAGAATCATCAGGAGCCCATGCATATCTCAATTCATGTTTGCCATTCTGTTGACACTAATACTTCCGGGTTAAATAACCCAGGAAGAGTCACATGACCAATCAGTACAACTAAATTAAATCCAATACCACCAGAATTAACTAAATTAATACATGTGCATAAATAAAATCACATTTAAATAAAAAATACAAAAGTAAAAAATAAACTTTAAACCCTAAAACCCCACCAATATTACATACATGTATACACCATACACAGCTGACCTACCAGTGTCAGCTACAGCAAGTTTTCAAGGAGGCCTAAGAGGGGCCTACCACTTGATAGTAATTCATGCGGACTGCCACAGCATCCAGATTCGCATTTATGGAGGCCTAGAGAAGCCTGCCGTCTCAAAGCAAGCCTTCAGGGAGGCCTGATGAGGCCTACAAACTAATAGCTTGTGGTGAGGCATTATGGATACTTCACCTTCAAGGAGGCCCAGAGAGGCCTACGACCTGATAGCAAGTTTTTCAAGGAGGCCTACGAGAGGCCTACGACCTGATAGCAATACATGATAGCCAATCAGGCGATCTGTCCAGTTGCCCTGCATAGGAACTGGACTTCAGGGAGGCTCCTGGACGGACCCTCCTACACGGTCAGGGTGGCTGAGAGTAACAATCTCACCAGCCATCCCTAAGAGCACTTGCTTTGATAAGTCTCGTCAGCCGCCAGATAATCTGAGAGGAATACAACCCTCTCATGACGATTGGCGAGCTCCATCTGGGATGGCGAACTCCCCTCCCTCAAGAGGAGAGCCAGACAAGAACGGAGCGATCTCGGAAAACAGCTCACAATTTACACAAACAGCAGTGTAAATGTGTAAAACACAAGACTGTGCATTTTCTTTATCCCAGGCAGTAAATAACTGAATTCGTATTTCCTTAATTTGTTTAAGCAATTCAGACAGAACAGTCCCTGAAGACGAAAAAGATGGTGTCATGTTTGGTAGGCGCCCTTATATAATTCCTGGTCACACATTGATGATGTCATGGGCTGTCGCCGGTCAATAGGATTGACGCGATTTGATAGTAGCTTCAGACACCTGTCGTGCTGGAGGCGTTCCCCCGAAGCGTTCTAGGACGCAGTGCAAGTTCCTTTTTGAAAGGGAACAAAACTGTTCCATCTACAAAGAACTATGAAGCTCAATATCTCAGAACCGCAGAACATACTGTCTAGGGGTTCTTTTCGAAAAAGCTTTGTAAGCCTAAGTTGATCGTAGAGACCATTGGTGGCTATTGTTCTATGACCAACTTAAACTTATAATACTATTGGGTAACACAGCCCTGTTCATTATCATTAAGTCTTGATTTCACCTTCTGTTTTTACTTATTTTGAGCTAAATGAGCCCTGTCTATTGTCACAGAACTTACCTCAGTTTTTCCAATTTACAACTTATATTCTCCAATCCAGTGCAGAGCAGCTTCACTCCTGAATCTTGGAGATTATTATTGTTCATGTTGAGCTCTTTCAGATTGGTATCTGATCCAAGAACTCGAGCTAGAGCTGAACAGCCTTTGTATGTTAAGTTACAGTCATTTAGCCTACAAGGGAAATAAGTAAAATTCCAGAATAATATGTTTGAATACATTTGCTAAAATACAAATATCAAATCTTTTTATCACCTATAGGTTTAATGACAATAAATGATACATTTAAAAGTGCTAGCTTGATAGTCTTTTAAAAGGTGTTATCCCAAATCTGACTAAAAACATTGCCATTCCTATCAAGTGCTCAACACTGGCTAGAATGCTCAATGCTCTAAAAACACACTGTAAAAAATAAATATTTGATGCTTCCACAGAGTGCTTCCACAGAAAAACACACGGGAACACATGCATTTAAATGCAGCCACCAATCAGTGGGTATCAAATTGACTTAGTACATGTTTTTTACTGCAGAAAGCCTGGAATTAGGGGTCTGACGAGATCTCGTGCCACGAGATCTCGCGAGACTAAACTGTGACAAGATTTCTGTCTTGTCTTAAGGCATCTTTACACAGCAAATGCGGCACAGAAACCGATTCTGAAGCGGCATAAAATCACAAAAATGTGCATTTACACAGACAATTTAATCCTTCTCTGAAACGGCATAAATGCATTTACACAGGAATTAAAATCGCGGGTAACAATGCGTTGAACATTATTTAAAACTACAGTTTTAACAAAGTGTTATAAATTAATTTAAAACAAATAATGAAATGTATAAAAATAGACCTAAAATAAAAATACAGAATTTTAAATCGTTTTTTTCTGCCTTCTATAAAGCGCTTTTGATGTTTGGCATAATTCTGTAGGTCTACTGTAATTCTGCAATTCTTCTATTGTAGGCTACGGTATAGTTATTTTATATTTCTGCTATAAAATTGTACCTGATTGACAATGCTATAAAGAAAGTATAGTCTACATTATTACGGGTAGAATACCACAGGATTAAAAGTGGTCCAAAGTTTTTTTCAAAGAAACAGAATGTCACTTTAGAGCATTCACAACATGTAGGCTAGGCTACAGGGGCGTCGCATCCGTGGGGGATACACCCACTCTTTTCTCGGTGACAGGTTTCAACACCCGCTCTTTTTCTGCAGTTTTTCCGCAGTTTTGCACAAACACCATAGCCTACTGCAGTCGCTCCTCCATTTCTCTGGCCGCTCTGTGTCTGCGCTCGCTGCTGTTTCGGTGCATAGGACAGACCTGTCCGCGGTCGTTCTCCATGGTTCTGACCAAAGAAGAGCGATCTGGAATCTCCATTATAGCACCTGCATACCCTATCTCTCTTAGCCCATAGACTGTAAAAGTGGTTTAGGAATGTAATATTTCCCCAAAACGAAGTTTAGTTCTCAGCTAGTATAACATGAACCAACCCGAATATTTGACAATTCTGTCTAATTGTGAACAGAAAACGTTACACACGTCAATCCATTACCGACGATTTTTGTTCACGTCTTAGGCCTATATAGCCTACATACAGTTAGGCTATTCATTTAAAACATAATGTTATAGGCTAATATTTAAACATAGACTAACTATGACATTACAGTTTTCTTTAACCCTTTGTCCAGCGAAATTAAGCGCCGACGCATTTTGTTCCTTTATGACAGCGCGAACAAGTCACTCTGTAATTATTTGCCATATGATACAGATAGCCTAGGTGACATACATAATTATAAACTATACATTTTCTACTTTTATGTCACAATAACAACAAAGATTCTGGGAATATTGTTTATGCACTTCAAAATTTACAAACGCTGTCTTAATTCATTTTTTTATTATTAGGCTAACTAAAATTGTTTAAAAGCATTTCTAAATTCAGTTAATATTTCCAAAAAATGAATTTTCGAGCCAAAATAACGAAATGGTAAAAACTACCACCATGCAAATTAAATTTAGCCCTTCTCTGGCAGTTAGGCTACAGCCCGATGGGTAACGAACGGTCATAAGCTAAATGTTCTAAATAAATATGCACATAGCCCAATAATAATGATAATTCAAAAATACACAACTTTAAATAAACTCAAATATTCTACAATGTTGCTTATAGACAAATTAGCCTACAACCATAATGATTGAGTAGCCATAGCCTATTTCAAGTTTTTAGGCTGCACTATGCCTAAGGGAAAAATCCAAACTTCAGTCTATTTTAATGACATGTAGGACAGCAGATAGAATATATCAGAAAATATCAAATCTAATATATAATATTGTTCTCTCCAAGAGATTATAATACTGGGTTGCACAGTGACCCCGACTGGGTTAAGCATTTACCGTTTCTGAGGGGAAATGTTGCAGTGCGTTGATCTGCCAGTCTCTTCAAAGGAAGATTACAAACGGCGAACACTACAGTGGTTAGCTTGATGATGTGAGTACAGAAAGCATTTACTTTAATTCCTAGATAGTTTGTCTCCTTGCTGCTTCTTGATTCTCGCTTCTAGTGAGCTTGCTGACAGGCGGTTGTCGTGAAAATTATGTAGTTTAAGGCGGCACAAGTTCGCGTTCTTTTACACTGAATCAAAACCGCTTCTATGTCACCTTTGATACTAGTGGCCGAGGTGGGTCAGACCCGGCATATTTTAAGTCTGCTTTAATGCAGCATCGCGTCTTTACACAGAATTTTGAGCAGAAACAGACCCGCGTTAGACCCGCCTTAACTCGGCTGTGTAAAGATGCCTTTATTCTCATAACCTGGTTATGAAGGAGTGTGAAGTTTATATTATGGCTCCACTCTAGTTTTGCTAATTAAATTGCTATTTGCTATTTAATTCAGGTGGATAATCATAACAGTCACTTGAACTCACTTCAATTCCATCAGTTCATCTAGAATGAGTTGTTCGAGTCTTGCGCAGAAGCAATCACGCAACGAGAAGACGACCTGCGTTGTGTGTTAAGCTGGGCATACACTGTGCGATTTCTATGGGTTTTCAGCAAGGTTACCTACTCACACTGTACGAGTAGATTGCATGAGATGTAAAGCCAAAGCTCACGATTGATGTGCTCACACTGTGCGGTCCGACCGTCGAGCGCGTCTTGACTGCTCACACTGTACGGGTGAAAAAAGCGCAATAAAACCCCCGTGGCGACGATAGACCATGGTCTATTAGAGAGGTAAATGCATCAGCTATTGATATCAAGAGTATTTAGAATTTATGTATAAAATTATTATTATTATTAGAGTAGGCCTACTTTTATTATTATATTGATGTTACATTAATTTGCCCCCTCCCCCCAACAATAATGCATAATCGACAAACTGCATAAAATAACAGAAAGATTACTTCTCACTTTTTAAAAACATTTACCCCGATTAAACAAGGAATTATAGGTCTAATTATATGATTATAATGTCAGAACACTGCAATAATAATGTCCGTCTCAATGAAAAGTAAGAGCAGATTTATCTAAAAACAACTTGTTTAACACAAAATGGGCCTACTTCTCTTCTATTTTTTTTCTCACAATATGGACCAAAATAGAAATATTAAGAAAATAAATAAGAAAGAAAATAAGGCAATAGGCTACGTTATCAGTATGTTGAATTACATGTATCTCTCGTTGTCTGAGAATATTCGCCAAAAGCTTGTCAGATCTTACTTTCACTTTCGGTAGTGAATAATTGACTGGGTTTGAGACTGCGTTTAAACTGCGCATTGCGTGATATCCGCTGACTCGCGTTCATGAAGAAAAAGAACACATTGCAACATGACATTGTGTCAAGATGGAGGAGGTTAAATATCAATTAATATTAAAAAAAATAAAAATAAAATGTGAAAGTAAAACAAGTAAATTAATGATCAACTAGCTAAATGAATAAGATGCACTGGATATATACAACACAAACTGGAGGCACAACAGTTTACTTAATTTCTGCTGTTTGACAGCTGCCTACATAATTAAAGATCTCCCTTTTTTCGTTTTCTTCCTTAATGCTTTTAAAAATTAAATGGTTGAACTTCTGCTTTCGCGCAGTGAGGGAAAATAGGTCATCAGTTCGTGGCTTTGCTTCAACTGTGCGATAACCTCACGAGGGGCGAGCAGAATTACTGACACGCCAGAAATTCATCCGACCGTCCGATTCCCGATCGTGAGAGGTTTGTCGCCCCTCTTTTCCCCCTGTACACTGCACGAACACCTCGCGACAAACGACGCACGATAAACCTGAAAATCGGCCCGACCCAAAAAAAGAGTCGCACGAGTCAGAATTCGGCTCGAAATCGGACGAAAATCGCACAGTGTATGCCCGGCTTTAGTGAAGCGCTCGAATTCAGCATGTGTTATGAGTGTGTGAGTGTTACATGTTAGTGGATAAGACCGTGGCGGAGGATTCGTCACGCAACAGAAGCGCCAGACTTATATTTTAAACTGTGCGCTCAGCACCACCGCTTCCTAATCACAGAGTATTCAAAGGATCACGAAATTGAAAGTTAAATGTAACGTATATGATAATTCATATTAAGAAAGTAGAAATTAAATGACATTCATTACAAGATTTAAAACATTTGAAATGTACCTGCAAACTATTTTTAATTTCTAGTCATGCATTTCATCATTGTGGATTTTTTAAAAATATGTAAAAATCTCGTCTCATTTTCGTGAATCTGATCTCGTGTCTCATCTCATGAGATAAGTGTCTCCCAAAATTCAGTATCTCATCTTTTGGATCACTGTCAAGTCAGCAGTCTTCCCCATGATTGTGTAGCCTACAGAACTAGACTGAGACCATTTATTGGCCTTTGCCGTTGTGTTGAGTTAATTAGCTGATTAGAGCATGGCACCAGGTGTCTTCAATATTGAAACTTATCACAATATTCTAATTTATTACTATAGATAATAAATAGAGAGATACTGAATTTAGGATTGTCCTTAGTTGTCAGTTATAATCATCAAAATTAAAGGAAATAAACATTTTAAATATATCAGTATATGTTTAATGAATCAATATAATATACAAGTTTCACTTTTTTAATGGAATTAGTGAACTAAATACACTTTTTGAATTATATGACCAGCACCTGTATGTGTTTATTTTAGTACTTCCATCAGTGAAACAACATACTACAGCCTTTAAAACATTTAAATAAATACCTGTAAATAATAGTTATATAAATGATATAAGAAAGTAAATATTAGTTTAAAAAAAAATTATATATATATATTGTTGTATATTTCCCCACAGAGGTGCATTATACAAAAATAAAACGTTTTGGCTGACCACCACCGGAGCTACTCAGTGTGGTGGTGCGGTTGTCATGTTTACCGGCACAGCCCAATACCAAAGTACCTGCAGTATTGACAACAATCAGAAGTAAATATAAAATGCTGTGTAATAGCTGTAGGTTGCAGATCCCAGGCTTATAATGTATTAAAATTATTGGTTAGCAAGTTACTGAAACAATATTAACCAGGTTAGGTAGCTGATTACCAGTTGACATTAGCCCTATTCGCATGGGGCTAGTATTATCTGGGGACCTCTGGTGATTTGTAATAATTGCAGAGAATGTTGGTGATCTTAAGCGAATCGGCCATGTCTGTAATTTGTAAAGTAAAATTCCCCCACAAATTACCTACTATATTTCCCTGAACACTGAGGTCCTGTGATAATAGTAGTCCCGTGCGAATCGACATCTCTGTGATTAGGCCGGGATTAGGCAGATGGTATATAATTTTTGCAAGGTTTTTATTTCCTGTGCGCATTTCTATCTTTATCTTTCACAAAGAATGGAGGCTGCATTCATAATGCGCACCGTTATGAATTCCTGTGCGGCCGTACGGATTACTTTCACTTTAGAATAAGTACCAATTTGGGAGCAAACTATTTGAATGGTGTGTTTAATATTAATATCAATACTATACTTAATGAAAAACATAACAGAACAGTACAATGACAAGCTGGCTTAAATGAGAATGAGAGAGTGAATGGGTGAATGTGAGGCAAGATGTAAAGCGCTTTGGATGGCCATGGGTCTGTTAAAAGTGCTATATAAATGCAGTCCATTTACCATTTACCATAAATGGGTGCTTTTACTAGCCTAGAAATCTAGACGCACCCTGGCGGCAGCAAATGTAATCTGCCCGTGAGTGTCAATACCCTTCTGAGCTGTATTCCCCTAACTCTTGCCGGGCCAATCACATCGTGTATAGAGTCGGTGGGCGGGGCCATAATGACGACGGCGAGTTGCATTTGCGTGCTTCTAGTAAACACAGAAACTGCCGAACAATGGTCTTTCGAATCAGCTCTGACCGTGACTCTTAACTTGGTGTTAAGCTTTTCTCTGACTCTAAGAAAAGGACAAAGAGCGGCACTGAAGTCATTCTTAAAAAGGGAAGATGTGTTCTGAGTTTAGCCGACCGGATACGGCGAATGTTTAATCTGTCAGCGAGCTCTGTTTCACCTTCGTTTCTCTGGTTGGTGTAGCGCTATCCTATCGCGTGCAGAGGGAGTTTGAAAGACAACCGTTTATCCGCCCCTCGGATTGAGCCGTAAATGGTGAGTTCCAGACCAAACATCTTGATGTGGGTCTGGCTTGTCAGGCTACGCTTTTACAGCTTTGAAACTGAATCTTCCGCCGTATATTTTCAGCTTTTCACTCGTGATAAATGAAATCTGACTCCTACTGTCTGTGCTCAGTTCAGTTTTTAACTGTAGCGTCTATTCTCTAACTGAATTAAATCATTTTTATTACTATAAAACAATCAAAACGATATCAATATATATGACTGTTTATGAGTTCATACAGCTATATCTATAATGAAAAAACATTTACAAATCTTGAAGTCACATCCGGGAGAAAAGTCAGTAAATTTGAGTAAATTCACAGGCTTTGATTATCCCATGTGAATGTGCCACGCAAAACTCAGATGTGGGAGTAATTTCTAAATCACAGAGGTCTCTAGATAATACTAATCCATTGTGAATAGTTCTATTTTCTCCAAACATTTGACCAGTTAATAAAATTAGCTAACTGCAGCAAGGGCCAACACAAGACTAAACTTCTCTAATCTTTCAAAATACTTCTCTAATGTTTCAAAACTTAACATCCCTGAATATAGCACGTTCTTCTACTTATGTTAATTGCTTCAAGGAGAAGGAAACTCTTTGTTCTAAGCTAAAGGATAGCACAAGACAAATATTTAAAAAAATTAAACCATCAATTTTCCAGGTTTTTCCAGGACATGTGGGAACCCTGAAAAAAAAAACACAACTAAAAATGACTTAGTTTGACTTTGACTTACAGTGCAACTTTGGAGGTTTTGATGACTGCTGATAGTCTAATGAGACACTCGTCTGATTTCTTGAATCTCTGAAGCTCAAACTCCTCCATCTCTTCCTCTGATGTCAACAACACGAAGACCAAAGCAGACCACTGGGCAGGTGAAAGGTCAGCAGATGAGAGACTTCCTTTACTAAGGTGGGTCTGAATCTCTTTCACCAGAGTTTGATCATTCAGTTCATTCAGACAGTAGAACAGATTGATGGATCTCTCTGGAGACAGATTAGCTTCAAGTTTCTGCTTGATGTAATGAACAATTTCCTTCTTGCTCTGGTCATTTTCATCTTGCTGTGTCAACAGACCTCGTAAGAGTCGCCGATTGGACTGGAGTGACAGACCGAGGAGGAAGCGAAGGAAAAGATCCAGGTGTCCAGTTTCACTCTCGAGTGCCTTGTCCACCGCAGCCTTGAGAAAATCAATCATGGCTTCATTTTTGTTTTCCTGTTCTGTAGACTCTTGAACAAACACACTTTTCTCTTTGACGTCGAGAAACAAATGTGCATAAATGGCTGCAATAAACTCTTGAATGCTCAAGTGAACAAAGCAGTACATGGTGCCAAGAACGATCCCTGTTTCCTCCTTAAAGATCTGGGTACACATGCCTGAATACACTGAAGCCTTATAGACGTCAATACCACAGGCTTCCAGGTCTGATTCGTAGAAGATCAGGTTGTTTCTTTCCAGCTGATGAAATGCCAGCTTTCCCAGTGATAGGATGGCGTCTTTATCCCAGGAAACATCTGGTGTGTATTCTCCATCATATTTTCGACGGCTCTGCTGGATCTGAAAGCGGAGAAAGTGTGTGTACATTTGTGTCAGAGTCCTGGGAGTGTCGTCAGTATTTGATTCCTGAAGTGTTTCAGAGATCTCATCAGACTGAGTATTTTTCAGATCATTATTTCTTTTCTCCTCCAGAATGTTTTGGAGAACAGTGGCTGAAATCCAGCAGAAGACTGGGATGTGGCACATGATAAAGAGACTCTTTGATTGTTTAACATGATCAATGATTTCATTGGCTATTTTCTCATTAGTGAATCTTTTTCTGAAGTACTCTTCCTTTTGTTCATCAATGAATCCTCGTATCTCTGCCACCCGGTCAACACACTCAGGAGGAATCTTACTGGCAGCGGCTGGTCTGGTGGTGATCCAGATGAGAGCAGAAGGAAGCAGATTTCCCTTGATGAGGTTCGTCAGGAGAACATCCAGAGAGGCTGGGGACAATACATCACACAACGTCTCATTACAGTCAAACTTCAGAGGAAGACGACATTCATCCAATCCATCAAGGATGAACAGGACTTTAAAATCATTCTTTCTTGTAAGGTTTAGTCCTTTTGTCTCTGGGAAAAACTGAGTTAGAAGATCCATCAAACTTTGTTTTTCATTCTCCTTTAAGTTCATCTCTCTGAATGGAAGAGGAAATATGAATCTGATATCTTGATTTTCTTTTCCATCAGCCCAATCCAGAACAAACTTTTGCACAGAGACGGATTTTCCGATGCCAGCGACTCCTTTTGTCAGTACAGTTCTGATCTCCTGGTCTTGTTCAGATGCTTTGAACAAGTTTGTGCATTCAACCGGTATCTCTTGTGATTCATGACGCCTGGAAGCAACTTCAATCTGCCTGACCTCATGTTCAGTGTTGACCGGTTCACTGCCACCCTGAGTGATATAGAGATCTGTGTAGATGTTATTCAGAAGTGTGGAGTCGCCTTGCTTCGCAATTCCTTCAAACACACTTTGATACTTCTTCTTTAGGCCACACTTTAGCTGATGAATGAAGAACAGCTCATCTAAACACGGGAACAGAAAAAAAGATAGTTTTAGTCTTGATTTTCTCTCCTACATTTATAAGTGTCAATCTGACAGATGTTGATGAGTCTCTTACCTTCTAGAGCATCAGCAGCTGTATTTTCCTTCATCTCTCTCAGGTAATGTAGTGTGAGATCAAGAGCTGCTGCTTTGATACTGCATCTGTTCTCATTAAAGTCCTTCACCAAGGATTCTGTGTTCTTTTTCTGCAATATCTTCTTAAACTTTCCCAGCTCATTCTTCAGAAACTTGATTATTTTGCTCTCAAGATCCTACAAAGAAAGAAAAAAGACAGAACAACAATTTAAACCAAACTGTACATCCACATTTCCTGAAAACCATTTATTCAATCATTTAAAATATCAGTTAAAGAGACAAACATGATAATGGTGTCATTTTTGACAAATATAATGATTTTTTTAAATATATTATTTACCTTTAATAAATATAATAAATATATTATTACCTTTTATTGCATTCTTTAAAAGTTAAAAATGAAATTGTCGAGATGAATTAGAAATTAAATTTATGAAAATGTAAAAAATGAAATGAAAAAAGTTTTCTTACCTGGAAGATCCGCTGGAGATTGTCTGTGAAATTCCTGTCGTTCCTGTGAGTGTGTACGCTTGAGTCTAATGTCTCATATTGAAGCCTGTTAACAAATAAAATAAAATAAAATACTGAATGTTCAGACAAAATATTACAGAAATCTCTTGTAAACAATTTTTAGCAAAAAGAAACAAAAGCTGACTAGCTGTAACTAGCATGTTAGCTATAACATTAGCTGCTATAAGCATTATTCACTAATAAAGTTTCCAAAACACTCCACATGTGACCAAAAATTAGAAACACATGAAATACCTTTTGGCAGATGATGGTGTTTCCTCACTGAAGTTCGGCATGCCACCATCTTTTGACCAGTCACTCTTCACAGACACAGAGCTGGACACACCTGAGCCTGATCTTACACTAATGACACAAATAACAGAGAAAGGGAAAACACTTTACTACAGGTCTCATTTTAAAAGGTTTAAATGTTGCAGCTGTGCATTTGTCCTTACTGTATTTTGATAAATGAACATTTTAATGTTTGAATGCATGATCTACTTTCCATGGTGACTTTATGCCTCCTAGTGGCTACCTGTGTAGCTATATTACTGGAAAGAAACGCCAGACCAAGTTCAATAAAGGTTATCAGACGTTGTGTTTTTTGATTTACTAGTAGAAAAGCTTGAATTTTAACTAGGGATGCACAATACCATTTTTTCAGAACCGATCTTATATTAAAAATTCGGAGTATCGGCCGATACCAATAATAATCTGATACCAGTGCAGTTTTGTTTAAAACTTTCGCTTTATTATTACGGAAACCATACTTATTCAATAATAAAGCATGAAGACTAGATATGTATCAAAGGTCATAGATGTTTATCATAGAACTTGTTCATGTCTCTTAAGCCTTAGCTTAAAAATTCAGAATAAACAGGGATTTCTCTAATTTTAAGAATATAAATAAAGGTAGTATTACTTGTAGTTTAATTCAGAACATGGCACAGTTTGTATGAAAAACTGGTAATGTGAAAGCTGTCATGCGGACCTGTGAGCGCACCAGAACCACACCACACCTGGAGGAGGGCCATATTCCACCAGTAGGAATATAGTGCGGCCCCTTTAAAGGGTTACTTCAGCGATTAGCATATGGCTTTGTATCAGTAGAAACCATAGACTGTAAAAAAAAAGCTGAGGTGACACAATCACTATAGACGGTGGATAAATAGCTATCCACTTGTAACCACGCCCTTAATTATGCAGAACCTTAAGGCTTAAACGAATGAGTTATAAATAAAAAATTCACCCCCCTCACAGTTGTCATGAAGATCAAAATTAGCCTTATAAGCCAAAACCACAATTTGTACCAGGCTGTAAACATGTTTTTTTTCTGGTTTAAAGTTGAGAATTTTAACATGGGGCTCAATGAGATTCTGCTCCCTTCTGGAGCCTGTCCCTAGTGGCCAGTTGAGGAATTGCAGTTTACATTACTTCCGTATTGGCTTCAAGAGAGATCGCGGGAGGTTGCCGCTTGGTAGAAACCCTGGAGTATATTCAAATGATCGTGCTCATCCCTCTTATATCCCCCTGAGACAAGAGATTTATGCATTTTATTTCTGGAAAAATTCATTCGTGACGCAAACTGACGATATTTGCATCATCTTTGGAATGTTTGCCCAAAGGCTAAAGACTACAGCCAGCAGAGGGAGCTAAAGACTCTTGATCAGCAGCACTCAGAGTTTGTTCATTTAAACCGTTATGCGCAGATAGCGTGAGCTGAGGGCGAGAGAGGTCTGCGCTCTGCGGTCTTTGCCATCAGTTGATTTACTTGTTTCTGTGTAAGTAATACGTTCTCAAATATGTTTCAACTTAAATAGACTACCTAGATAGATACATAGTAAATATTTGCATCTTTGATACATAGTCAAATTTGAGCATTTAATATTAAAATATAATTTGAATATAAAAAAAAAATGAAATTCGAATGGGATAATGGAGTAAGATTGACAGCCCATATACATATATATATACACATATGAAAAGTAAAATCGCGTGCGTCTATAAATGAGATGTCACGACCAGCTCTTCAATTGACAGCAGCGCAGCCCAGTCCTTAAAGGGACAGTTCACCTCTAAAATTATGTTATTAAAAAAAAACAAAAGACCTTTAATACAGTAGCTTTTAATCAATGTTGTATATTGAAGACTATGTAGTTTTAATTTAAGCCTACATTTATTAATTCAATTTCATGCTTAAATGCTACTCTACATCTCAGGTACATCAAACAGGGTTTTTTTAGGTAAAGTTTTAAGTTTAAGTAAGGGTTTTCAAGTCTTTAAAGTAAAATAAAGAAAGAGTATTGCAATAAAAACATTTTCTCCTTAACTTTTTCTGTTCCTGTCGCCTAAGAATAGAATAGAATAGCAAAAAAATAACCCGAACCGAACCGAAAAACTGTGGTTAAAAACCGAGGTGTGTATTGAACCGTGGACTAACTGTATTGTTGCATCCCTAATATATATATATATATATATATATATATATATATATATATATTAGTTTTAATAACACATTATTTAATTCAGTGGTACTGTATAATTAAAACTATTGTATTTTGTACATTTCTTTGTAGCAAACCACACACGTATACACATAACTCTGCAAACTGCACTTTATGTGACTGACGCCGGAGTCACATGACTAAAACCGAAATAACCGACATGGGAAAAATACGTCTGTTAGAGGGTCTGAATTTCGGTTTTTATTATTTTTTGAATAATCGTACAGCCCTATTTATAGCCTATGTAAAGTTGTGTAGAACCTATTATTTAATTCAGTGATACTGTGTAATTAAATTAAAACTGTCATCCTCATAAAGTTTGTCATGTAAATGCGTTTAAAGGCTTTCCAGATTGAACATTTAAAGCGATTGTGCACGATTCAAAGACAACAATACGGAAAGCGTATCCGTTCAGTGCTCAGCTTTTATCTGTCACAGAGAGCCGAGCCATGTCTCATCTCTGACCTCTTTCACCTGCGTCCTCACAAAGCTTTGTCATTTTATATGTGTTATAAGGCCTGCCAGTTTGAACATTAAAGTGATTTTAGACCATCAGATGTGTATTATGTTGAACAAATGCATGATATATTATGACAAACGAACACTCAGACAGAAGCTCGCACATCACGTGAAGATCGTGCTTAGAGAGCAGCGCAGAAACGCAGAGTCAACGCTGTCCTGTGACGAAAGTAAAGTCACTGAAGTAGCTCAGAAACTCAACCGTTATAGGCATATATGTTAATACCTTTGAAGTTCAAACCACAGCTTCATAATGTGTGCGGCAGTGGCTCAGTGGTTCATGTAGGTTGTCTACAAACCGAAAGGTTGGTGGTTCAATCCCTGGTTCCACCTGACCAAGTGTCGAAGTGTCCATGAGCAAGACACCTAACCCCAGCTGCTCCCGACGAGCTGGATGGCGCCTTACATGGCTGACACCGCCGTCGGTGTATGAATGGGTGAATGTGAGGCAAGATGTAAAGCGCTTTGGATGGCCATAGGGTCTGTTAAAAGTGCTATATAAATGCAGTCCATTTACCATTTATAATGAATAGAGACGAGTAATTCACACACACAATCACTCTCTTATTAATGCATTCAAATAAATGTAATGCAGCTCTGTTCATTTATCTGTATCTGATGTACAAGCAGAACTCTGCCCCATAGACAATAACTGCTGAAA
Source organism: Pseudorasbora parva (assembly GCF_024679245.1). Classification (NCBI taxonomy): domain Eukaryota; kingdom Metazoa; phylum Chordata; class Actinopteri; order Cypriniformes; family Gobionidae; genus Pseudorasbora; species Pseudorasbora parva. Next base: position 43,342,990 of record NC_090185.1, read on the forward strand.
GTGAACCGTTTCCTTTAAGTATTTTAAAATGAAAAGAAATTCACTATTTCATTAGAAAAACAATTCTACCTTTATTAGTAGAAAATATTTACAGTAAAAACCGTATCAGGAACTTACTTAAAAACCTTATGAGGGCAAAAAAATGGAACGCAAAAAAAAAAAAAAAAAAGATTCTCGAGATTATGAGAAAATGAAGCCGTGACCATGAGATCCATGACCATTCAGGGCTTCCGTAGTTTCCGTGCTTGGCCAGGATGTTATTTTGTTAGGTTTTTTAAAAACAAATTTTACAAACACAGCGTGTGTTCTGATGTTGGTTGTAAGAAAATAATCCAAAAACTGCCCCACTGGCGATCTGACATGTCCTTTTATATTGAACATCTCCTCACTGCCGGCAGGAGCGCGCTCGTCTTCCTCATCTGTTCTGATGTCAAATGGCGATAACACAGCCGAACACGAGAGCAACACACTCTGGCTGATCAGATCTTATTGGCTGTTTGTAGAGGTCGACGATAGTGGATTTTACCGATACCGATAACTAGGTTGGACCACACTTGCCGATAACCGATTAATCGACCGATAGTTTTTAAAATAGATACTGGACAAAACATAACACTAAGTAAAACAGTGCTGAACTTTATTACAAGAAATAAAATAAAACAACAGTACTGAACCATGAGATTGTGCTAAATTGCTTATGTAAATATGAATATATTAAAATGACAAGTTCTAACAGAAAAAAATTCTACAGAAAAATAACTAAAACATTAAAAAATTACAAATAAATGTTTCTTTAGCTGTAACCTAGAAGCATGTAAGTGAATGTCAGGTGACAGACTGCAAGTCCCATTTGTTAACACGGATGTCTTAGCTTATTTAGCTAGCTTACATGAACTAAATGCATTATGTAATATACATTTCACAGCATGTATTAATATTTGAGCAATACAATTCTAGCTTAATCAATAGTGTTAGTTCATCGTGCATAAAAAGGTTAACAGATAAAACTAACAATGAATAATAAATGGACTGCATTTATATAGCGCTTTTAACAGACTCTATGGCCAAAGCGCTTTACATCTTGCCTCACATTCACCCATTCATACACCGACGGCGGTGTCAGCCATGTAAGGCGCCGTCCAGCTCGTCGGGAGCAGCTGGGGTTAGGTGTCTTGCTCATGGACACTTCGACACTTGGTCAGGTGGAACCAGGGATTGAACCACCAACCTTCTGGTTTGTAGACAACCTACATGAACCACTGAGCCACTGCCCCCCAATACTTCTACAGCATTTATTAAAGGTAGGGTAGGTAGGAATGATCTAAAACACGTTTGTCCAAAGTGTTTAAACTTTCTTTATATGTCAATACATAATTAAAATGTAAGTACTCTGAAAAAGAGAGTATAAAAATCAAGTGACTCTAGACTAATCTGCAATAAACACCGCTCATTATTTTCGTTCGGGACGAAACAAATGATTGGCTTGGGCGACTGTCACTCTCTCTCGCTACCATGGCAACCACCGCTTTCGCTACAGGATCCGCCCACTCGCGCACCCCTAGGAAGAGCAAAAGCATTCAAAACGCACGGTGCCGCAGTCAGTGAAGGCAAACAATGCAAAAAAAAAAGGAAGACAGTAGGTCTACATGTAAAGGCAATGCACAAGAAGTCTTTGGATAAACAAAGAAATCAAACGTGAGTAAATATCAGCGTGGCTTTCCAGCGATGGTGAGAACTGAGGGACCTCAAGCGGCTGAAAACGACTCATTGCTGCTGTATTCCTGCTGGACAGGTCATCTTTCATTCTGATTATACATTTTTTCAGTTTATGTTTTCATAAAGTATGTATCACTAGCACATGTAGCTGCCTAATATAGCATAACATTACTCAGCATAAAGTTACAATATTATACACTTAGCCATTAGTAGAGATGATAAATACTCAATATGCTTAGCTCAAGTTGATCGCTGTCGGGTTGAATTGCACAAAATGTAACTTTAGATAACTGTTACGTCCATAGGGACGTAGGGATTTATTTTATTTTCTTAATTTGTGTGGATTCTGTTTTCTGTGCTTTTGTGTTCTGTTGCTCTTGCTCCTCCTACTGTCTGCTTGACCGGCTCATGAGTGCCGCCTGAATCTTCTTCCAGATCGTTAAGTGGAGAACAAAGGAACCCAGACATTTCCGGTCAGCGAGAGAGACAGAGGTTTTCCTCTGCGGGAGAGACTACCATCTTCTGGTCCCAGTGCTGTTGTGTGCCTATATGGTGTATAGTGTTTGGCCTGTAGTGTCAGGTAAAGAGCTGTGAAGTGTCTCAGCTAAGTTGTGTATAACCAGTATAGCAAGGTGAGCTGTTAAGTGTTACAGCTAATGTTTGTACTCCTAAACCTTAACTCAGTCCGAGCAGTGTAAATCAATGTGAGCTGCCTGTGAACATCAGCATTCTACTTTTGTTTCCTTAATTTTCTCACTTTTTCTCACAATCTTACACAAAATTCATCTTCATCACAGTATAACTGATGTTATTGGGGGAAACATGTATCAATGCTACCCGTGTTTAGCTTTGCCTTATAAATATAACTAGCTCATTACCGAATTAAACAAATATATTTTAAACTTTAGCAGTATCGGTATTCTAGCTTCATAGTGAGCAGTGATGCCAGTAACGCGTTACTCTAATCTGACTACTTTTTACCAGTAATGAGTAATCTAACGCGTTACTATTTCCAAACCAGTAATCAGATTAAAGTTACTTATCCAAGTCACTGTGAGTTACTATTTTAGTCATTTTCCTTAGTAAAAACCGACAGCTTATCAAAATTCTCAGCCCGAGTCCGGCTGGAGCCCGTGTTTTTTATTTATTTATTTATTTTATTTTTTTACATTGTTGCAGCCATTAAAATAGTTCAGTTTTGTTTTTAATGTCAAAGTAGTTATTTTTCGTTTCGTTTCTTTATTAACCTAATTTAGAAAAATGTTCAGAGCAATTTTTTGTTTGTTAAATTAAAGTTTATATAGGCAAGACAATTCAAGAGTTGGTTTGAGAGACTATTAAACATGCGGTTAACTCACTGGGTCGTCACATAAAAAAATTAAAACTTTAATTTAACAAACAAAAAAATTGCTCTAAACATTTTTCTAAATGAACTTAATAAAGAAACGAAACGAAATATAACTACTTTGACATTAAAAACAAAGTAGGCTAGTTATTATACTACCATAAAGGCATTTCTGACGAGCTGAGGCAGGCTGATAGATTAGCCTACTGCTCGCAACGGCACTCAAAAAACGAAACGGGCTACACAATCTAAAGAAAAAAAAAAAAGGCCCCACTTTATATTAGGTGGCCTTAAGTACTATGTACTTACATCAAAAAATAAGTACAATGTACTTACTGTGTTCATATTATATTTCAAAACACCTTTGCTGATATTGAGGTGGGATACGGGTAGAGTTAGGGACAAATGTGGTGGTGTGGAGCAGTTTAAGGGTAGGGTTAGGTGTAAGGGAAGTGCCAACTGTGTAATTACAAATGTAACTACAGAAATTAATTACAGACGTAATTACATGCAGGTATTTTTAAAATGTAAGTACAATGTAAAAACATGTATGTACACAATAAGTGCATTGTATCAAATGATTAATTACAATGTTAGTACATAGTAGTTAAGGCCACCTAATATAAAGTGGATCCGAAAAAGAAAAAAAAGAAAGTACATGCAGGTTGTCTTTTAGCCTACCTTACACTTCAGCAAAATTAATATAAACCCGATCTTCAATTCCCGCGGTATATGCTCATTTAACGGAGTTCACATCAAAGCAAAAGATTCTAGCATTTTATTCAGCAGCCCGTTTCAAATTCAAAGATCGCAATATGAGAGAGAGCGACCTAAGCACTGGTAAGATCATTTAGTTTAATTATTTTATATTGAAGATGACTGTGTTTTTTGTGACTTATTTTAAAGTTTCATTTACGGCCATATGCGTTGGCTTGCTTTACTCATTTACAGCGATGTTGCAGTAGCACCATCATATCTATCTGACTACAACATTACACGCTCTCACACATTTATTTTTTAATTATTTGCCAGGAGTAAAATTTACACACATGGTTTAAACAACCAGATACATTTACATTTGTCCGGTTTAGTTTGAAATGCTTTCATGCACCTTCTGAATTGGTTTGTTTGAGTGATCGGAATTAAATAAGCCTACGTCTCGAAAGACTCTCGGAAGGCATCTAGGCCTACTCCTGGTCATTTCGCAATCAGATAGACCTGGTCAGAGGAAACGAATGAAGGAACCAGTATCTGGTTGTTGTAAAAAGGCCATAACTCCAGCAGCTGCACTGAAGAAACGGACTCTTTAACCCTGCGCGAGCCATATCTTGACAGTGGCTCAAGCTATCATGGTCTCATGTTGTTTCCACCAGCACATCTCATTGTTCATTTTAATTATTAAAATAAATATAAAACGAAGGAGAAGCTTAAAAAAGGGGCGTAAAAAAAGTTGGGGCCGTCAGGCTCGGGCATAAATGCAATAAAGTGTGTTGCCAAAAATGGTCGTCATTTCTATGTTGAGGCGGCAGCGGTGTTGTCGGCAACTGCTGAATGTAACTAATAAAGTAACTTGTAATCTAACTTAGTTACTTTTAAAATCAAGTAATCTGTAAACTTAGTTACTTTTTAAAGGAGTAATCAGTAATCAGATTACTTTTTCAAAGTAACTGTGGCAACACTGATAGTGAGTGCTAAAAGACATCTTATCTGTTTATATTCATACTGATGAAGTTAGATGTTTTATCACATGTGATTCTGACATGATGTCACTACATTGATTGCACACCGCTCCTCTCAGGTCAATAATGCTCTTCCAGCTGATTGGTCGGTGAGGCGCGTTCATGTGTTTTGGGGGCGTGGCTTTGGAAAGAGCCCAGAAGGGAGAAGGTGGAGTGAATGGAAATAATGAGCTGTCTTTAAAACAGTCCTGAGAGGTCTACAGACACTCACATTTTATACTTTTTTAGAGTACTAACATTTTAACTATGTATGGATATATAAAGAACGTTTAAACAAATTTGGAAAAAAGTTTTTTTTAACCAATTCTTACCTACCCTACCTTTAACCTTACTTAAAGGTGCCCTGTGTAAAAATTGAGGTAAAAATATCCAAAAAAATTACCTACACGCATCAAAAGAATGAGAAGAAATAAGGGCAATGATGTCATAAAAAAATGTCAAGTTATAGTACTGCAGAGTTATCAACCTTAATTAGCAGTAGCATTACTAGCCCCGGCCCAACAGGTGTCGTAATACCAGTCTCGGCCATGGGAGGCGGTATGCGGCAACATAACCACCAGCCAACCTGGCGTACTTGAACTTGATGTCAATCGCGTGGAAAGTACAGCCCACTACTTCATTTCAGTTCAGGGAAGAGAGCAGACGGATGGCCGAAGCCCTTGTCCCTTAAATGTATCCGATATGATAAAAATAGCTGTTTTTACCTGACCGGAAAAAGCGGAAGTGCGGGCGCCCGGCGACTGTGTCCCGTCACGTCATAATAAAAGTCCCGGTACTCACGAGCCGTTTAGAATAGGAGCCCTCCAGTGGACGAAAAGTTGCATAGTGCACCTTTAATGTAAAAAATGTAATATTATTGTATTATATGTAAGGGATAATGTACACCCAGCCGTCGCGTCGGGGTCCTGATCACTCTGAAGGGGTTTATTCTGCGATAACAACCGGCTGGGTGGACATTATCCCACTTATTACACGGCTACTAGTCTCAAATAAATAATTATTAGACACAAAATATTGTCTTGAGATTAAATATTTTATTAGCTCTTACACAAAGCTTTCACGAAGAAAAACAGTTCCAGACTGCTTTAAGCCTTTATCTATTGCTGCTAAATGTTGAGAATGAATGCTGAAAGGGTTAGTTCAGCCAAAGATGAAACCAAGCCTATGATTTACTCACCCTCAAGTCATTATAGGTGTTTATGACATTCTTCTGTCAGACAAATACAATCAGAGTTATATTTAAAGAGTCCAGGCTAACGTTAATCCCAGCAGTAGTTGTAGTTGTGTTTGAAGTCCATAAAAAAATGCAGCTGTCCGTCAAATAACGTGCTCCACACGACTCCTATATTAATATATTAAAAAATATTTTTAAAATATTAAAAACGTTATAAAGGAAACCCGCCTTGAAGTCTTCCATTGTAACCCACGGCTGTTTAAGCCACAAGATGGCGCCAGCGTTAAGCACAGAAGTAGAACCGGTCAAGATAACTCACAGTACCCGGATGAGCGGGTGTTATCTGGAGATAACATACCGCTGGAATGCGCGATTGACCAATCAGAATCAAGTATTTCACAGAGCCGTGTAATAATGAGCGTTATCATTTCATATAAATCTAAACAGTTGGCAACATGTAGTATTCAGTATTCTTTACTCTATTTAATTGATGTAAGTGTGAACTCGTGAACCGGAAAAAAACGATCTGTATTGATTTTTGTGGATAACGGATTGTTCCACCAATCAGCTAGCCTGGCTCTGCCCTCCTACGTACTTCCGCTCAATTTTCATTTTCCTTCAGGACTACGTCTGGGACTGCTGTGTAGTCTTAGGTTTTCTCCGAACAAATTTTTACCGGTCCAATCAGCGAACAGAGGGAGTGGCTGAGAACGATGACGTTGATGTCGAGCGCTAGTTTGAGATGTAGTTCAGTAATGGCGGCGGAGAAAGATTCAAACTAAACCATTCATTGCATTGTGGCACCGCTGCCGAATATCCAGAAGTTAAAGCCGGAGCAATAACAGTCTTTGCTGGGGTTTGTTGATGGCCCTCCAACAGGGTAAACTCAGGGAAAGTTTGATTTTCCAGATCGCTTCGTTAGTGATGAAGGAGTCGGCTGAAGCTATTCGGACAGTAACTGTTTCTCGTGGGGTCGGAAGGTATTGCCATCATTTAATTTACAGGGACTGGTCAGTTATTTTATTGCCGTCCGTCTCTCACCACCCGCGTAAAAATCCCCGGCCGAGTTACCGACTGCTTTTGACAAACGCAAGGCCGTGTTGATGTAACAGCTGTCCGAATGAGTTTTTAACAATATATCACTTCAAAATTCACTGTTTGTAATCACCACAGAACACCGTACGGTTGCTTTGCTGTTATTAGGATGTATTTCTAGACTTGTATTTCCTTAAAATGCTGGCAAGTATTTAGACGAGCAATATATTTCATCACCGCTCAAACAAATTAAAATAAAAGCACTTAAACATTTGAATCGGTCCGTTATTTATAGCAGCATTTATTATCATACCAAGCATATGACATTTTATTTACAGCATACAATGATGTTACGGACCCGTGAGCGCCGCGTTCCCGATCACAAGGCTCTCTTGTCCACCGTGGCGTGAATAAATCACAATCCGAATGCACGAGTTTTAGGTTTTATCCTATAGTTTTATCACTGAGGTGGCATGCACATGTGCACTTTTATTTTGTCAGATTTCCAAGAGTGAAACAGGCGAAGGGCGCACGACATACGTCACGACCAAACGTTAGCGATTGGTTATGGCAGATCCAGAGTGGCTCAGGGCAGATCCAATAGTTTTAAACCTCAACAGGGTGCCCGCCTTCGCGGAAATAAACCCTTGTCAATGGAGAGTGGCCAGACTCTATGTACAAATGAAATGTACGAGAGTCTGGTAAAGCCAGGCTACCAATCAGCTATCAGTGCCGATTAATCTGCAAAACCGACGAATCGGTCGAGCTCTAGTTGTTTGCTTGTCAATGGTAGCACGTTGATTCTTCAAAACATCTGATACGGACGACACACACGCATTTTAATGAAAGTATCGAGCGCTATATTGACATTTTTGTATACATTACCAACACCTGTAATATACCGCCCAGCCCTAGTCCACATGTGACCAAAAATAAGAAACACATGAAATACCTTTTGGCAGATGATGGTGTTTTCCCACTGAAGTTCGGCATATCCTCTTTTGACCAGTCACTCTTCACAGACACAGAGCTGGACACACCTGAGCCTGATCTTACACTAATGACACAAAGAACAGAGAAGAGGAAAACACTTTACAGGACATACTTTAGTCTCAATCTTATCAGCTCTTTATGTTTGTAAGTTATTAACTGTGACACTGTCTATAAAGCCCTCTTTACCATGTAGATTTTATTTGTTGAAGAAGGTTTTAGTTGTGTTTTTAAGTCAAGTCATCATTATATATATTTTTAAATGGTTTAGTATTTGCAAACATAAAACAATGCTTGTTAAGGTTTTGTTCTTCACAAAGAAAAGACAAACCCCTGAAAGGTAATTAGTGTTAATAATGATTGTGTGAAAGAGTCTTACCTCTGTTCCTCTGAGAGACTCATCTTAGAGAGAGAGTGCTTTCCTCGCTCCTCTGCCATACTGCAGCTAAACGGCCACTGAACACAGATCAGCTCTGGTTTCTGAACACAATCATTCAGTTTGAGCTACAGATGACCATATGTCACTGAGATCAATAGCACGGCAGTTCAGGAAATAATCAAGAATGTGAAGTGAAAAAAGAGCATTATATAAAATCAAGTGAGTTATAAAACAATATACTGACCTGTGGAATAATCAAATGATCTTATGGCAGATAATTTAATGTGTTTAACTGACATATGGCTCTATAGTCCAAATATAATATATGCTTTAAACTGTGGGAAAAATGAACCCGGTTTGATATATTTCTGTATTGCAGTTTAATTTAATTTGCAGTCGTATTTACTCCTATTTTATTAACGGTCGATTCTTCTTGTTTGTCATTTGATCATTACTTCAAGTTCACAATACATTTCATTAGTGGGCATACTGCACAATAATTGCTATGTAACTAAAATATTACATTTAATAAAGCAGATGTAGGCAATGTTTGTTTTTGATAAATAAAAAAATAAAAAAATAAAGTGAGTGAGTGATAGAATAAGTGAGCACTAAATGCTGGGTTTGATCCCGTCTATAGACTGGTACTTTAGAAGTCACAAAAACAACATCATCCTAAAATGGACGACGACATCCGCGGCCTTCAAATCATTTCAGTAACTTTAGGCCTAATTTCTGACAGTCAGTTTGGAGTAGACTATAAAACACTTCCAGAATAAGAACAGGCCTTTTGTAACATTAAATCACGTTTACATTTACAATATGAAACTTCTGTTTTATTCCCCAAATAACTGTAATCAGAAAAGTAAAAACTTACAGCATTGCGCAGTAAGAAGAGAGTTTAGAAGTATTTGAAGCATGATTTTCCCCTTCCTGTTCGTGTGTTGCTTGTGTTGTGCAATCCCAGAGTAAAGTCCAGTCTCTGGTAAAGCTTTCCGTGTCGTTCAACTGCTGTATGTTTGACTCTGGTTGGTCTGGAAACTCCCCATTGACAGCTCAATCTGAGGGGCGGGATAAACGGTTGTCTTTCAAACTCCCTCTGCACGCGATAGGATAGCGCTACACCAACCAGATCAATGAAGGTGAAGCAACAGAGCTGGTTGATGATTAAACTTTCGCCTCCAAACACATCTTCCCTCTTTAAGAATGACTTCAGTGCCGCTCTTTGTTCTTTTCTCAGAGAAAAGCTTAACTCCAAGTCTTCCTGAGTCCAATCAGTCAAAGCTGATTCGAAAGACCGCCGTTCACCAGTTTCTGTGTTTGCTAGAAGCATGCAAATGCACCTCAGCCGTCATTATGTTAAGCCCCACCCACCGACTCTATACACGATGTGATTGGCCCGACCAGAGTTTGGTTTTTACAGCTCAGACGTGTATTGAGAGTTGCTAGACGACACACGCAGCAGATTAGATTTGCTGCCACTAGGGTGCGACTAGATTTCTAGGCTAGTTTTCCCACATGATTTCATATCAATCCCTCATGTGTACTGGCAGGGGAGCTGAAGCTCATTAAATATGCAAATCGTACCCAATCCTAGCCATGGGCGTTTACTTCCAACTCTCCAGTACGGCACGCCCATCAAAACCCAGCGTTCAGGAGAGAGCCTCAAAACCAGTGTAGAAAATAGCCTATTACTGATTAGTTATGATGTTTCTGAATGTAGAAACCACACGAACATCATAAGTTGACCTCAGATAACAGTATAAAAAATTAAAAAGTCAGTTCATGACACATTTAAATGACAATGTATGTATGACAGAATGTATTGACCAAATAACCACAATATTAACAACAACAATGTAAGAGTGCAGTTTATTAGTCAATCAGATGCACAAAGTTGCGTCCGTCACTATAGCAACGGTAGGCTCTCAGCCATTAGTCTGTACTGCACTAATTTTCTTTTAGCATTATCATTGGATTATAGAAAGAATTCTCACATCTGCATCTGTTATCGTAGACCAATCAGCGGTCAAAACCTACCGTTGTGGACAAACGAACCGTTTCACAATTTCAGGGGTGTGGCCATCTTTTCAGAAGGGAGGGGGACAGAAATGTTATAATACCATTTTTTTTAACCAATATAATTTATCGCATCTCTTGCTTTCAATTTGGTAAGATATCAAATACACTGCTGATCAATAACCACTAATATCTATAATATTTTTCGGTAACACTTTATAATCACGTTCAGTTGTAAGTCATTTATAAGTAGTTAGTTAATGATGAACTAATCATTTACAAAACATTCATAAATGATTATCAAGTGATATGCTAACATTTTATAAATGTTTTGTAAATTCTGTTACAAGTCATTTACAAGTGATTAGTAAATAATTAACTAATGATTTATGAAACATGATGACGTGTTCATTAATGATTAATGAGTGATTTGTTAATTATTTTACTTATATTTAGTAGATTCAGTTATAAGTAATTTACAGTTTATTAGTTAATAATGAACTAATGATTTACAAAACATGACAATGCATTTCATAAATGTTACTAAATTGTTACTTTTTTGTTTTTTTGTAGATTCAGTTATACATTAAAGTTATTAGATAATGATAAACTAATCATTTACAAATCATGACTATACATTCATAAATGATTAAGTATAATATGCTAACAATTTGCAAATCTGTAAGTTATCTTTAAAAAAAATAGCATATCATAAAATAACCAAACAGATCCTTAGTAAATGGTTTAGTTACTAGTTAGTTATTAATCACTGAAATGTCAGTGTACCATTATCTCAATAAACAATTGTTAATTGTGAACAAATGATGATCAAACCATTAGTAGATAATGAATATATAATTTATTGATGCATCATTACATTTTAAGCTGGTCTGTTAAAACCCCACAAAATGCATTTATGCTAAAGCAATTTTTTTTTTTAAAGAATGCTTTGATTGTAAAATGCCATTGGCTCTCGTGTGTCATGTGACCGATTGCGTCCTGCTAAGAGTCAGGACAGGAGTATTGTTTGTATGATAACAATAATGACAAACCCAAAATTAATATTAAACGGAGTTGAATTGGTTGATAAAAAAATGCAACAACAAACATATTTGCACTATTTTTCAAAAACAAAATAAAATAGTACCTAGAGGAAACATTTTTTGGAACTCCATTATTGATAATATTAATTGGAAGACAGCTTGGTTAATACCCTTTAAACATTGTATTAATAATAAAACTAAAGAAATACATTTTAAAATTTTGCATACCCTCTACCCTGTTAAATCTTTAATTTCAAGATATGTTGATATTGATGATTTATGCTCTTTTTGTAAAAGTGAGAGAGAGCTGTTGATACACTTGTTTTTCGGTTGTAAAATTATGCAAAGTTTCTGGAGGAAATTGGCAGATTCTATCTTTAATTTAGTGAAGATTAACTATAATTTTACATTAAAGGTTATTATTGTATTAACAAAGATCTTGAATACATTGTTAATTTATTTATACTGCTGGCAAACTTTCATATTCATAAACAAAAATATTTAAATTCATCCCCAAACTTTAAGGTGTTTATAGTTGTAACACGGGGGTGATCCACTGAAGGCGAGGTTAAGAACCCAAGTGCAGCTTATTAACATAAATACAAACATAAACAAAAGACTAGGGATGGCTGACGCGAACCTGTCGTTTCGACGCTGTGTCGAGATCCCGAAGCGCAGATGTTTCGAAACGCTGCTCCGAGCTGTGATTCGACTCACCCATGTCACGTGACTGCCACTAAACGAAGCGCCGAAGTGTTTCATCAGGTGCGCCTGTCGAAACTGCTTTGATTAAAAGGGGCGGGAACAAACCACACAGTCACACATCTCAATGAACCTCAGTCATTCCCCACAGTTTAAAAGTGACGTTAAAGGGGGGGTGAAATGCTGTTTCATGCATACTGAGCTTTTTACACCTTTAAAGACTTGGATTCCCATCCTAAACATAGACAAAGTTTCAAAAACTAATGTTGGACGTTTGATGGAGTATTTCTGTGTTAAAAATACTCCTTCCGGTTTCTCACAAGTTTCGGCGAGTTTTTTTCGAGTATGGCTCTAATTGACGTTAAATAGAGCGGAAGGTCCTTGTATGGGCTGTACGGGCTCTTCTCCCGGAAGGGTGCGCGCGCGCGTGACTAGAGGGAGAGAGAGGAAATGCACGCTGTAAACAGTCTCTCAGCTGCAGATCCAGTCGTTCGTGAACACTTATGTGGCGCGCCGTGCTACACTTTATTCCTATGGGTGACGTCGAGCGGCTTCAGCACAGCATTCCGGGAAGGCAGCGCTGCATTTGAACCGATTTGAACGCAGAAATGACGGGAAGCTTCAAGGCATCGCTTCAGTCGCGTCGCAAAGTGGATTTCCACGGTCACTGCTGTCACAGGACTTCACCAAATCATACCAAAGAAGTGTGTTTTTGACAGAGCGGTCCTGCTTTGGAAGATGCCGGTGAGTAAATCAACTTCAAATGTCTCTGCTATTGGCTACCGTCGCATGAGTAAACATCAGTAAACGATACGATCGCGTGCTTCGTCATTCAAATGCACTAACTTAACGGTTACTCCATTGTTGTTCTCTGTATAACGTTACACTAGTCTGACTTGCAAAACCGTTCTGCTTGCTACTTCTAAGGTCTAGTCGCATACAATAGTCCATAAACCGAATCATGTCCTCATACACTGCGAGTAAAGACACAGAAATGTGGAGAGGCCATTAAATACAGTAACTTACATACCACAGAGACGGACGTCCTGATGTTGCCGTTTCTCCTGTTCAGTTTATTTCAGCCTCAGATTTGATTGTGGATCATTATCTGTATTAGCTGAGATAGATGGGTTTCTCCACGCTTGAGGACGTCACCGATTTGCGCGCTTGTGATTCTTTAGCTCCGCCCACACGATACGCCTCCAGGCGCTCGGTTTTTTCCGGAAAGACTCGGTACAGCCCATATTTCTTTTATAAATATGATAAAACTAAAGACTTTTCGGAGATATGAAGGATGCAATACTACTCTATAGGTACTCAAGATTGACATGAGATTGACTGAAACTGAGTGTTTCACCCCCCCTTTAATCCATCTTCACATCGTGGGTTTAGTGAGAGGAGAGAGATTGTGATAAAGCCTAAGTGAGATTTATTGTGCATAGTAACACATTCACATAGGCTAACTTAGAATTATAAAATATATAGAATTATACAGATATATAGAAGATATATCCTAGATATATATCCATAGGTTATATATTTTTTTTATTTTATTAGTTTATTTAATAGACCAAGCATATTCATGAACAATGTTGTAGGCTATAAAAATTCACAATGTAAATATGCCAGAATTAATAAAAATAACTATTTTTCGTCTGCAGTCCCTATAGGCAGATAACATAAAAATAACAGAGACAGCCAACAATCACTCAACATCATTCACATTCACCTAAAAAATAAAATAAAAAATATACAAATGGCAAGACATTGTTCATTGACCTCTATACTACATTCAGATTTACAGTGTAAGTGTACATGCACTATTGATAAATGTATGACAGTTAAATATGAGTATACCTCTGGTTTTCAAGAAGCCACTGTTTTAAGTGAGTTTTAAAGGTGTTGAGTGTAGGACATTCTCTTATTGAAAGGGACAAGCGATTCCAGAGTTTACCACTTATTACTGACATAACGCTTCGCCCAAAAGTGGTGCGCCTAAATGGTATCACGCAGTCTCCTTTGACATCGGCCCGTGTATAACATCCACTGTCAAGTCTTTGAAAAAAGCCATGCAGTGGAGTGGGAGCAAGATTATGTCATATTTTGTATACTAAACAAGTGTACTTAAATGCCTAAAATTATCAAAGCTTAAAATGTATGCCTCTCTAAAATATTGCAATGATGAAATGACAATGCTTTTTTATCAAAAATCTCGTACTACATCTGGTGTAGGAGCATTTCCATTTGGAAACACCACATAAAGTGAGATGTGTGTGTTGTATATTGACCCAGAATGCATGATCCATTAACTTAATTTTCAGTAATTTTTCCTCATTTGTGTGTAGGCTACTTGATTATAAAATTATTTGAAAAAATAGTTTTTAATAATTTTTTCAAAGGCTGGAAATTATATGTAAAAAAAAAAAAAATCAATCAAGTCCTTCAACAGCAGAGCAATTCATATTTTTTTGAATAAAAATGTTATGTAACAAATAACACATTGTGGCTTTATTTCTTTTAATAATCTTAATTTTTCATGACAAAAAAAAACTAAATTTATTTACAATGAGGAGGCTACAGGTTACAAAACCAAGTAGTTGTCAGACCGATGTTAAAAACGTTTTTTACATAGTAGATCACTTTCAGAGCAATACACGCAAGTGTCCACTAGATGACGTCGTGGAGACGGGTGTCGGGTGTTGTTTCGAAGCTTCGGCACATTTGCTTCAACTGTTTCAGTGCTTCACGAAGCCTCGGTCTGCCCATCACTACAAAAGACTTGGCAAAACAAAATAAAACTTTACTTGACTTGACTTAGACATAAACTTGACTTAAACTTGACTATACGAAACACTCACCAACCGTGGGTTACACATACATCATCAATAATTGACAAAGACTATGGCAAACATGAGGGCTTAAATACACAAGGGCAAGTGACAAAACGAGGGACACCTGTGAACAATGATTAACCTATAAACCAATGACAACAAGACACAGGAACACGAGGCAGGAACACATAAGGGCATGGAATCACATGACAAAGGACCACATGACAAAACCAGGAAGTGCATGACAAAACATGACAGTGAACATGAAACCTTAAAACATGAAACATGAACCTACACCAAAACTCCTTGTGACAATAGTGGAATTAGACTCATTTATATCATCTTTGAAATAGTTAAAAAATAATAAGTTATTAACATGTTTAAAATATTATGAGAAAATTATTGGATCACCTGCTACGAATTAATGCTTCACACTGTTGTGATATACTGTATGACTATGCTATGTTTGTTATGTGATAATACAAAAATATATATATTTGAATGATAAATATGATAAATATGTGTTCATAAAGGGATCATCATTTCAATGATTAAAACATTAAGATCAACTCTGTTCTTCACATAAAGATATCGTATGACTTCAGAAAACATTGAATACAACATGAGCTAATACTTTTATACTGTTTTTGGTCAGTTTTTGCAATAAAAGGTAGCCTATTTATATTCATAAAATCATGTCTACTTTTACAAATGCAAAGAAATAAATGTGTATTGATCTGAACCATTGGGATATGAATCAATACATTATATGGGCTACTCATCATTTACTAATGGTTTGATCATCATTTGTTCATGATTAACAATTTATTGAGATAATAGTATATTGACATTTCAGTGATTAATAATATATTAACTAGTAACTTAACCATTTACTAAGGATCTGTTTGATTATTTTACGATTTTTTTTTTTTAAAGATAGGCCTAACTTATGACAGATTTGTAAATTGTTAGCATATTAATCATTTATGAATGTATAATTATGATTTGTAAATTATTAGTTTATCATTATCTAATAACTTGTAAATAATGTATAACTGAATCTACAAAACATACAAACAAGTAACATTTATGAAATGCATTGTCATGTTTTGTAAATCATTAGTTCATCATTAATGAATCATTTGTAAATCACATATACCTGAATCTACTAAATATAAGTAAAATAATTAACAAATCACTCATTAATCATTAATGAACACGTCATCATGTTTCATAAATCATTAGTTAATTATTTACTAATCACTTGTAAATGACTTGTAACAGAATTTACAAAACATTTATAAAATGTTAGCATATCACTTGATAATCATTTATGAATGTTTTGTAAATGATTAGTTCATCATTAACTAACTACTTATAAATGACTTACAACTGAACGTGATTATAAAGTGTTACCTATTATTTTTATACTAGGAACACAAATACATGGCGAACATTTTATTTTTATTTTTCCCAATGTACACATTGCAGATCCCAACCTACACAAAGTTGCACATGCAGTGCTCGATATGCAAAATAACAGGATTATTTGCTTTATACAGTTACAGAAAAATTAAAATAATCTATGCTGCATCTTCTCTTCGGTGATATATTTGGCGTAACCATATTTGAATCATATTTGACAGCACAGTGGCTTTAATTTACATTCAAAAGGCTAATTTTATCATTTTAACATTAAGGTTTTTATTTTATTGCATTGACATTTCTTCATCTTAACCTCTATAATGTAAAAAAGTGCTACAGATGTTCCCTCTTTTTTTCAGTGTACAGCTAGGAATGATGGAATAGGACTGCGGTTCTATTTTGTGGGTTTTTGGAAACCGGGGTCATGATTGAGAAGGACGGCCGGGGGCATTCGTATTGCACCGCTAGAGCTGAAATTCTTGGACCGCCGTAAGACGGACGAAAGCCAAAGCATTTGCCAAGAATGTTTTCATTAACCCTTAAAGACCTAGAGCGTTTTTGGGGCACCTGATGTGCTTCTGCTTTTCTTTTGTTTTTCTCACCCATTCTAGCAGTTAGCATCAAGTGCTATAAGCACCTTTTACGGCGGGTTTTCTGGAACGCCCCCCATTGGTTCGTTCCTCTCAGCCGCCTCACCATAGGTTCCTGCAGTTGCCGCGGCCCGGCCAATCAGAGCGCTCCTCGCGCTGGGCTATGGCCATGCAGCTGCACTGCGCTTTACATGGATACCTTTATTAATACAGTTTTGCTTCATATTCTCGAGAAAAGGATTTTTTCCCCATACGCAATACTCGTTCCTCTCTCTCAGGGAACCAAGGTTACGAAAGTAACCAAGTACGTTTTTTTTTTTTTTGTGTGTGGTAACTTTTAACGTGCGCCAGAGTCATTTTGTATCTGCTCGTATTGTTTGCCACTACATCCAATTTTAACCTTCACGTAGCCTAAGTTACTTCTAAAAAATTATATTATAAAAATCAAGTGAAGCCTTTTTGATTTTAGAAGCTGGTTAGCAAACGAGTATATGATAGCAATCAATTTGCTTGTGACTCAGCCGTGAGCTCATTTACACGTATACACACACTGTTTCGGCAATGCATCAATCATACGAATGAAGTTCATGAAACAGCCAATTTTATGTGTTAATCTTTTTGTCTGTAAAGTTCTTCCCCAGATAGCAGACAAACAGTGAATCAGCGTTGAATCAATGTTAATGCATCAACTGTGATAAAGTTCGTTTTGGAAGGAAGGAAGAGGACAAGGGGGTCGGTTTGACTGCTGACGCTATTTTTATTCAAACAAAACTCAGTCTCTGCACACTGCTTTGCCAGTGTGTATTTCTCTCAGTCACTTCCGGGTTCCGGTTCAAACGTTCCGCTTCCGGGTCAACGTGTCTCACTACTCAGTGTCCGTGTATGGGTCGCGTCAGCAGTCCCTCTCTCTCTCCTCGGTCTCCGGTTCCACCAATGTCTTATACCCTCTCCGCGCTCATTACTGGAATGAGAGACAGGTGTTATTAATCTGCTTCCAACCCACTCACTTACCGCTCCTCCCGCGGCTCTCTCTCCCGCTGCAGACCTCGCTGAACCACGCCCCCCTTGCCACATCAACTAAAATATCATTGAATCAATGTTGATATTTAACATTGATTTTTCATCAGGTTTGCACCCTGAAATAATGTTATTTTAACGATGAAAAATAGATCAAGATAGGCTTAAAATCAATAGTTTTTCAACTAAAATTAAACCACTTATTTAAGTGAATCAATGTTGAATCAATGTTAATGCATCAATCAAAATATCATTGAATCAATATTGAAATATAACATTTATTTTTCATCTGGTTTGCACCGTTATTTCAACGATGAAAAATAGATCAATCTTGCTTTATGTACAGCAGGATTCTATGCCAGTTAATTTGTCTCTTTATTTTATTCATTTTAATCAGAGACCATGTGTGGCTGCAATCGATATGATTTTGCATCAAAAAGTCACTCAAAGTAAACGGCATCCTTCAGTTTACATGCAAATGTATCTAAAGCAAAGACCGCCAGTAGGTGGTGCACACTGTCTTAAATGAGTGACTCATTAAAACATTAATTCAAAAACAAAGCTAGTGTTACTATCTTTATGAATAAATAGATAATTAAATAATAAATGTATTTAAAACATTGAGTTTTTCATGCTCAAAGAAGCACACAGGCTGTGGTGTGGCTTTGTTTGGAACTACTTTCGTTGACAATATTTATAAGTTACTTAATACAATAGTTTTGCTGTTTTGATTCCTACAAGAGTCTCACACACACTGGCGTAGGAACCCGGGGGGAACCGGGGGGGACGTGTCCCCCTCAATATTGGAAAATGCTGCATGTGTCCCACCCAAAAATTAGCCTATACGCAGGGACAAAAACTGTAACATTTGGAACTTTTATTTTGAAAGTGCAACAAAGAAGATATTCGGTTTTGCCAGTCAAACCCAGAGTGATTTCATGCTATGTTTGAATATTCACCATTCGCAAATCGCCAGCTTCATAACGCACGCGCGTTGCTACGGTTACGCGCCTGGCCCGAAGTTAACTTCCAGTGTTTGTTTATCGGTCTGGCTGTAGATAGTATGGAGCGCTACTCAGTAGAAAAACACATTTTTGACATACTTTTTTTGAATGCTTCATAAATATCCAGTCTGACTGCATTGGCGTCTACTGTAATAGCTGTCTAATGTCTAATGGGATTTACTTGTTATTTATTTGCTTGTAATCAGAAATAATCTCCTGTAGAGGTAACTTATTGTGGCTGCGTTTACACTTGGCATTATGCGATCACCGTGATGCGATCAAGCAGATCACTTTACGTTTGTTCACGTCAAGTGGAAGCCATCTGGAGTAACTGATCGGATTTGTGTTTACCGCAAAAATTAATGGCAGTGCATAGAGCACGGGATTTTTGTGATGCATTAGCATTCATATACAATCAATCTCAATTAGGGTACTTAATCTACAAGTTTAAGTTTCCCAACTTTAATCTTATATTATGAAACAAAGAAACGTGTTATTCCGAGGCATTGTATAATTGAAAGGCGAGTACGCACGCATTTGGCTACTGTACAGAAAACGGCATTACAAAGTCAAAGGGTTAGTTCACACAAAAATTTGAATTCGGTCATTATTACTCACCCTCATGTCGTTCCAAACCCGTGAGACTCTCGGTCATCTTCGGACACAATTTTAAGATATTTACAGGTCTGGATCGACATGATCGAGGTTGGGATAATGACAGGATTTTCAGTTTTGGGTGAACTACCTTTTAAGGAAGACGTTTCCCCACTCTATATTGAAGACAGAAATGGGAGATTATTTATAATAACAACTAAAACATATACATTAAGATAATGTTGCACAATTAAAATAAAAGATGATAACGGCATAACGCATAAGAAAGATAACGCAGCCTCTCCTAACCGGAAGTTAAGTTTGAGCCACAAACGCGCGCACGCGCAGTAACGTTTGCTTATGTTGCTGCCGCTCGGAGCATCTGATTGGTAGACATTACACTAAGAAGAGACAAATACGTTTGTGCGCACCAATTTTGAACGATTCGACTTTGTATGAGGTAAATTAGTCTCAGTCAAGCGGTTTAAATTAGCAAGCTTTTTAAAATTGAATTATGTATACGAGGCATATGACATTAAATCAATAATGGAGTTTTGTATGGCACTTATGCTATGCTTTGGAAAAGGTTATAAATAACGTTACGTTAGATAGCTAGCCATATAGATATATAGCTGGCAATCGATTTCTCTGTGTTAACCTTAGCAAAAGTAAAACATTCTGTCATCTAATTTCAGCATAATGCTACCCCAGAAAAAAATAAAAACAAAGGAAATAACGTTGCTGAAGTTTTTTCACAAAGAGTAAGGTTAGTGTAAGTAACGTTAGTTATATACAACATATTTTACAGAAGGACAGGACAACATCATAACCTATCATTTACCAAGCCTATATTTACATTTAAAAAAGTATATAATGTGTCATCAGGAGAAGGCTGGTACAGTCAGGGAAGAGGCAGGTGATAAAGGAGTGACAGATGAAGTGACAGGTGGAGGGTGTGAGGTGAGGTCTTAAAAGGAATTAATGATGAATATGTGAAATTTTCCACATACAGAAGAGCCCAAGATAAACATAAATGATCATATATAAGTCCCATTTTTGTCTGCAATATCATATAGGCTACAGTTGTTAATTTATTAGGAGAACCATGATGCAGCCATGGAAGAGACAAAAGGAGAGGCAGGTGGCACAGCAGGGTGTGAGGTGAGGTTTTAAAATGTATTCATTATTGTAATGGATTAAATGCAAGGATGGCGGTTGAGTTGCTGCCTGTTCAATGTCAATTCCTCAAATCAATAAACAGAAATATTACAATATGCTTAGTTTCTCATAAGCCTCGAGTCCACTTAATAATTGTTTTCAAGCACCTATTCAAGCTCTTTGACTTCAGTAGCAGGGACTCTGACTTCCAACTGACTAAATGTTAACATACATAGTACATTTAACCCTTGTGCATCAATTTAAAAAAGATTTATGTCAAAAAACTGTCATAAAACATGTAATATTGGGAGCACAAACTTAAGTGTGGTCTTATTTTAAAGAAGACCTGTGGCAGATTATTGTTGAAGCCAAACTAAAAGTTTTAAAAGTGAAAAAAAAGAAAAAAACTTATAGATTTTTAAGTTTATGAAAATGATTTACGAATAATATTTTGTATAAAACCATTTTTTTTCTATGAAACAGCATTTTAAACAGTAAACTCTAAAACTAAAAAGCCATAAAAGTTGTGTTCCAAATTTGAGGTTGATATCTCAAAAATTGTCATTTTTTGTTTGGGTGCAGTGCCAAAGTTTCCCCATTAGATGTCAGCAAAACTCCACTGATACACACAGTGTTTGGATTTGTGATTTGCAGTACAGCTGAGTTTCTCTCAAATATTACAAGCATACCCACACAATTTTTTTTTTTACTTACACACATACAAACCAATCTCTGACATCCATACCAACGCACCCACACAGTTATAGCTCCATAATTTATCCAATTGTCTTTATAATATCCAGGAGCAGAAAACAGGAATAAAGTGAGTATTTTATTTATAGGCCAAACCTGAAAAAGGCACCATCTGGTAAAAAAATAGTAAAAATCGTGATTTATGCCAACAGAATAAAAGCCTATTAACAAAGATTGCATCATTTTATAGTTAAATGGCAATGGGGTTAAAAATATGGGGTTAGAATTGTTGCATTATTCCAAACAAGTAGATTGTTATCCACAAATAAATGTAAAGAGATTCACACAAATGAAATAAATTCTCAAATAAATAGAATGAGATCCACAAATATATGCAGGATTTTCACAAAAATGAATTAGATTCACAAATAAATACAATGACATTTGTGAATAAAAAAAAATATCCACACGTTTTTGTCACAAACAACTCTGCCTTGCATTCATTTGTGAATCGCTTTCTCATAAAATGGCGTATATATGACATGCCAATTCGTATGCCATTTTGGCGTGCTATCAAGACGCATAATCGCTTTTTAGCGTGTTTATCAACGCCGTTTCATTCTATCCCCCTACACTGCCCCTACCCCTAAACCTACCCATCACACACACACACACACACACACACACACACTACCCCTAAACTTACCCATCACAAAAAAACATTAAGCATTTTTACATTTTCAAAAAAACATAATTTAGTTTGTTTATAAATCAATTTACATTGTGGACACACACACACACACACATAATGGTTTGTTTAGGCATAGACATTCACTCGGAATCACACGGCGTAGACATACACGCGGAGAGCTCAAAATGGGCACAGATAACACGCCACTTGGCTTTAGAAAGTGGCGTGTATGTTTACGCAAAGTCATGATGTCATGTTGCAAGAAATTACAGCCAGTAGATGACAGAAAATTAACATTATAGCCAGAATATGGCAGAAGAGGAACACTTATTGGTTCCTTAGCCATTTATTCCTATTCTTTTGAATAATTAATTTTTATAGATTATCAAATCACTATTATTAACATTAAAATATCAATTTTTATTACTTTATTTGTACTTAGTATTAAATATATATATAGGCTAATTGTAAAGAACATCACGACGTCTAATGAAAAACAAAAACATCTGACTAAACTAAAAACTGTTGGAATGACAGATAGCATCTGGATATAGTATGAGATTTCAGTGTGTGAGTATTTGTGAATCTGCAAATCACTGCTTTGAAATCTTACATATTAATTGTTCGATCTGACAAAACCGTATTCCATTTTTTTGCCTTTTTACTTTGCCAAGTCCTGTTCTGATACTGTACTATATTTTTTGGAATTACTTGTTATGGTGTTACCTAAATGCTAGCGTTGTACATCATGCAGGAGGATCATCAAATGGTTGAGACAGGCAGAAAAAGAGAGAGAGAGACAGAAGCAGAAGCAGACCGACAAGTAAGAGAGATGTAGGAGATTAGCCCTTTATAAGCTTGATGTAAGTGTAGTCTCATGGTTTTGAGTGAGATTGTGACTTTTTTGCGTTAGGGAGTTCAGAGCATGCATGACAGAAGCAGAGGCAGAAACAGGGACAGAGAGTTGAGTGACATTGAAGATTCAAGTCAGAGGAGAGAGCCATATCAGCCACACCCAAAATGTATACCGACTCAAGAGCTGTCTAATAGAGTTTTACATTTCCAAGAGAAGTGGTACAAGGAATTTCCCTGGCTGCATTATGATACATTGAAAAAAGGGGTTTTGTGTTTCTATTGCAAGAAAGTTTATCAAGAAAAACCCACACCCTTTGCAGCAAAAGCAGAGCCTGCCTTTATAAACATAGGATTTAAAAATTGGAAAAGAGCGATTGAAAAATTTAAAGCACATGCAAGTAGTCATACACACTGTCATGCTGTCTCTGTGACGGCACAAGAAAATCACCCTGTAGATGCCCAATATTCCAGTGCTTTGGCAAAGCAACAAGCAGACAATAGGCACTGTCTTGGGAAAATAGTAAGTTCTATCAAAGATTTAGCACGACAGGGACAGGCCTTGAGAGGGCATGAGGATGAAAATAGTAATTTGTATCAGCTCTTGAAAGACAAAGCAGAGGATGATGTCCTTTTAGACAAATGGTTGCAGAGGCCCCAGAAAGAATACATTAGCCCAGAGATCCAGAATGAAATTCTGTCCAAAATGAGCAACAGTATTGTCCGTGGAATCGCTGACACAATCAGGAATCTACCCATTCTTCAGTATGCAATTATCATTGATGGAACACAAGACATATCTGGGCAAGAACAAGAAAGCATTTGCCTGCGTTATGTTGACAATGACCTGATTCCCCATGAAGAATTCATTGGTTTGTACGGTGTCTCAGACACAACATGAAAGGGTCTTGCTGAAGTTGCTAAGGATGTGCTGCTAAGATTAAATTTACCAATCCATGGTTTACGAGGTCAAACTTATGATGGGGCTGCTAATATGTCCGGTAAGCATTTTGGGGCACAGGCAATGATAAAACAAGAGCAGCCACTAGCACTCTACGTTCACTGTGGTGCTCACTGTACTAATTCAATAGCACAGAAAGCTTGCTTAGCCTCCAGTTTAATCAGAGACTCCTTGGATTGGGTCCACCAGTTGGAAGTCCTGTTATCTCAGTCAGGGAAGTTTAAAGCAATTCATGCTGCGATTGCACATGTAGAGAATACATGTTACACCAAAATAAAACCACTCTGTCCAACAAGATGGACAGTACGGAACAAAGCCATCACAGCTGTTTTATCACAGTATGGATCAGTGCTTGCTAGTTTGGAGGAGATGGCTTCTGGTGCCTCAAACACAGTATCTACTGCTAATTGCTTGCTAGGTCAGTTTTGTAAAGGCAAAACAGTGTTGGGTCAAAAACTTGCCTCACCAGTGGTTCATGAGCTTGAATGCCTGAACATCTCTTTTCAGAAGAGAACTGCTACAGTTGCTGGCATGAAGGCTGCTGTTGAAGTTGTCAGGACCTCACTCATGGACAAAAGAAATGAGGCAAGCTTCCAAGCTTTGTTTGACGAGGTGATGGCCATGGTGCAGTCTTTAGGTATTAAGCCCATTGCAATTTCACAGAGCAGACCACCCCCAAAATTCTTCACTGGAGGAGCTGAAGCTCATCAGCATAAATCTGTGAAGGACCACTACAGAGTGGAATTCTTTAAAGTCCTAGATACTGTAGATGCACAGTTCACGGAGCGGTTTAGCCAGGATGGTTTGCTGACCTGAGTGGAGAGGTTGATGCTCCAGTGATTGATAAATATTCAGAGTTGAACAGAGAGTCACTTTCAGTCCAGCTTTCTATGTTCCGATTGAACTACTCATTTAGTAACAGTGCAGAAGCTGCAGGGATCATTCGTGGATTGCCTGTAGAGGTATTTGGATTATTTGGGCAAGTGGAAACCCTGGTCAGGTTGCTTTTGGTAGTCCCTGTTTCTTCCTCTGAGGCAGAGAGAAGTTTTAGTGCCCTCCGTAGGCTCAAGACTTGGCTCCGCTCTACAATGACTCAAAACAGACTTAACCATGTTGCTGTCTGTCATATCCATCAGGATAAACTGGACTTGTTGGACAAAAAGTCAATTTGCAAGCAATTTATTGCTTTGAATGACAAGAGAAAAAAACATTTTGGCTTTCTAGCCTAAGCAAATGGGGCATGCCTAAGGCACCATTTTACTCACCCCCTGAAGAGCAGAACAGGCGGATCTCAGAAGAGTAATAGAATGACAGACAAATTTAAAGACCTTCCTATGAGATTGTAGTCTTCAGGATATTTCTATGGGGCTTTAAGGACAAAATGCTGATACCGAACTAAAGTCTAGGGGGAAGGAGCATGGGGAACAGGTGAGGGACTGCACTGTAAAAAAAAATTCCGTCAAAAAACGGAGAATGTACTGGCAGAAAATTACCGGTACATTTTCCGTAATAGTTACGGACATTTCCTTCAACTCTAAAACGGAAAATTTCCGTAGATTTACAGTACAGCTACTGTACTTTTACGGACATTTCTGTCAGTTAAAAAAACTGAAAATTCTGTAGATTTACAGGACAATCTCCATAACATTTACATACACTTCCGTTAATAATTAAAATTGTACTGGTTTTGTATATAAAATCACTATAAATTGGCCAAAATACTTTAAAATGGCATCCATTATTAGCAATGCAGTTTTTTGATTCATTAAACATGGTCAAATAAATGCCGCACAAACCTAAATACAGACACCAAACATGGTTTATTTTTATCTTTGTTAAACATTATTAAATGCATTGAATATATTTAGTTGTACAAATGATATGAATCTTAACCTGAAATAAAAAATACACTTGACAGCAAGACAACCATAAACATGCAAATGTGTACAAGTGTTGCACTGTCAAAATGTTACACTTAATAACACTTCAAAGATTTGATACATTTTAAACAAATGGGTGGGTGGGGAGGAAGATTTGTTTTGCACTTTCAGTTTTTCTCAATTGTTTACACACAAATTCTGGTACTTGAGACACAATGACCACAACATGTAACTCATTCACCAACCCCCTGAACCAATTCTGCTAAACTACAAGCACAGTTCCTGCATTACACTCAAATTGCAAAAGGGGGATGCAGCATAGGTATTTTAATTATTATTATTTATTTATTTACTGTAACTAATTCTTCTGTTGTTTTGTATGTAGTGTATGTGCAACTTTGTGTTGGTTGGGAATGGGATGTAAACTGTGTACATTGTTTTTAAAGGAAAAATCAAATACAATTTTACCGTTTATTTGTGTGTTCTGAGTATAAAAACAATATTCTCACATATTTTACAACACACTTATGTTTGTACTGTCTGTAGTAAGTGTAACACTGAACCAAAAAAGGCCTAAGTCATTATGATGAATGGAGAAGTGTTTTACATTCATCATAGTGTTTTACATTGGGTAGATCAGTGTTCAGCTGGTTCTTATAAATGTCTATACATATGATGGTTTGTGTGTGTCATTTGAAAACAAAATCCCATTTTGAGAAGAAATAACATTGTTTTGAATGTAAAGTTTCATTTTGCAGGAGAATTGAGGGGTTTTGCCCATTGTGTGTTTTTTTGGATTTGTGTGTAGAGTTTTGAGAATATCCCGTACGAAAGGAAAATATATTTACCAATATATTACTTGAAATATATTATATATTGTAAATACATGGAATAATGTATTGATGGTATTATACAATATATTATATATTCCTGTAATATATTGCAAAATATACAAACGATTGCCGCTTTCATATATTGCTATATATTAGAGATTATAAATATTAAATCCCATATACGTGAATATATTGTTAAATGTATTACATGATATTTTCCAATATACTGCAATATATTTTTGTTTCGTTAGGGATGAGGCATGCTTTCAGAAAATGTGTGTAAACAATTGAGAAAAACTGTAAAAGCGAGACTCAATAGTAGTGCTGTAGTCCATAAGTAAACTAGTGGAGGATCAAACAAAGTAAAAAAAAATACATTTTTTTGTTTAAAATTAAAAATAAAAAAAATAAAAAAGCAGCCCAGCAGCTTTTAAGTGTGGTGCTGCACTGTCAAAACAGAAAAAAAGTAAAATATTTGAGGACCAACGGACAAAGTCAAAAACAAATTTAAACATAAAAAAAGCAAAAACATGGATGCAGCTTTTAAATTCAGTGCTTGAAGTTGTTTTGCTTTAAACAGCAAAATACAATTTAAAAAAAGAACATGTATATAGCAGATTTGCACTGTAAAAAAGCGAAACTTTACTTTATAAGGATATTGTCATTACCCATTACTCAAAACTTATTTTAAATGAATAAAAAAAAAAAAAAAAACCTGGAATACAAAAATAGAGGCAGCTTTTTAATCTATACAATTCATTTAACAATGTAGAAAAACACTAATAAGCATTTAAAAAGTGCTTATATTGTAGAATACGTTTTTTTTTTTTTGCTTTAGTTCACCCAAAAATTATGTCAATAATTACTTATCCTCATGTCGTTCAACACCGCAAGACCTTTGTTCCTCTTTACACACAGATGAAGATATTAGTGTTGAAATCCGATGGCTCAGAAAGGCCTTCATTGACACCAATGTCATTTCCTCTCTCAAGACCCATAAAGGCACTAAAGACGTCGTTACAAAGCCCATCTCACTACAGTGGCTCTACAATAATTTTATGAAGAGACCAGAATAGTTTGTGGGCAAAAATTAAGTAACAACTTGCATGGTGATGGGCAGATTTCAAAACAAAAAGATTCGAACAGTTATGAATCAGTGAATCGATTCATGATTCGATACGCTGATTCATAACGTTTGAAACTTTCTTTTGAAATCGGCCCATCACCATACAAGTCGTTATTTAGTTGTTGTTTTTTTGTTCACAAAAACTACTCATCGCATCATAAAATGATTGTAGAGCCGCTGTAGTGAGATGGGCTTTGTAATGACGTCTTTAGTGCCTTTATGGGTCTTGAGCAGTGTTGCCACAGTTACTTTGAAAAAGTAATCTGATTACTGATTACTGATTACTCCTTTAAAAAGTAACTTAGTTACTTTACAGATTACTTGATTTTAAAAGTAACTAAGTTAGATTACAAGTTACTTTATAAGTTACATTCAGCAGTTGCCGACAACACCCCTGCCGCCTTAAAATAGAAATGACAACCGTTTTTGGCAACACACTTTATTGCATTTATGCCCGAGCCTGACGGCCCCGACTTTTTTACGCCCCTTTTTTTAGGCTTCTCCTTCGTTTTATATTTATTTTAATAATTAAAATGAACAATGAGATGTGCTGGTGGAAACAACATGAGACCATGATAGCTTGCGCCACTGTCAAGATATGGCTCGCGCAGGGTTAAAGAGTCCGTTTCTTCAGTGCAGCTGCTAGAGTTATGGCCTTTTTACAACTGGTTCCTTCATTCATTTTCTCTGACCAGGAATCTATCTGATTGCGAAATGACCAGGAGTAGGCCTAATGCCTCCCGAGAGTCTTTCGAGACGTATTTAATTCTGATCACTCAAACAAACCGATTCAGAAGGTGCATGAAAGCATTTCAAACTAAACCGGACAAATGTAAATGTATCTGGTTGTTTAAACCACATGTGTAAATTTTACTCCTGGCAAATAATTAAAAAATAAATGTTTGAGAGCTTATGTTGTAGTCAGATAGATATGATGGTGCTACTGCAACATCGCTGCAAATGAGTAAAGCAAGCCAACGCATATGGCCGTAAATGAAACTTTGAAATAAGTCACACAAAACACAATCATCTTCAATATAAATTAATGAGACTAAATGACCTTACCAGTGCTTAGGTCGCTCTCTCTCATATTGCGCTCTTTGAATTTGAAATGAGCTGCTGAATAAAATGCTGGAATCTTTTGCTTTGATGTGAACTCCGTCAAATGAGCATATACCGCAGGAATTGAAGATCGGATTTATATTAATTTTGCTGAAGTGTAAGGTAGGCTATAAGACAACCTGCATGTACTTTTTTATTTATTTATTTTTTAGATTGTGTAGCCCGTTTTTTGTTTTGTTTTGTTTTTTTAGCGCCGTTGTGAGCAGTATAGGCTAATCTATCAGCCTGCCTCAGCTCATCAAAAATGCCTTTGTGGTAGTATAATAACTAGCCTACTTTGTTTTTAATGTCAAAGTAGTTATATTTCGTTTAGTTTCTTTATTAAGTTCATTTAGAAAAATGTTTAGAGCAATTATTTGTTTGTTAAATTAAAGTTTTAATTTTTTTATGTGACGACCCAGTGAGTTAACCGCATGTTTAATAGTCTCTCAAACCAACTCTTGAATTGTCTTGCCTATATAAACTTTAATTTAACAAACAAAAAATTGCTCTGAAAATTGTTCTTAATTAGGTGTATAAAGAAACGAAACGAAAAATAACTACTTTGACATTAAAAACAAAACTGAATTATTTTAATGGCTGCAACAATGTAAAATAAATAAATAAAAACACGGGCTCCAGCCGGACTGAGAATTTTGATAAGCTGTCGGTTTTTACAAAGGAAAATGACTAAAATAGTAACTCACAGTGACTTGGATAAGTAACTTTAATCTGATTACTGGTTTGGAAATAGTAACGCGTTAGATTACTCGTTACTGGAAAAAAGTAGTCAGATTAGAGTAACGCGTTACTATGTAACGCGTTACTGGCATCACTGGTCTTGAGAGAGGAAATGACATTGGTGTCAATGAAGGCCTGTCTGAGCCATCGGATTTCAACGCGAATACCTTCATCTGTGTTCTGAAGATCTTACTGGTGTCGAACGATATTAGGGCAAGTAATTAATGACAGAATTTTCATTTTTGGGTCAACTAACCCTTTAAGAGCAAAAGACAAATATAACAATGTAGGATACTGACACCAAAGATTGGTAAGAAAGTAAAAATTCAAAACAAGCAAAATTTAGAGATTTACAAGCATTAAAAATAAATAAAAAAACAACTACACCACCATAGCACCAACCCATCAATATCATTAACAACTGCTAGACGTCTTTAAAATGTTCTAGTGTTTGTGGCAATTTTCCTTAAAAGGAATTAAGTGGTACGCAGGGCTCCATGTATCTGTGTGTGATCATTACCTCTTTCCATGTGCCTATTTCAAGGAATTACTACTCAGTTTAAGTTCCATATTGAGCTTGGAAAAAAAGCTAAAATTGTCCATGGATTTTCAAGTTTTTCGATTTATACAGGAACCTCAGAAATCTTGGAGGAATGTGTTGATGTTGTTTCGATCCCTTCATCTCAGCCTCTGATCCTTGTTCAGGGTTTATTCCCAGGAAAACTCTTAAAGAAAGGAACACACATTTTTTTCAACGCTAGGTGCAACAAACATCAGAACAAGCTGTAACGTGTGCGTGTGAGACGCGTAGCGCTCATGCTCTCAAAGCTGCTAGCTTTCATTGATTTGGTCATTTAAATTTCACACTTTAATCATATTTCTATTACTACTAACGTAATAAAACAAGCTGTGTAACAATTATGAATGATTAGCACAAAATGTGGATATGTAGGCCTGTGTGTGATGTATTTTATCCGAATTAAATACAAACACAACTCTCGCTTTTGCTCACATTGCAGTGGTTACTCCTCTGTGATGTATTGTCAACCCTATTTTAGGTTATTTAAGAAACGTAATTTCACTGAAGAAGACTTTTTTTAAAGCAACCTTCAGTGCAGCTTATATGACGATAACATTGCGCTTAAACTGAGGATTTGAAGTTGTGACGATCGGGTGCGGGTGTAGGCTATGGTTTGTTTTTAACAGCTGATCCAGTGACATTAGAGCTGATCCGAGCATCTATACACTTCTTCTTATTTCAAGTTTTCTTCCTGTCCAGTGTCCAATATTTTTTGCATCTTACAAAAGCCACAAATCCTTCAGAAGACAGTAAAGGCTTATGTCATGCCTAA
This sequence comes from Pseudorasbora parva, assembly GCF_024679245.1. Taxonomy (NCBI): domain Eukaryota; kingdom Metazoa; phylum Chordata; class Actinopteri; order Cypriniformes; family Gobionidae; genus Pseudorasbora; species Pseudorasbora parva. Next base: position 43,373,981 of record NC_090185.1, read on the forward strand.
ACTGAAGCTAAATACATAAATGCATTGTTTAGGCATTATTGTTATTTATATTACTATTATTTTGGTTTATCGTTGTAGGTTTAGTTTTAGATTGAACTATTTTTATATAATATAATACGGCAATTGAATGGATTAAAATTGTTTAGTTTCACAGTAATGTATGCAATTTCAGGAATAAAATGTATTTTTTTCTAAAAAGAAAACAACTTATTTGTTTATTTTATAGGCTTAGTTAATCAAAAATGAAATGTATGTCATTAATGACTCACCCTAATGTCGCTCCACACCCGTAAAACCTCCGTTCATCTTCGGAACACAGTTTAAGATATTTTATATTTAGTCCCAGAGCATAATGCAGTCTATGCACACTATACTGTCCATGTCCAAAAAGGTAATAAAAACATCATCACAGTAGTCCATATGAGACATCAGTGGGTTAATTAGAATCTCTTGAAGCATCGAAAATACATTTTGGTCAAAAAATAACAAAAACTAAGATTTTATTCAGTATCAGTCTTCTCTTCTGCATTTGTTTTTTAAACCTCAAATAAAGATTCAAACGGCCATGAATCAGTGAATCGATCAATGATTTGGATCGCCAATGTCACGTGATTTCAGCAGTTTGGCACGTGATCCAACAAATGCAGAAGAGAAGACTGATGCTGAATACAATTTTAGATATTGTTATTTTTGGACCAAAAAAACATTTCTGGACATGGACATTATAGCATACACTTGCATACGCTCTCGTACTAAATATAAAATATCTTAAACTGTGTCTGAAGATGAATGGAGGTCTTACAGGTGTGGAACGACATTAGGGTGAGGAGTCAATAACATCAATTTCATTTTTGGGTCCTAAATATATAAGTCTTATTTTCTTATATTTAGTATTGCTCTTTATTTAAAAAAAAAAAAGTAATTATTATCTGATTACTCGATTCTACCGATGGAATAATCGGTAGAATACTCGATTACTACAGCCCTAATGAAGACGTAAGTTTAAACTAACAAAACACTGATAAGAATATAGGAGGTGACAGGAAGACGCCATATAGCAAATGTAATTGTCACTGTTTAACCCACTCCCCATCACTCAATAAAATAATAATATTAACAAAATTAAACATTTAAAAATTAAATTAAACAGCAAGATTAAATAATTTTCAGTTTATAAAAAAAGGCAAAAAAACAACATGCTCTTATTGTCAACATGATCTTAAGTAATTTCACATGCAATGTGTTGCTTACCTTTGGATGAATTCCAGGGAGTGTGCCATCTCTTTTGGGTATTTGATGTAAACATAAAACAAAGAGAAAGTGAAGCTCAGGGCCATGATGGGGGAGGTGATGTGATCATTAATAATTTCCTGATCCACAGCAATCTTGAATTGTCCATCACCTTACACAAACAGCATACAGGTATAACAACAAGAAAAGTATTATAACATGCACACACATCCAATAGACCAGACATTTAACAGACCCTTTAAGACCTAATACAGGGACGCGTCGTCTCTCGACTGTATAAAGTTCTGAAAAAGCATACAGATGTCTGCTTGGATACTCATCAAGATGGACATGTTGACATACTTTTTGTGTGAGTTTGTCCGTTAAGGCGTAAGACTTGAAAGATAACTCAATATTTGCTAACTGTGCGCGCTTTCAGATGAGAGCAAAACCAAACGTGTTTACAAGAATACTTGCCGAGAGGGGTATTTTGACTTACATAATGCATACCGTATAACTTATGTGTCCATTCAAGTGCACTGAGGACGCGAGCTATCGGAAACGCACCCCTCTCCCTGGGTGTGCGCGCGAGCCCTGTATGTAACGTTAACGTTTTGTATGTGAGTCTGTGCGCACAAACAGTGGGGCGTGTGATAGCCTAACGTTACTGAATTAATCCTCTTTTAGCACTGGAATAGTTTTATATCTATTTAATGTGTAAACAAGTTTTGAACTACTCAAGAGAGACACACGTCCTTTTACGTCTTCATATTGTAGCACCTAACTTCGTTTAAAATGTAATGTTAGTAAAGCTAACAACTGTAAACCACATGCTCACTCCGGTGAAATACATTTCAATACACTACATAACGTTTAAACGACACCAACAACAAATATAAGTTGATAATTCAATAAATAAAACAGTACATTGAGAGCATCTTCACAAATATCAGCTAAATTTGAGAATGTACAAGTCGGTTAACACGAAGTGTCCGACAGACGAGTCAGATAGCACCTAAAATACAAAAATAACGCTTTAAAACAGGTTGTGACAAAAGTATGAAAAAGAACAGAAACAAAATACAATTCTTAATGTTTACCACAGAAGCGGGAGGTTTATCCTACTCCAAAATCTGACTGAAACGTGATGGTGATCCGTGCATGTAATGGCGATTAGTGTATGTAAAAAAATTTGTTTCTCAAGCGTTTCCCGCCGACTGAGGTTCTTGCTCCCACAATGCAATGCGCAATTAAAAATACGGAAAAACACCTGTAAAACGCAAATACGGAAAATTCCTTCAAGATAATACAGTATATTATACTGTATTTTTACGGACATTTTTTACAGTGTGGCTTTAGAGGGGGATAATATACTTATCTGTAAATATATAAATATTTGCTTAGTTCTCACCGAAGCTCTCTCGTAAATATATACTCATCTTAAGCATCAATTTCATTAGCTATATAGTTATTAGCTTAGATAATAAGCTTTGTTTTACTGTTATACACTTTTAAATAGAAAAGGAAAATGTTATTGATATAGATAATAATGATAGATTTTAATAGTTCTAGTTCCAAGTGCTTGTTTCCAAAGCCGTATGTGACTGTGTATTTTTGTATTTTTGGGGGGTTTCGAATCAAATATTTGCCTTTTAAAGTGCTACTTTCCTTTCTGCCTGCAATTACAGGAGGGGTTTGTACACTTTTATGTTTCCCAACTTCAATATTTGTGTAATAATAAACAGATGATTTAAACAGATGATAAACGGATGATTTTGTTTATTTATTTGCTGTTTGTGATTCTATACATTTTGTACCACGTCACTATACTGTTACTATTATGGCGGTGGGATGGACGTTGATTCATAGTGGCGAAAATGTCCCCCCCAATGTCAAAGTCGCTCCTAACGCCCCTGCTCACACAGACAAGATGCGTGAGCATCGAGTAGCGCGAACCTGTTTACGCTATTAAATAATCTGTTAACATTTAATGTAGCGTTAATACAATTAATAATTCGCATCTTGATGCTTTGATCCCGTTTAAACACGTAATCTGGGTAGGGTGGCCATTTCCATAACACCAAAAAGGAGGACACTACATAATGACAGTGTGCTTTTTGATTTAAATTCGTGCTCTTTTGTCCATTCCGGATTAAATGATATATCAGATATTTATTTGACACCGCTTTCAGCCAATCATTTTTTTTGACGCCAGACAGGGGGCTTAAAATCCGGACTGTCCGGCCAAAATCCTGACGTATGGCCACCCAAATTCCAGGAAAGTGTTAATGTAAAACCCGTGGTAAATAGTAACATAATAATGAATTAAGACAAATGTTTACCTCAGAATTTGGTTTGCTAATTATGTCAAGACAAAGCTAACAGCAAATCAGTAACGTTACTTACGTGGTTGGTTTAGCTCTGTTGCGATTGCCATCCAGCTTTTTTCTTTGTCTACTCTGTTGTGGTAACAGTTGTCGTCCACATTATAGACACACTCGTGCTCCTGCCACAGCTGAATACGTTTTTCTTCCATGGCGGAGTTCCACTTTGTGATCTTGGTCTCCATTTCTTCTTTGTTGATTTTCTTTGGCTTGTAGTCAGTGACTTCCGGTTTCAGTAGCGATGCGTCATGTGTTCTAAAATCGGCTCAAAATATCAAACATGTTTGATATCCTCCGACTGGATGGAATCATAATCTGAAGCTAAAAAATCGGAGTCTATGGCCATGATATTCTACGCGATATTTCATGGAATCTGTCGGCTGAAATCTGCAGACTGGCTCTGACTTTTGTCAACTAGCCTCGAAAAATCGGGTATTGTATTCCAGCCTTAAGCTAACTAAAGTAGTTTACTGTAGCCGCCTATTTGTTTATCTTGCACTATTAACTGCTAGCTAGGACTTCGCATTAGTGACAGAGTACTTGTATGTATAATGTGATAATGTAAGATTAGCATGTCCGTTATGGCATGTTCATTTGTGGAATAGGCCCAAAATCCGCAAATTAACACCTACAAACGTTAGCTCAGTGCATAAAAATAGTGTCAGATGGTCATACAAGTAACTTAGTGCTGTCAGAAATATTGATATTTTTGATATGCATCGATAATGAAATATCCGAAACGATCCCTCTCCTCTACACCTGTTGCTCTCCTCTCCGGCCGACAGGTTAACCCTCTGAACACTAACGTGCCGACGCGTTCTGCTGGATTTTTCTTTATTACAGTGTGTTAGTGTGTGATCGGTCTGAATTTCACACAGGATTAGACTGACACATAATTCTACAAATTCCCGCAGATTTCGCCTTCATATCTGAAGTGCGCACATACAGTTATAAAGCCGACCTCTGACATACAAGTAAATACAAAAAAATAGCTCCTTTTCTCAGTTTATTAATGGTCAAATACACACAAATATGTCACAGTGTTCTTCTGGGTGTGTATTAAGGTAAATACAGTCGTAAACAGTTCAGAAGAATGAGTAACAGGTCAGTGTTTTGATTCCACTCTTGCGTCAGGTCTTAAAGGGGCAGCAGTTCTTCAAACTACAAAAAGACAAAAGATCACCTGCTGCTCTTTACTGATTAACTTGTGTAACTTTAACAGATTAATATGTATTTAATTTTTACAATGAAAATCCAATGTTATTTTAAATTTGATAACTTGTTTATTTTTTTTATTCAGTTTCTAGACCTACCTGATTTATTTGTGCTATTGTTTTTGCTTATTTGTTCTTATTTTATTACTGTTTTCTCTTCTTTTTACCATTTGAAGTCAAGCTTTCTTGTGCTGTGTGTAAGCTACTGCAACACAATTACCCCATTGTAGAACATGCACTTTAAGCATATTTGTGAGATAATGGTAATGGTAATTGATCTATGTTTATGAACAAAAAACTTAACCTTTATTATATAAAGTGATCTCTTCAGAAGAAATATTTGATTGCCTAGACTTTTAATAGACATACACACAAAAAAAAGGAAATTAATTAAAAATAGAAAAGGTCAATGAGCTGAATCTGATTGACTGTCAACCTCAAAGACGAATGTTTGCATTTTTAAAATTTGAACCCGTCGAGCAGGGCCCGCCCAAGGCATAAGCGAACTACAGGGAGTGCAGAATTATTAGGCAAGTTGGATTTTTGAGGATTAATTTTATTATTGAACAACAACCATGTTCTCATTGAATACAAAAAACTCATTAATATCAAAGCTGAATATTTTTGGAAGTTTTAGTGTTTAGTTTTAGCTATTTTAGGGGGATATCTGTGTGTGCAGGTGACTATTACTGTGCATAAAAAATTGGCGCTGAAACGGCGCTACTCGTCAGTTGACCGGTAACCTTTTTATGAATGGATGGGTTTGAGAATGCGCTTTGGTTTAGTGCAAATATCTTATTTGACATGCTGCATGTTTTGGACGGAGCTTCCAGTTTCTGTTCACGGTACATGCTTCTCTGCAAGTGCTAACACTAGTCGATAACACCATCTTTTTTTTTGTTGGGGAATGCAAATTCGTTCTTCCCAAAAAGCCTTCCCCAATTTGTAATGAGAATCATTTATAAATATGCTGTTATCAACAAATAAAAGTAGCTACTAATGTCTTTCTGTGTGAATTTCCGCCAAAATAAAAGCTCTGCTTAATGTTTGAAAGAAATCCACCATTTCTTGTTTTAAAAGAAGTCTCTGCTCACCAAAGGCTGCATTTATTTGATCAAAACTACAGTGAAAACAGTTATATTGTGAAATATTATTGCAATTTAAAATAGCTGTTTTCTATGATATATATATATGATATTCATATGTGATATGAATATCAAGTAAATTGTAATGTATTCCTGTGATCAAAGCTGAATTTTCAGCATCATTACTCCAGTCTTCACTGTCACGTTATCCTTCACAGATTATTCTCATGATGATTTGCTGCTCAAGAAACATTAATTTTTTATTATCATGTTGAAAACACTTGTGTAAACATCTTTTTTTATGATTCTTTGAAAGCTTTCTATTTTCGATAAATCCTGTTCTTTTGAACTTTCTATTCATCAAAGAGTCCTGGGGTAACAAATTGTGAGCATATTTAGCATGAGACTTCCTTAAAAAAAAGAAAAGTTTAAATCGTACATATCCCAGTCTGAACTGTACTGTAAGACTTTGAATATTAAAGTGCAAATGAACACCTGAGCACTCTTGGCAAAACTGCGTTTGCTGCTTTTACAATTAAAAACCGTATACGGGTAAAAACATGACAGACAGACAGATCTCGTAAGCAACACAGCTACAACTAATAAAATGTATAATGGGTGTGCGATTATTATCAAGAATTGACAATAGTCAATCGGTACCGAGGGGCCCCCAAATAAAATTCTGCTTAGGGCCCCATGAAGACTTGGGCCGGCTCTGATGTCGAGTGATTTTCTTTAGGGTTATTATAAAAACTAATCTAATCCGAAGGCAGGTTAGATAGTAAGCACAGTCTTCTTAGACAGTGATACATTTAAAATAAATACAGCTTGTGATTTGGTTCAATATCTGATCCTTCTGCTTTACGAAACACAATTTTGGCTGTTTATAGCATTATTATCTTTTTAATCTGATGATAACACTAAATAATATTTTTGACAGTATTGGTATGTAATTTACAGCAGTGTTAGGTGCTGGAAAAACCTTTAAAATGGACCTTGAAAGTGCTTGAATTTGACCTTTGGAAAGGTGTACGAACCCTGTATTTTTCATTGTTAGCTTAACATTAATCAGAGAATATTAGATCTGTCTTCAGACCTGCACGGATCTCATGACCTCAGCTGTAGATGTCCACTAAAGACAGATCCGACTGTGTTTACCTCAATACTCGCCAGACTGCGCATTTTTACATGTTTGACCATTCAAACCCAAATAATAATCCGTGAAAGAACTGAATGGCGATCGCATGTTTGTTGTCTGAAAGGGGTGTGTGTGCTTGTGTGTGTGTGTGTGCTTCAGGTCAGAGTCTGGTGGTCAGGTCCTTTTTCTTCTCATGCACACATATTTCTGTTGCTTTCTCTGTCGTGCGTTGCGCGTCTATATTTAACTCTTCTGCTTCTAATGTTTATTGAGCGGCTGAAGCAGAGCTCTCACACACGTCCTGACACCTGCTGTCACGTACATCAACGCACATTAAGAAATACAGCTCAGGCGCTGTCCTCCTTAAAGTAGCGGTACTAATAATAGTCCTTATCGTACCGTTTGTAATTGAGAATGAGGACATCCGTCATGGTAGCTTGCTGTCACGTGACAAATCGGGCGGTGTTTGGGCCCGTCCACCATTTTGGGATCCGACGCTATCGGTTGCCAGGGGCAACACTGTAAGAGCGGTGCAGAGATCGGAGCAGGAAAGACGGCTCGAGGAATTATCACGTCGTTTAAGCGGAGAAATTTTAAAATGGAAAATAAAAAGAAATGGCGGTTAACTAGAATAGAATAGAATAGAATAGAATAGAATAGAATAGAATAGAATATACTTTATTGTCCCATTACTGGGAAATTTGTCTTAGACATCGTGACACGGCCAGTGTACAATAGGACAATACATACACACATACATACATACATACATAAAAGCCTACATTTTAATATAAAAATACAGCATTATATATCAGACATAAGATTCTCTATTTAAGATTTTGACCGCAGTTGGCACGAAAGAGTTTTTGTAACGGTTTGACTTACTCTTCAAAACCCTAAATCGTCTCCCTGATGGTAACAAATTAAAATACATGTGCAAAATATGTGTGTCATCAGCAACAATTTGTTTAGCTTGTTTAAAAATTGATGCCTCGTACAGCTCTTGTGTAATGTGTTTAATCCTTCAACCCTACAATTTTTGAGCAGTGTGTACCAGTCGTGCTAATTTAGTTTTTAATTGAACAGTCAGGTTTCCATACCCAGCAGTGATTCCATACCTAATAAATCTCTCAAATACAGATTGATCAAACTAAACCAAGATCTTCTGGTTTACTGAAGGAACAGAGACCTAACGTTAGACGCTTTACTACCTTGCACGTTCCTGTAATGTTTCTATATTTTTTTGTGCATTCTGAATAATAAATAAATATATCAAGCCAATTAATTATCTTAAGGATGAAATGACGGGCAGTGTGTGTGTGTGTGTGTGTGTGTGTGTGTGTGTGTGTGTGTGTGTGTGTGTGTGTGTGTGTGTGTGTGTGTGTGTGTGTGTGTGTGTGTGTGTGTGTGTGTGTGATTCTGGGAAAATGTTTTTGTTTTATCTTTATGGGATTTAAAGACTTGACATATGATGGAGATGATATACATCACTGTATTGATGTTAAAAAACAACATAACTTATAAATATTATGACCATGCGCATGTAAAAAGTCTGAATATAGTAAATAACTTCTCATTTCTGCACTTAAACGTAAGAAGTTTGAATAAACATCACGATGAGCTTGTCTCAAACACTAAAGGCTGTTTTAACATAATTGGCTGTAGTGAGACGTGGCTGAATGACCAATCGTACATAGATGCCTTAAACCTCGAAGACTATAAACTATATCATAAGGACAGATCTGGCAGATCTGGTGGTGGGGTATGCCTCGATGTACGCTCGAACATGCATGCCGATGTTTGCGATCTTGCTGTTAATGACAATCACACAGACTCTCTTTTTATTGAGATAAAAAATGACAAAGGTAAAAGCATTATTGTGGGCGTAATTTACCGCCCCCCGGATTCTGATTTAAACATCTTTAATAACAAACTTGAAGACATTTTAAAATAAATTAAATAAAGACTGCGTCCTCCTTAGAGACTTTAATATTGATGTCTCCAAGGACGATGCAGTCAAAAATGACTTCATTAACATACCGCACTCCTCCTCTTTCTTTCCAAATATAAAGATATTTACTAGAGTTACAGATACTTCTACAACTGTTATAGACAATATTCTCACAAATATATGAGATGTTAAGCTTGAATCAGGAGCATTATTTTCTGATATAACGGATCATTACCCAATAATATTATACTTTGATCTTGATTATAAATGTTTACCTTTATGTCAACCAGTAAAAATGAAAGTAGTAAATGATAGAACATTGCATCAACTTAGGGCAAGTCTGCAAGCTAAAGCATGGACCTCTGTTTATTGCTGCTGCGATTCCTACACTGCATATGATTCCCTGGTAAATGAAATAACAGATTCTATTCGCTGCTCCATTCCTATAAAAACTGTCACACACAGTAGGGCAGAACACCTAGCTAACAAGGGCCATCTTTATCTCCATCAAACAAAACAAAAAAACTCTACCAAACATATGTTAAAAACCAAATACAGAGAATAAAACTAAATACAATGTTTATAAGAATAAACTGGTATATATAATCAGGAAAAGTAAATATAGTCACTATTCTGAACTTATAAAAACCTCGCAGGGAGACCCCAAGAAAACATGGAAAGTGCTGAATAAAGTTTTGAATAAAGGCCATAAAGACACTGTGCTCCCAGACACAATGAATAATACGGATCTTGCAAATCATTTTAATAATTACTTTGAATCAATAGGGGCTAATCTCTCAAAAAACATAACTCAACCACATAGTGTCTCTTACAAACAATATATGTCAGGCAACTATCCAGATTCCTTCTTCCTAAAGCCTACAGACGCCCTGAACTGCATAATATCACAATGGCTCTGAAGAGCTCAAATTCTGCTGGAGAAGATCAAATCAGCAGTAAAATATTAAAAAGGATTGCCAAAGAAATAATAGAACCACTTACACACTGTATTAATCTCTCACTGCTTACAGGAACTCTTCCCAAAATGACAAAAATTGCAAAAATAATTCAGATTTTCAAATCTGGTGATAAAAATGACATAACAAATGATCGTCCCATATCCATCTTACCAACTCTTTCCAAAATATTGCAAAGAGTGGTTTATAAATTAATTATCTCAATACACTGAACATACTCAACCCCTCCCAGTATGGCTTTAGAAAAAAACACACCACCTGTATGGCGATCCTGGATCTTACTGAAAAGATCAATGATGCCATTGAGAAGGGGGAATATGGTATCAGTGTATTTTTAGACCTTTCAAAGGCCTTTGATACCATCGACCTCACCATACTACTGTACAAATTACACCATTATGGAATTAGAGGCCAACCACTGAATTGGTTCAAGAGCTACTTACACCAGAGGCAACAATATGTAACTATCCACGAACAGACATCAGAAAATAAACACATTAAATATGGTGTTCCACAAGGATCCATATTAGGTCCTCTCCTCTGTCCATAAACGTCAGTAAAACCAACTACATAATATACTGCCCAAATAAAAAACAACTTAACTTAATATCGAGGATTCAAATTTCAAGATCAAAATAAGGGGATAGAACTAAAAAGAGTAAAGACGACTAAATTCTTGGGTGTCTTTATAGATGATCACCTAAACTTTAAACACCATATTGAATATCTTGTCTATTTTCTTTAGGTACGGTCTGAATATAATATATTTCACGGTGCATGTACTATGTATCAGGTGGTCTTTGGTTTGAATAACAGTCTATGTGAACTTGTTCCCATCCGCTATCCCCGGCACACTTACCTCACGAGAAACACGCGTATCATTACTGGTAAAAAACGGAGATTAAAAAGCGCTGGTATGAGTGTAGTGTGCCGGGGGACGCGGATCTGGACGAGCTGGATGAAAATGTGAAAAACTTAAGCTCTATTTCCTCTTTTAAACAAAACCTCAAGAAACATTTACTAAACTTGTAGACATCTTCCTGACGTACGTACACTGTAAAAAATGATCGTGATTTTAACGGTCAAAGGTTGTAAAAACGCTACAGTTAAAAACTGTTATTTGGTTAACACAAAGTTTCCTTACTATATACGGTGAATAACTGCAATAGATCTAACCTTATGCCCGTGAAATTTACAGAAAAACTATGTAAAATCCCAAAAGAAAATTATAGAAAACCCAAAAGCATATATATTTTTTGTTTGAATCACAGTGACATTTTGTAAACTATTAAACAGAATATTTTGTTATATTTACAACATGTGATTATAATAACATTTTATTTGATAAAACTACAAATATTGATATTAAAAACCTGTACGTTTTTTGAGAAAATACTGTAAAAACTAGTTTGTTAATTTGACATGCAAATATTGTTGACAATTAAAAAATTTTGTTAATCTTAAAAATGTAAGTCACTTTACACGTTTATGCATTTAAAAAATGTCTAAACATGTATTTGTATTGCATATAAATGTTCCATGCATTTGGATTATGTAATTTTAACAAACAAATTAATCAACTTACTAAGAATCACTATCTAAGAATCAGTAATAAAAATCTTATTTGTAAATCATTTATAAATGAAACGTTAAATGAACACTTCCTAGTGTTCATGTGTGTGCTCACTAATGAGTTAAAGTACCATTGAAGCAGTGTTGAAGTTAATGAGATAATTAAGAGATGATTGAGCATTAATGATGAACACCTGATGATAATAAGCACAATCACTGAAGGAAAGAGAAACACGAGAACTATGACTGACTTCAGCCACAGCTTTAGATGAAATCAACTGAAGATAAAAGAAGACATTAAATCTCTGAAGATCTCAGCAGAGGATTAAACAACTCCACAAACAGCATTACCAGCTTCACACATTACTAACCAGACTGATTTTATTTCTGTGGATGTTGATGTTTTATTGAAAATAATAGTTTTATTTGAAGTCACCATGATGGTGAGAAGTGTTTGCTTTAGTTGGGCTCTTGATCCTTGACTCTCCAACATTAGTTTTCTGGCTGCTTTAACTGTGTTTACAAAGCACTTTAGTTACAGCATGGAAAGCCAAGAAAACACATGGTCAGATGATTTGTCTCTTTGTTCATGATTATATAATCATCATCTAGTGATCACTGGTCTTGTTCAGAGTCTAAGACTTTGTTTATGTGTTATTAATTTTGTTTAATCATAATAGTGGCCAGTTGATTCTATAGCATGAGCGCTGTCGTGGCAATCTAATATGCAGAATTTAAAAAAAAATAGTGCACAAAAGGTTTTAATCTACGGCAATTATTAGACACAAACAGATATCAAGAATCAGTGTATGAATCTCAACAATGGTGACAATCAATGAAAAGCTTAATGCTGCAGTGCATGCTGGGTACCACCAATCAAAACTCTCCAATGAGTCCCAGCATGCATTGCGGCATGAATAAATTATGCATCTGAATTGTGTTTTTTTTTTTTTTTTGTCACCATTGTAGAGATGCAAACACTGATTCTTGATGTCTGTGTTTGTCTAAATAATGCCATAGATTAAACCTTTTTTTTGGTCCTGCAAGTTGTTTGATTGCCACAACAATGCATGAGTTTATAATGTAAACCACATGACTTTTATTACGCATGCTACACAATTAACACATTACCTCCATAAGCAGAGCATTAGAATCTGAATGAGTTTAGTGATTCAGCCACTACATGATGATTATATAATCATCATTAAAGAGCCAAATCACCTGGCCATGGTTTTTTGACTTTCCATGACATAACAAAAGTGCTTTACAAACACAGTTAAAGCAGCCAGAAAACTAATGTTGGAGAGTCAAGGGTCAAGAGCCCAACTAAAGCAAACACTGCTCACCATCATGGTGACTTCATATAAAACTATTATTTTAATTAAAACATAAATTACAACAATAAAATCAGTTTGGTTAGTAATGCATGAAGCTGGTAATGTTGTTTGTGGAGTTATTTAATGCTCTGATGGGATCTTCAGAGATTTAATGTCTTCTTTTATCTTCAGTTGATTTCATCTAAAGCTGTGGCTGAAGTCAGCTGTAGTTCTCGTGTTTCTCTTTCCTTCAGTGATTCTGCTCATTATCATCAGGTGTTCATCATTAATGTTCAATCATCAATTAATTATCTCATTAACTTCAACACTGCTTCAATGGTACTTTAACTCAGTAGTGAGCATACACATAAACACTAGGAAGTGTTAATTTAACATGGGTGTTTTTCTGTGTACTTTTAAATAATTCCTAACTGTTTCATTTACGTATAACTGGCATATATTAATCATATTTAGTTTATTAATTTGTCTATGTAAAAATAATCCAAATGCATTGAAAATGTATATGCAGTTTACATACATAAATCTTATGCTTTACATTTTAATGTAATACTTACTGGTTTTCTATTTATTTTAAATAAAAATGAAAAAAAAACTGTGCCTCCTCTAACCACAGACTTAATTTTGAATTTCATAGTGCGCATAGATTCATAATTCTCTGGTAACCACAGCTGCCAGCATTTTCCTGTAAAAATAACAGTTTTTTGTAGTTTTTTTTACAGTGTACACTGTAAAAAAGATCCCCATAAAATTTACGGTAAAAAACCGGCAGCTGTGGTTGCCAGAACTTTACCGTAAAAAATACGGCAGTAACGTTTAAGGTTTTACGGGACAGCAGCATATAATTTAAAGGTTTATAATGTAATAATTACGGTTAAAAAACATTTATTTTACAGTTCAAAACAGTATAATTTAAAGGTTTATACATTTTATTTTATTTTACAGTAAAATACCGTTAAATTTACAATTTTTCGAAGTGAAAAAGAACAGGTCATTGTGTAATTAACAGTGAAAAAACGTAAATTGACATTCCCAGAATTCCCCACGTGACACTTCGTATTTGATGCATTTTCATTGAATTAACTATGTTTCTTCTTAGTTTTTTCTAATCACTTATGTACATTAAGGTTTTATGTTACATCTAATGTTGTTAAATTAATGTTTATTGCATTTTTAAAACATAATGTGTGCTACCATGATGGTGTTTGGTGTTTATTGTTTGTGTGTGCACCTTCTATATGTTAATATTGTCCCTCCAAAAGCTGTGTGTGATGAGCTTTGATTCATCATGTGATTCTCATCACCACTATAATTGGTGATTGTCAAATTATATAAAAGGAAAATAACAGATATTAGCATTTCAATTGAAAGTTGGTCATTTAATATTTCGGTTCAATATTTTTTTTTTTACCATTATTGTTTTATAGTGTACTGTGTACACATAATTATTTCTATATAAACTTTCAAATTATAGGGTTTTTAACTGTAAAATAAACCAGTTTTAACTGTAATTACCGCATTATAAACCTTTAAATTATATGCTGTTGTCCCGTAAATCCTAAAACGTTCCTGCCGTATTTTTTACGGAAAAGTTCTGGCAACCAGAGCTGCCGGTTTTTTACCGTAAATTTGATGGGTATTTTTTTACAGTGTACTATTTCTCACTCTGCATGTATGTCAGCATAAAACTTTTCAACCTGAAGGTAAACTGTTAAACAAAATGGCATCTGTTAACTGGGATCCCTTTTCTTTTGTTGTATGAATGTGATGTATGACATTTTTTGTTTGTCATGGCTCTAGTATAAGCTTTAGATAGCTTCTTTGGGGACCAGTTCACATGATGATTATCTTAAGTGCATATTAATATATGTATATGTGTATGTGAATATGTGAATAAATGTAAATTACATACAATACAATTATTCACTATGAAAAATGACAGAATAGTTTTCAAAATGTTTAATACAAATAAATAAAGGCTTGTGTTCATCAGATGTCAACACACTCCAGCATCGCGGCACTAGTAAGACGATGACTGCCACCCTGTGGTGAAATAATGGCGTATGTTTACCAGCAGAGCTCTCTCAGATCGGCTGGGGTGGATTAAACCTTCATGTTCCATCAGTGGCGGCTCCAGACAATTTTGATTGGGGGGGCAATGGGGGGTCCTGGTCATTTCAAAGGGGTTCTCATGAAAACCAACAAAAAATACAGTGGACACCGCTAATAACTGCATATTACTGCTAATAAACTACAAAAACAACTCGGCATATCAACTACTTTGTTTTTAATTTGCAGTTTGCAAACAATATGCTCAAACTTTAATTGCCATAGCCACACCCATGTCAGAGAAAACAAAATAGTATCTCTTCTCATACTCTCACTACCTTTTGATTGCCCTACTTCTGTCCAGTCTCTTCCTGTCCTCTTCTTTACTCCTCTTAAGTCTCCACAGGTGTGAGTTACTGCAACATATGAGTTTATAGTACACATGAATAGGTTATTATTTATGCTAAATATAGAAATACAATAGCAAGAGGTTTACCGAACTCACTTCACTCACCAATATTGACAGCTCTTTTGTCCTCTTCTCTGCTCCTCTTAAGTCTCCAGTTTCCTTTTCTCTGCTCCTCTTAAGTCTCCAGTCTCTTCCTGTCCTCTTCTCTGCTCCTCTTAAGTCTCCAGTCTCTTCCTGTCCTCTTCTCTGCTCCTCTTAAGTCTCCAGTCTCTTCCTGTCCTCTTCTCTGCTCCTCTTAAGTCTCCAGTCTCCTCCTGTCCTCTTCTCTGCTCCTCTTAAGTCTCCAGTCTCCTCCTGTCCTCTTCGCTGCTCCTCTTAAGTCTCCAGTTTCCTTTTCTCTGCTCCTCTTAAGTCTCCAGTCTCTTCCTGTCCTCTTCTCTGCTCCTCTTAAGTCTCCAGTCTCCTCCTGTCCTCTTCTCTGCTCCTCTTAAGTCTCCAGTCTCCTCCTTTCCTCTTCTCTGCTCCTCTTAAGTCTCCAGTCTCTTCCTGTCCTCTTCTCTGCTCCTCTTAAGTCTCCAGTCTCCTCCTGTACTCTTCTCTGCTCCTCTTAAGTCTCCAGTCTCCTCCTGTCCTCTTCGCTGCTCCTCTTAAGTCTCCAGTCTCCTCCTGTCCTCTTCTCTGCTCCTCTTAAGTCTCCAGTCTCCTCCTGTCCTCTTCTCTGCTCCTCTTAAGTCTCCTCCTGTCCTCTTCTCTGCTCCTCTTAAGTCTCCAGTTTCCTTTTCTCTGCTCCTCTTAAGTCTCCAGTCTCCTCCTGTTCTCTTCTCTGCTCCTCTTAAGTCTCCAGTCTCCTCCTGTCCTCTTCTCTACTCCTCTTAAGTCTCCAGTCTCCTCCTGTCCTCTTCTCTACTCCTCTTAAGTCTCCAGTCTCCTCCTGTCCTCTTCTCTGCTCCTCTTAAGTCTCCAGTCTCCTCCTGTCCTCTTCTCTGCTCCTTTTAAGTCTCCAGTCTCCTCCTGTCCTCTTCTCTGCTCCTCTTAAGTCTCCAGTCTCCTCCTGTCCTCTTCTCTACTCCTCTTAAGTCTCCAGTCTCTTCCTGTCCTCTTCTCTGCTCCTCTTAAGTCTCCACTCTCCTCCTGTCCTCTTCTCTGCTCCTCTTAAGTCTCCAGTCTCCTCCTGTCCTCTTCTCTACTCATCTTAAGTCTCCAGTCTCTTCCTGTCCTCTTCTCTGCTCCTCTTAAGTCTCCACTCTCCTCCTGTCCTCTTCTCTGCTCCTCTTAAGTCTCCACTCTCCTCCTGTCCTCTTCTCTGCTCCTCTTAAGTCTCCAGTCTCCTCCTGTCCTCTTCTCTGCTCCTCTTAAGTCTCCAGTCTCCTCCTGTCCTCTTCTCTGCTCCTCTTAAGTCTCCAGTCTCCTCCTGTCCTCTTCTCTGCTCCTCTTAAGTCTCCAGTCTCTTCCTGTCCTCTTCTCTGCTCCTCTTAAGTCTCCAGTCTCCTCCTGTCCTCTTCTCTGCTCCTCTTAAGTCTCCAGTCTCCTCCTGTCCTCTTCGCTGCTCCTCTTAAGTCTCCAGTCTCCTCCTGTCCTCTTCTCTGCTCCTCTTAAGTCTCCTCCTGTCCTCTTCTCTGCTCCTCTTAAGTCTCCAGTTTCCTTTTCTCTGCTCCTCTTAAGTCTCCAGTCTCCTCCTGTTCTCTTCTCTGCTCCTCTTAAGTCTCCAGTCTCTTCCTGTCCTCTTCTCTGCTCCTCTTAAGTCTCCAGTCTCCTCCTGTCCTCTTCTCTACTCCTCTTAAGTCTCCAGTCTCTTCCTGTCCTCTTCTCTGCACTTCTTAAGTCTCCAGTCTCCTCCTGTCCTCTTATCTCTTCCTCTCCAAAAATTGTGTTTATAGCACATTAAATACAGTACAATTAAAACCTGTTAAAATATAATGTAAGGAGTGTACTCACCACTTAAAAGAGAACAATTCGCCTGTTGTTATGATTGGCTGCAAAACGATCAATAACAACATCTACATCCATCTCTTTTGTTCTTCTTGAGCTGATTGCCAGCACAGCAAGATTGCTGGTTCGGACATCGCCACTTTTGTTTCTGAGGTAGGTTTTTAAACGCCGTAAGCAGGAAAAGCTCCGCTCACAAGCAGCTGTTGATACAGGCAGTGTCATGGAGATGCACACAAGTTTGTATAAGTCAATGAAAGCCTCCTTGAATGGCCTCAATAGAATCAGTAAGTCATGGGTGCTGTTGAGAGAGACCCCATTTTGTTTTTTTCTGTCAATGAGGCGTTTCAGTTGATGTAGTTCTGCTGAAAGGTTGTCATCTAATATGCCATAGTGCCTAGCCATGGGTTGAAGGACATCTTGGTGCAGGAAGGTCTTGTGTTTGGGATTCATAGCTGCAACTCCTTTCATAACGTGGCAACTGTCAGCAGAGAAGCGCCTATTCAATTCACTGATTAAACAGTCAAGTACTGGGAAAAAACAGTGGATTTTGTAGTCTTCTGGTGTTTGCAGTATTTTTTTCCTTGTGTGACTATTGCTGACATGAAACTGCTGCAGGTGGGAGGGCTGTATTATTTTTCTTTTTGCCTGTTGGCGCTGAATGTCAATGCCCACTCTCTCACACATGTAATTTGCGCCCTGCCACAAATGGGTCCAAGTTTCACCATTGCGTTCTTCTTTCAGTGTGTCAACAAGTGCAAAGACCAGATCAATGGCGGATGCCAAATCTAAATCTGTGGCCTGCAGTTGGTCAGATAAAGTTTTTGTGAGGCCAAATATGTTCTCCAGCATGTAGATTTGCAAAACAAACTGTGCATCAATCAAGCCATTTGGTGATCTAGCCTCAATAGCTCTATGGCTATTTGTTTGATTGCTGACTTCCTCAAGTGTGGCTAAGATGCTAGGGAGGGTTTGCTTTATTGCCCAAAGACTATAGTACTGACATGCCCATCTGGTATCTGATAGACGTTTTAATTCCACAGCTCTTTTAGTGGGCTCAAGTTCTGTTTGTTTCTCCATGAACACTTTGTGAGTTACTGAACCAGAAAAAAAGTTGTAAAGTAGCTGAACTGTGGCAAAGCAGTCAGCAACTGGTTTTACATTATGGACACAGTCAACTAAAACCAAGTTTAATCTGTGTGCATGGCAGTGGACGTACACTGCATGTGGGACTTCTCTGCGAAATTTTTCCTGAACACCATTGTTGCAGCCAGACATTACAGATGCCCCATCATAACATTGTCCAACGCATGCATTTTTGTCTATATTGAATTTAGCCAATACCCCTTTCACTGTCACAAGTAAAGTCTCTGCATCCAAACCATCAGCTGGAACAAAATCAAGAAACTCTTCATAAATGTCATCATTGTGTATGTAGCGCAGAACAATAGATATCTGCTCTTTTTTGCTCACATCTTTTGTTTCTTCCACCATTAAAGTAAAGTGCTCTTCTAATTTAACTTCGCTACTAACCTGTTCTCACAAAATGCAGGCCATTATATCAAGTAACTCGTTCTGAATGTCAAGATGGACATAATTTGCATTACCTGGTCCACTTGATAATTTTTTGGATACAGTGCTATCAAACTTTCCCAGCAAATGTAACATTTCAAGGAAATTACCTCTGTTGGTGGACTCTTCATTCTCTCGGTGGCCTCTCTGACCAATGGTTTGACAAGCTGTAAAGCGCAGTGACTCAACAACTGCTCGCATCTAGATCCTGTTTTCTTTAACAATTTTCTTATGTCCATCATCATGGAGGTGCGTCAAAATCCTCGATCCGTTTTTCTCTCTCTCCTTAAATTCACACCACCCTTCCATTGACACTTTGTGAGAAGCACTGGCGTTATGTTGAGCAAGTTTCTCTCCTCCTTTTCTCCAGTTTTTAAACCCTTCCTGGGTAAAGCACTTTTCTGAGTGACCACCACATCCATGCACACTGTGAATAAAATGACGACATGCAAAACAAAAAGCTGCGTCTTTTGACGCAGAGTATTCAAGCCACTGGTACTGTTTGAACCACGAGTAACTAAAACCCCTGGATGCTAGCTGCCCCTGTGATCCAAAAGAACGACACGGGTATGATTTTAGTTGAGGCTGTCTTGGTTTCTCGGCTGGGCCATGGCTTAAATCCCCCGTTAAATCCACTCCGCCGTCAGGATTCCCCCCATCCATGACCGCTGTAGCGCTCGATGACGATGAGGCACCATTTCTTTCCATCTGCTCACCTGTCTCCTCCTCCGCCTCGGAGGCTGCGAGTTGCTCTGGTCCAACCTCATCCTTCAATTCCTCAGTGTCCTCTGTTTCAACCATCAAGCAGGGCTCTCCTTCCACTGCAACGGGTATATTTTCACTCCTATTGCTAAAATTTTCGTCTGCTCTCAATTTTTTTTGAGGTATGACAAAGCGATCCCTTTTTAGCTTCAAGCTATAGCTTTAGCGTAGTAGCAGCTCTTGTGGGTTCACGGCAGCGCTTTGAACGTAATGACGCAATGCGCAGCGACGTGCATTGTGCGGCGCAGTAATTCTTATGTTTATATTTTTTTATATGTCGAATAAATAATTATTATTGTTCTGCGTAGTTTGAAGACAAACATTTTTAAATATATATATATATTTTTTTTTATCAGGAAGAGGTGGGTGGGGGGTCAAATGGGGGGGTCAAGGCATTTTTTAGGAGGGTCTTGAGAACCCCCAAGACCCCCCCTGGCGCCGCCGCTGTGTTCCATTGAGTTTGGAAAATGATGTACATGGTCATCATCAGAATATCTCTTCTCCAGTGTCTGTCCGAATCCAATACCTGGCGGACCATCCTCCCAAAATGGCGGAAGGGGGCGGGGCGCGGTGTCGTGACGACTTCTCCTCATTCTCAATAGCAGGGTATCACAATACTTTTCTAGTACCGGTATATCGTGCAACACTAGTATTAAGTGATCGATCTGTATACAATATAGTTTCTCCAAGAACACTATATTAATACCTTTATTGTAGACATCCTTCTGAAAGAGAGAAAGGGCCAGGGTGAAGATCAAAGCCTAGGTAGATATCAAGTGAATCATTGTTTTAATTTAGGCGATATATATTTTTCCATGAACAGGGCGTTAAGAGAACTTTCTTGCTCTCCTAAGAACGCGGCGGCATAGATCAACAAGTGGATGGAGGTCTGCAAGGTCATTAATAGGTCATCATTTTACAGGAAGGACACAGTTTTTGTTTCATTGTTTTTATTTCTTTCCTATTTTCTTTTTTAGCGAACCACATTCATTCATTGTTACAGGAAAGCACAGATCTGTTCACCATTGATCTGGCAGACTTGATATATATTTAAATTTGTCTGTAAGTTTATTAATATAACCGTTTCATTTATTCATACATCTGTATTCATGTATCTGTAAATGTATCATCATAGTCAGGATTTATAAAAGTTATTTTAAAATAGAACGTTTTCTTAAAAAAATTGTTAATTTCTCATTTCTTTAATTTCAATGTTTTCATAATGCATGCTTAAACAATTAAAGATTTCCCAGATAGCAAAATTGCTCTGGCCCAGATCCGGCCCACACTTGACACTTTCATCTGGCCCACTACCCGCGTGGAATGATGGCACTTGGGCGGTCCGCTCCCGTTTGCCAGATTTAGGCCGCAATCAAGCCATAGCAACGCCGCATGTCAGCCATGAACAAAACGCATGAAGCAGAACTGGCCCACATCTGGCCCAGATAGCAAAATTGCTCTGGCCCAGATCCGGCCCACACTTGACACTTTCATCTGGCCCACTACCCGCGTGGAATGATGGCACTTGGGCGGTCCACTCCCGTTTGTCAGATTTAGGCCACAATCAAGCCATAGCAACGCCGCATGTCAACCATGAACAAAACGCATGAAGCAGAACTGGCCCACATCTGGCCCAGATAGCAAAATTGCTCTGGCCCAGATCCGGCCCACACTTGACACTTTCATCTGGCCCACTACCCGCGTGGAATGATGGCACTTGGGCGGTCCACTCCCGTTTGTCAGATTTAGGCCACAATCAAGCCATAACAACGCCGCATGTCAGCCATGAACAAAACGCATGAAGCAGAACTGGCCCACATCTGGCCCAGATAGCAAAATTTCTTTGGCCCAGATCCGGCCCACACTTTACACTTTCATTTGGCCCACTACCCGCGTGGAATGATGGCACTTGGGCGGTCCGCTCCCGTTTGCCAGATTTAGGCCGCAATCAAGCCATAGCAACGCCGCATGTCAGCCATGAACAAAACGCATGAGGCAGAACTGGCCCACATCTGGCCCAGATAGCAAAATTGCTCTGGCCCAGATCCGGCCCACACTTGACACTTTCATCTGGCCCACTACCCGCGTGGAATGATGGCACTTGGGCGGTCCACTCCCGTTTGTCAGATTTAGGCCACAATCAAGCCATAGCAACGCCGCATGTCAGCCATGAACAAAACGCATGAAGCAGAACTGGCCCACATCTGGCCCAGATAACAAAACTGCTCTGGCCCAGATCCGGCCCACACTTGACACTTTCATCTGGCCCACTACCCGCGTGGAATGATGGCACTTGGGCGGTCCACTCCCGTTTGTCAGATTTAGGCCACAATCAAGCCATAACAACGCCGCATGTCAGCCATGAACAAAACGCATGAAGCAGAACTGGCCCACATCTGGCCCAGATAGCAAAATTGCTCTGGCCCAGATCCGGCCCACACTTTACACTTTCATTTGGCCCACTACCCGCGTGGAATGATGGCACTTGGGCGGTCCACTCCCGTTTGCCAGATTTAGGCCGCAATCAAGCCATAGCAACGCCGCATGTCAGCCATGAACAAAACGCATGATGCAGAACTGGCCCACATCTGGCCCAGATAGCAAAATTGCTCTGGCCCAGATCCGGCTCACACTTGACACTTTCATCTGGCCCACTACCCGCGTGGAATGATGGCACTTGGGCGGTCCACTCCCGTTTGTCAGATTTAGGCCACAATCAAGCCATAGCAACGCCGCATGTCAGCCATGAACAAAACGCATGAAGCAGAACTGGCCCACATCTGGCCCAGATAGCAAAATTGCTCTGGCCCAGATCCGGCTCACACTTGACACTTTCATCTGGCCCACTACCCACGTGGAATGATGGCACTTGGGCGGTCCACTCCCGTTTGTCAGATTTAGGCCACAATCAAGCCATAGCAACGCCGCATGTCAGCCATGAACAAAACGCATGAAGCAGAACTGGCCCACATCTGGCCCAGATAGCAAAATTGCTCTGGCCCAGATCCGGCCCACACTTGACACTTTCATCTGGCCCACTACCCGCGTGGAATGATGGCACTTGGGCGGTCCACTCCTGTTTGTCAGATTTAGGCCGCAATCAAGCCATAGCAACGCCGCATGTCGGCCATGAACAAAACGCATGAAGCAGAACTGGCCCACAACTGTTGCCCAGATGTGGGCCAGTTCTGCTTCATGTGTAGGTATTAGATCCGGCCCAGATCTAATACCTTGCTCTGGCCCACATACCACATGGAATAATAGCACTTGGGCGGTCCGCTCTTGTTTGCCAGATTTGGGCCACAATCAAGCCATAGCAATGCCACATGTCAACCATGAACAAAACACATGAAGCAGAAATGGCCCACATCTGGCTAACAGTTAAATTTAATTCTGGCCCAGGTCCGACCCATATCTAATACCTTGCTCTGGCCCACATACCGTGTGAAATGATGGCACTTGAGTGGTCCACTTTTGTTTCCCAGATTTGGGCCACAATCAAGCAATAGCAATGCCACATGTCAGCCATGAACAAAACACATGAAGCCGAAATGGCCCACATATGGCTCACAGTTAAATTTAATTCTGGCCTAGGTCCGGCCCAGATCTAATACCTTGCTTTGGCCGATATAAACCAGAACTGACCCTAATGTGGGCCACAGTTGGTCTTTTACACAATCCTCATGTGGCCCACATGCTGTTTGCCAAATCTGGTCCACAATCAGGCCATTGCACAATTCAAGTTACCTTTCTTTGTTAATGCTTTATAAAGTTTCAAAGCAGATTTACAGGAATAAACATGAAAATAATTATTTAATTATTCAAACAGAGTTAAATTCTGCAGTAAAGCAGCCCTAAAATGAAAATAGTGTCACAGCTGAAGTCAGGTCAGTGTTGATTCAGTTCTGTTCAATAACTGTGTAAGGTTCATCAATTATGAAATCAGTTCAATTTGCTATAAAGCAGCTTTGCAGAAAACATGATCCAGCGCAGTTCAGTTCTCCTCCAATAGCATCAGTGCAATTAAATCAATATTATATAGACATTAGAAATACCATAGACATTTTGTAATTCTTGCTGCCAATGATACAAAAAAATTGTGCTTAGAAACAGTCTCTCTGACAGCGTGCACATGTCGTCAAATGAGGTGTCTTTCACTGCTTACTGCACTTTAGCAGTTTAAAATCCCTTGTTTTTTAACCATAATGCTTAAAAATGCAGGCAGGTGATAAGATTTCATTACCACACAAGCAGAACAGCAACGTAACTCCGATAGAGATGATGGTCCAAAATCAGTAGCAGTTGATACATTTCTACCAGTTAATCATATCTACCAGTATATAGCCCACCCCTATTGTAGAATATTAAGCGTCCCAAACTAAGCAAGCCTAAGGCGACAGTGGCAAGGAACCCAAAATCCATCAGGTGACAGAAATGGAGAAGAAAAAACCCTTGGTAGAAACCAGGCTGAGTCGGGGGACCAGTTGTCTCTGGCCAACGAACATGGTGTGAATATGATTCAGGCTGCATTACAAGTCAGACTATGGATTGCAATAATTCAGAATATTTCATCTAGATCCACCAGCTTGAAGATCAGGATACAACATGCCGACATGGAGTTGAAGCTGGCCTTAGGGGTCTGTGCAGAGGACAGAGGATCTGTGTTGATGGCTGTTAGCAAGTTCCTCACAGGGGATCCATCTCTAGGAGTTGTCTAGTTGACATGTTATCTATTGACATTTAGGGCTGCGTTGATGTCTAGGTGCAGGTCCACCATCTGATCTGGATTTGGAGCAGATCCAGCTGACAATGGTAACCTCGGGATAAGAATGAAAGATTGTTAGCAAAGAATACACCTAATAAAACCATTACTGTACCTTATCGCTGCCATATTTATATAAAAATGTGTATGTCACTTTTATGTATATAGATTATAACATCCTAAACACTAAAATTAGGGTTTTATTGACATGATTTATTATTTTGTGTAAAAAATACTGAAAATTTGGCTTCCCAAACGTTGATTTTAATCGTGTCTGGATTTACTTTCAGTGCAGAAACAACTGCTGATCCTTGTATCATTTGGTTAATTTCTACAATTCAGAAAGATCAAACAGATCTTAATATTAATCTGCACAAGCGACAATCAGGTCAGTTTTGGGAAAGATCTTGGGACATGTGGTCTTCACCTCACAGCCGGTAGGAAAAAAATCGGGATAGGACTCAGAAATCATGTTCATGGGAGTGATTATTAACGTTTAGGGGTTTAACGATACACTCGTCACGATTAAATATGTATCTCGATACTGAACTCCCGACACGATATGTATCCCGATAAGCCGAAATAAAGTTTTTGTTTTTATTTTGTACTTTTTTATTGTTATTATATTATTATTTGTGTATTATTATCAGGACCCACAAATATTCCCCCATTGCATTATTATTAATTATATTTAACATTATGTTTTGTCATTGTATGATTCTATGTAATGAGATTATTAATGTAATAGTGTCACTGAAACTCTGTAAATTAAAAAACAAAAATCCCTCACGAATAACTCACACTTTCAATGCAGGCAGCATTGCTCATGCTCACTATGTCCTGCTGTTCCTGCTATTAATGCAGTATAAGAATGAACCATCTAAACTGCTTTGAATAATCATACTACTAAAACTAAATGTGATCTGGTGATTTAAATTATGTTTGCGCTTTTACTAAGGATTGCCGCTTTAAATGGTGTTTGCGCTTTGACTTTGGAGAGTGCCACTTTAAATAATGTTTTGCGCTCTCACTTTGAAGAGGGTCATTCCAGCAGTGCATGCATTTCAGATGATCAATGCAATCAATCACAGTTCTAATCGCAAGAAAGTGTCAAAATGGCCGCTCTCAAACTGTAAATGTTTAGCTCATCCAAGAATTTTAACTCACTCTCATGTTGTTTTCGCACGTTCCGCAATCATTTGAACGTCTGTGTTTACTACAGAATGTTCACTGTGTTAAAGCTACACTGTGTAACTTTTTTAGTTTATTCTTAGCTAAAAACACTTAGTTCTTTCAAAAATATGTGCTCATTAATGTATGTAATGTGATGTAATGCACTTCTTTCAAGTAATAAAGTATTCTCGTAAGTTTATAATATGCCATTGAAAATACATACGGGTGAGGGGTTCGAATGCCGGTCGTCATGTTGCCCCTCCATCTTAAAGTACATTAGCCAAAGAGGGACATACCCGTAAATTCAAGCTTCGCCTTTCGCGTTTTAACACTCGATGGCACTCATGGACGAGGTTGAACTGGATGCCATGTTAATCTTGGACTAAATTGGCCACTGTAGGAGTTAAAACAATTGAGAGGAACAGAAACTAATAATCACTGGTTGGTCTTATACCTTTTCACCACTAGATGGGGGAAATTATCACACAGTGTAGCTTTAAATATTTTCACCACATAAAGCCATTGTGTCTATTCAGAAGACTTGAAGATTTCAGAAGATTTGGATTAGACCTCTTGATTACTTTATTTTTTGCATCGTTTAAGTTTGAGAGTAATGGACTTTAAAAATGGGTTTCATAAAGAATATCTTCATTTGTGTTTGGAAGTTAAACGAAAAACGACTTGATGGTGAGAATTATGACAGAATTTACATTTGAGGTACATTTGTAAATTTGTGTCTGGGTAAATTATACCTTATAAATAGGCTTACTACAGCAAGTTGAGCCTTGAATAAAACAACTATATTGCAAATCATATTGTTTCCATCAACGATACATATCGTCACATTTTATTAATGCGATATAACAATTTATCATTACATCCCTATTAACGTTACTGCAGTGTGAAGCAGAGCAGTAGCGAGTGTTGTGGAGCTGAGCAAGGCTGCTGGAGTGATTGTTAATGAGATGAACAACAAAAGCCTCACGAGCAGCGCGAAAAACGTTGATTATGCCATAGTCGCCGGCACCATTTCTGCTTTTCTGGTAATGAGTATGAGGTAACGCAGCTCTGTTTATCATATAACACATTTGAGTGAGTTTTAAATTATGTTATGACGTTACTCTGTGCGTTCACTCAGCGGCTGCTGTGACACTTGTTAACACTACAGTCGGAGTAAAGCGCATCAGCAGAATAAAACCAGAAACCGAGGGTTAAGAGATATGATGACATCGTTAGGCGACGCCCTCACACGTCCCGGTTCCTTGGTTAAAATAGCAATTTTCTCACGATTTACAAATAGTTGGAAACATTTGGGATATTGAAGGTTCTCAACTGAACAAAATATGTAGTATTGGCCTAGTGGTTTTGGGATATCTTACTGCAAATGTTACATAATGCTATTTTACAAATCTAGACGCACCCTAGCGGCAGCAAATCTAATTTGCCATGACTCTAAATACACTTCTGAGCTGTAAAAACCAAACTCTGGTCAGGCCAAACACATTGTTTGTAGAGCCAGTGGGCGGGGCTTAACATAATGACGGCAGAGAAGGTTCCGAGAAGGTTGGTTGTAGCGCTATCCTATCGCATGCAGAGGTAGTTTGAAAGACAACCGTTAATCCCGCCCCTCGGACTGAGCCCTGTCAATGGTGAGTTCCCAGAGCTAACTTCCTGATGTGGCTCTGGCTTGTCAGGCTAACTTAATGCAGTTTTAAGTGAACATTTGGGGAGCAGTTGGGGAAATGATGTGTAACATTATATTAGATCTGTGAATTAGGTCTTTATATTTATGTTAATGAAACAATAAAAGAAAAAAGGTAATCACTCACTGTTCTTAACTGAACTACATTTGTAGCTTTAATAATGTACAATTCATTTGTAATAAACACACTAAAGACTAAACATTGATTTTTATTTTATTTGATTATTTGTTTTTCTTTCCTAAAAAGTTTAGATAAGTAAAACACTACAATATCTATACAGCTCTGGGAGAAAAAAAAATTAAGAGACCACTGCAATTTTTTTCTTAAATCAGCATCTCTACAAGTATGGAAGCCTACAAGTATATTCTGGCTTTACTGGCATAGGGATACAGTGAGCGTCGGGTTGCTTCCATCCTTAAAATTTTAAAGATGGCGGTTCATAAGAACAACGTCAAGCAGCAGACATTGGGGACAACAAAGTTACAGACTGGCAGAGGGCGAAAACGACTCTACACTGACTGGAATGACCACCAACTCATTCGAATGTCACTCAACAACCATAGGATGACCTCAGGTGACCTACAAAAAGAATGGCAAAAGGCAGCTGGGGTGAAGTTCACGGCGAGAACAGTTCGAAACGGGCTGAAGTTGTGGAAAGGTAGAAAAAAGCCCTTCATCAATGAGAAGCAAAGAAGAGCCAGGCTGAGGTTTGCAAGAGACCATAAGGATTGGACTGTAGAGGACTGGAGTATGGTCATCTTCTCTGATGAGTCCAATTTTCAGCTTTGTCCAACACATGGTCTTCTGATGGTTAGACGGAGGCCTGGAGAGGCCTACAAGCCACAGTGTCTCACACCCACTGTGAAACTTGGTGGAGGATCGGTGATGATCTGGGAGTGCTTCAGCAATGCTTGAATTGGGCAGACTTGTCTTTGTGAAGGACGCATGAATTAAACCACGTACAAGGTTGTCCTACGCTCAAAAAAATGCTGGGTTAATAACAACCCAAGTTGGGTTGAAAATGGACAAACCCACACATTGAGTTGTTTGAAAGGGTCCATTCACTGGGTTCAAACAACCCAATTTCTGGGTTTGTCCATTTTCAACCCAACTTGGGTTGTTAGTAACCCAGCGTGTTTAGAGTGTAGAAGAAAACATGCTTCCTTCTGCTCTGACAATGTTCCCCAACTCTGAGGACTAGTTTTTTTTGCAGTGGTCTCTTAATTTTTTCCAGAGCTGTATATATATATATATATATATATTAGGGATGCCACAATACTCAATATAATATTGAACCGTTAGGTACGCATTCATGGTTCAATATGCGCCGGTTTTGCATTTAATTAATTATTTCCATTTCCCCCCGTTTGAAATATTCCCATAGACAGTAAAAGAAATGGACAGAGCTATCCCATTGACTTCGATGGCGGAAAGTGAGATCAGTAAAGGAGCACTCATTTCCTGATGGCTGAGCGAACTGCGCAGGCTCAGACTGAGCTTGACGACGTAGACGTGACGTGAGCCCCCTGTCTGACAGCTGTAGGTCTTCTAGTAGATGTGGAAAGTGAAATCTGAATCACATTGTTTAAATATTTTCTCCCGTTGCTTTTGGTTCTCTATGGGCTTCTCCCCATTCTTCCCCCTTGACTTTATCAGACTTTATGTCTCCTCGTCCCCCTGACTGTCTCATAGACAGTAAAAGATTGCCTGCGAGCGTCTCCTCTGGTCTATACGGTAATTTCTCAACTGTGCGACAGAGTCGCGTTGGTTGTGACGCAATAGTTAGCCTATTTTTACAAAAACAGCTTCTGCGGGGCAATAGTGTAAGATACAAGGTAATGGAGCCTTTTATGCATTGTCGAGTTTCTTTAGAAATAAACAATGGACAAATGGAGTCTTTAAACGCCTCTGATGTAAAGTTATTCACTGTCAAAGAGACGCAAAAATGAATGGGAGTCAATGGGATGCTAACAGCCGGTGATGGCTTGGTTAGCAATGGTCTGATCAAGTCAAGGGAGAAGAATCGGGAGAAGCCCATAGTGAGCCAAAAGCAACGGGAGAAAATATTTAAACACCCTATGGGTGGAACGCTTTCCGAGCGCTAGATTACCCCCTTGAATATTCCTCTTTATTTATTCTGCTCTTTTTTTAATGGTTTGCCTGAGTCTATGCGCTGATTTGAGCAAATATCCAATCATATGCACTAAAGTTAAGGGTGTTTACCCGCATTTACGTTTATACTCTACATTTATTCATTCAATTTCATACTTAAATGCTACACTGTAAAAACATGCTGTAAAAAAACGGCCACATTTTGACAGTAAAATGCTGTTTTCCATTAAAACAGTAATATACTGTAGAAAACAATGCATTCTGGGTAATATTTGTCATTTTCGAGAAAATAGCCAACAGTAATATACTGTGAATTAACACATCCAAAGTCGACACTCAGAGGCTGTGTTCAAAATCACTCCCTATCCCCTTATTCACTATTCCCTTCACTAGTTCACTGATATAGACCACTCGACAGAGAGAGAGGAAAGAAGAGAGTGAATTCAGACACTGATGAACACCTGCTGTTATCACTGAAGGAAAGAGAAACATGATTTCATCAACTGAAGATAAAAGAAGACATTAAATCTCTGAAGATCTCAGCAGAGGATTAAACAACTCCACAAACAGCATTACCAGCTTCACACATTACTAACCAGACTGACTTTATTTCTGTCAGACGACTACAAAAGCTCTTATTGAGAATGAACAGATGATGTTTTATTGTTTCTTCTGACGTTACCATTATGGTGATCAGTGTTTGCTTTAGTTGGGCTCTTGAACATCGACACAATAACATTAGTTTTTTCTCTCGCTGCTGTAACGTTGTGTTTTCAATACTTTTGTTATAGCAAGCAAAACTGAGAAAAAAACATGAGTTGGTTATGTTGACTATTTAATAATAGTTTAATTCACTAATAATTTACTAGTCTTATCTATAAACATGTAGGTAATGCTTAATTTTTTGTAAAACTTGAACCCTACAATTTTATAACATCGTTGCAACAACCAGATAATTTGAAGAGCATGGGAACAGCTTGTGGTCAAAACATCTGAATTAATCTGACTCACATAGACATCAAGAATCGGCGTATGAATCTCAGCCGTGGTGACACTCAAAACTCCCAGCATGCATTGCGGCATGAATAAATTATGCTGCTGAATAGCCTGGTTATTTTCTTTAATTCTTATTATTTGCCTTTATTTTTGGTGCTGTTGTTGTGT
Organism: Pseudorasbora parva; assembly: GCF_024679245.1. Taxonomy (NCBI): domain Eukaryota; kingdom Metazoa; phylum Chordata; class Actinopteri; order Cypriniformes; family Gobionidae; genus Pseudorasbora; species Pseudorasbora parva. Next base: position 43,404,498 of record NC_090185.1, read on the forward strand.
TGACTTTAAGTAGTGTTTTGTGATGTTCAGAGTTGATCTGTTCATTTTTTTTATTGATTGTCACCATTGTTGAGATTCATATGCTGATTCTTCATCTCTATGTGAGTCTAAATGACAGCAGAGAGCAAACTAATTTTTGAACTCATGACTTTAAATTATAACTAATTCCTAATCAGTGGTTGATAATTTCAGAAGGGTCCCAGTTTCATAACATAAATTAAGAATAAATGTATTTGTTTTTAAAAGAATGGGATTGTTTGGGGAGGAATCACTGGACAAGATTAACAAGCTAAACATCCTATTACAATTATAGCAAAGCATAGTCAATAACTTCTGACCATATTTTTTTTCTTGGCTTTTTTGCTACAATAAATGTGTTTAAGAAACACACAGTTATAGCAGACAAAGAAAGACTATCATTACAAAGTTAAGGGCCAAGAGCCCAACTGAAGCAAACACTGATCACGATAATGGTGACCAAATATTTTCAATTAAACATCAACACCTAAAGATCTGATAATTCTCAATAAGAGCTTCTGTAGACGTCTGACAGAAATAAAGTCAGTCTGGTTAGTAATGTGTGAAGCTGGTAATGCTGTTTGTGGAGTAGTTTAATCCTCTGCTGAGATCTTCAGAGATTTAACGTCTTCTTTTATCTTCAGTTGATTTCATCTAAAGCTGTGGCTGAAGTCAGTTGTAGTTCTCGTGTTTCTCTGTCCTTCAGTAATTCTTGTTAACAGGTGTTCTCAGTTATCACTTAATTAATCTCTTAATTATCTCATGAACTTCACCAATGCTTCAATTACTCTAACACTCTGTAGTGTGTACACTTTTCAGTGTTCATTTAAAACTGAAGATTTTGCTGTGGGGTTAAAAGGGTTAAAGGGGTTAGATGAAAAAACCCACATAGGGAGCCGTAAATTAACAGTAAGAAACTGTAAATTAATTTACGGAAAAGTTCTGTAAAAAAACAGCACTTTACTGGCAACCAGAGCTGCCAGTAGATTACCGTTAAATCAAGGAAAAACAGTAATATACTGTAAAACGTAACAGTCAGATTTACCAGATTAATCAAGATATTTGCACTGAAATATTAGTGAAAGTTATTAGAAAAAAGTTGTGCAAAGTCAGTAACTGATAAGGAGAGTAAATATTAAAATGACCTGTGTTTATGTGTTGTTGCACAAGATGATATAGAAGAGATCTTTGAGTTGAATTCATTAGTTTTGTGGGTTACCGTTGTGCTGAAGAGTAGAGCCTGTGCTTCAGTCCAGGATGAGCAGAGAAACATTGATGATATGCTGCCTGATGCTTTATTTAACGGCAGTGACTGTGTTTGCTGATGCAGTTATGAGCTGTTTGTTGATTTATCACATGCGTGTGTGCTATTGCTCACAATGAACCGCAAAAAGTGAAGTTAAAGTCATGTTTCTAAATTATTTCACTACTACACCTTACAAGTGTGAAAGGACTCAAATGAAGTTTTACGATACAAACACCTATAAATACTAGTTTTAAAATGAGAACTGTTTGAAGCAATTAGTTTTCCAAATGAAAAGTTACCTTTCATGGTATTATTACGGTAAAATACTGTAAAAAATGAGAGCTGTATATAAAGAGTAGAGGGCTGTAAATTAACAGTACATTGCTGGCAACCACAGCTGCCAGTAGATTACCGTTATTTTACGACACAATTTTTTACAGTGTACTGTACATCTCTGAGCTGCCACTGTAAATCTTTATATATATTTATTTTATTTAATACAATACACTGGGAATGTGTATACATTTTTTTATGTAAAGTTTTAAGTTTAAGTAAGGGTTTTCAAGTCTTTTAAGTAAAATAAAGAAAGAGTATTGCAAAAAAAATTTTCTCCTTAACCTTTTTCTGTTCCTGTCACCTAAGAATAGAAGAGCACAAAAAAAAAACCCCGAACCGGAAAACCATGGTTAAAAACCAAAGTAAGGTTATGTATTGAACCGTGGACTAACTGTATTGTTGCATCCCTAATATATATATATATATATATATATATATATATATATATATATATATATATATAGTTTCTATTACTGTTTTTTATTGCATATTTCTTCTAATTTTTATTAACAAAGATGAAATAGATGAGATAGACCTAACAAGTGAAGTGAAGTGTAGTCCCGGATTTACTCCAAATGATTACAAACAATTAGTAAAATAGACCGTGTAAATTACTTGCGTGTCCATTTTCGTTACTCCTTTTCTCTTCTCCCTCTGTCTCACTTGCAATTTGAAGCCATCTGTTGAAGTGGGATTCTACAGCTTACTCGCTTGCTCTGTGATCCTGTTGTTTCTGTAATACAACTAGTTAGTGCAGTTTAATGTCAAATTTATACATAGATGAATTTCAAAATTATACATTATAATTAGAACATTATAATTGGGAAAATACGTTGACCATACAGAACTGACTGCAGGTTGGTATACAGTGAGTGAAAGTGAAATCATGCTGGTCTATGCTTTTTTTTCAGCAGAAGACAATGTGATTTTCAGTTCGAAGGACTTCTTTGTTAGTGATGGGAAGATCAGATCATTTTACTGACTTGGATCTTTAAATCATTTAGCAATCACCTCAAGTAGCGCAAACTTTGATAACAACTTCATATTTAAAATAAATAATAAAATAATGATAATAAAAACTATACATATTGCAGGCAAAATAACAAATTATGAGAAACAGATGATTCATTTAGGTTATTCTAGGCCTTGTTCATACTTTTGTCACATGAGAGCCGCATAGACTAACGTTAGTACAGCAATGAAACAGACAGATATTAATATTTTATCACCATTTATTTAGCAGTTAGTAATTATCAAAAATCACGTGACAAATGTATGAAAGAGAGGTGAACTAACGATAATCAACTTGAATTGCTAACGTTATGTCACTTACAAAATCCTTCAGGTAATGGCAAAAGTTTTGAATTGACAAAATAACTAATGTTTGATAGCTAACAATTGTAGCTTTCATTAGCTAACGTTTTAATATCACATAACATGCAGTAAGTTACTCCAACTGAATATAACGAAGCAATCCCTAAAACGAAGCAATATTTTTTTTATTAAATCTTACCTTAACTTTCTTTGCCGTTTTCCACCGTCAAATCTCCAAACAAAAATCCTCCTCTGCAGCTCCGTCTTTTGGGCGCCTTTTCCGCGGCTATTTTTTAAATTTAAAGGGCCGGAAATAGGAACTCGAACCAGTTGATTTTATATATATATATATATATATATATATATATATATATATATATATATATTCTAGCAAGGGATAAAAAATGTTTTTTGTAATGAAAGCATAACAAAAAAAAAGGGTTGAAAAAATTTGCCTTCAAAATAACAATAAAATGTTCTCATAACAGGTTTTGCTGATTTGTCATTCATTTAGCCTACTCTTAAATGCATATCTCAATTAATATACTGACAGGTTATAGGACAGGACATAAATGATATTTATAACATTGTTAATCCTGCATTCCAATCAACAAATCATATTTCAGTGACAAGCTTAAAGTTTATGTCAAGCTCTGGGTTAGGTTAGGGTTAGGGGGTTAGGACTATGTTTCATGACAGGAATTGTGTTCCAGGATAAATATATACATATGTTGACCCAGGAATATGTCCTACTTAAAATCATGACAAAGATTTTCACATACAGCAACTCAAAATGTATCTCAGCCAAATATTCAATCAGGACCATTAAAAACAGTTCACAAATTTGACCTGTTGCAAACAATTCATAATCAGACACACACACACACACACACACACACACACACACACACGCACACGCACACACACACATATTTTCAACCTGTAGCTGTCTGTGTGTACACATTATACACACAAACATGATTTTTATACTGTAAAAACTGTATATTGTATCACCCTACACTAAACCTACCCCTAAAACTTCTACCCTTCACAGAGAAATCTAAACTTTTTTTAAAAAATTTCAAAAAGCATAATTTTTAATTTAGTTTTCTTCATAGAGACCAAAAACATCCCCACATGGACAAGGATTTCAAATATTGCCATTTTTGTGTCCCCATAACATAGGGTTTACCTAGACCACACACACACACATTGTTTTTTTTGTGAATTGTGGAGACTTTCCATAAGCGTAATGGATTTTACACTGTACATTATATCCCCCTACACTGCCCCCACCCCTAATCACAGGAAACATGCTGCAGTTTTACATTTTCAAAAAACATAGTATGTTTATGAATCCGTTTACATTGTGGGGACCGCTGGCTGGTGATCTCAGGTTTATATTACATTGTTTGGTCCCTACAATAAATTATAAACAAGTACACACACACACACACATTGCCCCTAAACCTACCCATCACAGGAAACATTCTGCATTTTTATTTTCTCAACAACAACAAAAAACTCATCCTGTGTGATTTATAAGCATTTTGAAAAATGGGGTCATGGGTAATGTCCTCATATTTCACCCTCTCCCACATGTGTCATACCCATGTCATAATACACATTTAATCAGTGTCCTGATATTTAACAAAAACATGCCCACACACACACACCTCACACACACACACACACACACACACACACACACAGACACACACACACAATTAAAGTTATGTACTTTTTTTATCACAAGGCAGGCCAATCCACAACTGATATAGTCTTTTTGTCCAGATTAAACTGTACAATTAAGAGTTGCATCCTATCAAACATAGCCCAATTTCGTTACAAAGTATTATGCCATATTTTCAAATGTGGGCATTTTTATCTATACATCTAAATTAACTGTAATTATATTTATGGCATATTTTCCATGTCAACTAGCCTAGAAATCTAGACACACCCTAGCGGCAGCAAATCTAATCTGCCGCGAGTGTCGTCTAGCAACTCTCAATACCCTTCTGAGCTGTAAACGCCAAACTCTGGTCAGGCCAATCACATCGTGTATAGAGTTGGTGGGCGGGGCTTAAAATAATGACGCCAGAGTTGCGCTTGCGTGCTTCTAGTAAACACAGAAGCTGGCGAACGGCGGTCTTTCGAATCAGCTTTGACCGCGACTCTGGAAGACTTGGAGTTAAGCTTTTCTCTGAGAAAAGAACAAAGAACAGCACTGAAGTCATTCTTAAGAAGGGATGATGTGTTCGGAGTTTAGCCGATCGGATACGGCGAATGTTTAATCTATCAACGAGCTCTGCTTCACCTTCGTTGCTCTGGTTAGTTGTAGCACTATCCTATCGCGTGCAGAGGGAGTTTGACAGACAGCCATTTATCCGCCCCTCTGATTGAGCTGTCAATGATGAGTTTCCAGACCAAACATCTTGATGTGGGTCTGGCTTGTCAGGCTACATGTCAACTGTACTGTATATTTGGCAAACATGGCTGTAAATGTTATTAACTATTAACAGGCTTACACCCTGGTTAGCCACTGCTGACTTTGCTGTACATTTACCAAATGTGGCCCAAATTTGCTGTAATGTATTCGGGCCATATTTGCTATGCCATGTCTGGGCCACTTTAGGTTCACATTCAGATTTGCCAGTGATTAGTGTCCCTCACCTTGGCCAAAACTGCCCCAGATATGTTTTAACATAATTGGGCCTCATTTGCTGCACTATTTATGGGCCAGTTTAGGTTTACAGCCTGGTTAGCCAGTGCTGACTTTGCCATATATTTGCCAAATGTGGCCTAAATTTGGTGTAATGTATTCTGGCCATATTGGCTATGCCATGTCTGGGCCACTTTAGGGTCACAATCAGATTTACTGTCCCTATTGGCCAAAACTGGCCCAGATATTTCTTTAATAAAACTGGGCCACATTTGCTGCATAATATGTGGGCCAGTTTAGGCTCACGCTCTGGTTAGCCAGTGCTGACTTTGGCGTACTTTTGCCAAATGTTGCCCAAAGTTGGTGTATTATGTGCAGGCCATATTTGCTATGCCATGTATGGGCCACTTTAGGTTCATATTCAGATTCACGAGGGATTACTGTCCCTCACCTTTGCCAAAACTGGCCTGGATATGTTTTTAAGAAAACTGGACCATATTTGCTGCATTATATGTGGGCCAGTTTAGGTTCACACCCTGGTTAGCCAGTGCTGACTTTACTGTACTTTTGCCAAATGTGGCCCAAATTTGGTGTAATGTATTCGGGCCATATTTGCTATGCCATGTGTGGCCCACTTTAGATTCATATTCAGATTTGCAAGTGATTTCTGTCCCTCACCTTTGCCAAAACTGGCCCAGATATGTTTTAACATAATTGGGCCTCATTTGCAGCACTTAATGTGGGCCAGTTAAGGTTTACACCCTGGTTAGCCAGTGTTGACTTTGCCATATATTTTCCAAATCTGGCCCAAATTTGGTGTAATGTATTCGGCCCATATTTGCTATGCCATGTGTGGGCCACCATAGGTTCACATTCAGATTTGTTAGTGATTACTGTCCCTCATCTTCTCCAAAACTGGCCCAGATATGTTTTTAAGAAAACTGGGCCACATTTGCTGCATTATATGTGGGCCAGTTTAGGCACACATCCTGGTTAGCCAGTGCTGACTTTGCTGTACTTTTGCCAAATGTGGCCCAAATTTGGTGTAATGTATTCGGGCCATATTTGCTATGCCATGTGTGGCCCGCTTTAGGTTCATATTCAGATTTGCGAGTGATTTCTATCCCTCACCTTTGCCAAAACTGGCCCAGATATGTTTTAACATAATTGGGCCACATTTGCAGCACTTAATGTGGGCCAGTTTAGGTTCAAGCCCTGGTTGGCCAGTGTTGACTTTGCCATATATTTTCCAAATGTGGCCCAAATTTGGTGTTATGTATTCGGGCCATATTTGCTATGCCATGTCTGGGCCACCATAGGTTCAAATTCAGATTCACCATTAATTACTGTCCCTCACCTTTGCCAAAACTGGCCCAGTTATGTTTTAACATAATTGGGCCACATTTGCAGCACTTAATGTGGGCCAGTTTAGGTTTACACCCTGGTTAGCCAGTGTTGACTTTGCCATAAATTTTCCAAATCTGGCCCAAATTTGGTGTAATGTATTCGGCCCATATTTGCTATGCCATGTCAGGGCCACCATAGGTTCACATTCAGATTTGTTAGTGATTACTGTCCCTCACCTTCTCCAAAACTGGCCCAGATATGTTTATAAGAAAACTGGGCCACATTTGCTGCATTATATGTGGGCCAGTTTAGGCTCACATCCTGGTTAGCCAGTGCTGATATTGCTGTACTTTTGCCAAATGTGGCCCAAATTTGGTGTAATGTATTCAGGCCATATTTGCTATGCCATGTGTGGCCCACTTTAGGTTCATATTCAGATTTGCGAGTGATTTCTATCCCTCACCTTTGCCAAAACTGGCCCAGATATTTTTTTAAGAAAACTGGGCCACATTTGCTGCATTATATGTGGGCCAGTTTAGGCTCACATCCTGGTTACCCAGTGCTGACTTTGCTGTACTTTTGCCAAATGTGGCCCAAATTTGGTGTAATGTATTCGGGCCATATTTGCTATGCCATGTGTGGCCCACTTTAGGTTCATATTCAGATTTGCGAGTGATTTCTATCCCTCACCTTTGCCAAAACTGGCCCAGATATTGTTTTAAGAAAACTGGGCCACATTTGCTGCATTATATGTGGGCCAGTTTAGGCTCACATCCTGGTTAGCCAGTGCTGACTTTGCTGTACTTTTGCCAAATGTGGCCCAAATTTGGTGTAATGTATTCAGGCCATATTTGCTATGCCATGTGTGGCCCACTTTAGGTTCATATTCAGATTTGCGAGGGATTTCTATCCCTCACCTTTACCAAAACTGGCCCAGATATGTTTTAACATAATTGGGCCACATTTGCAGCACTTAATGTGGGCCAGTTTAGGCTCACATCCTGGTTAGCCAGTGCTGACTTTGCTGTACTTTTGCCAAATGTGGCCCAAATTTGATGTAATGTATTCGGGCCATATTTGCTATGCCATGTGTGGCCCACTTTAGGTTCATATTCAGATTTGCGAGTGATTGCTATCCCTCACCTTTGCCAAAACTGGCCCAGATATGTTTTAACATAATTGGGCCACATTTGCAGCACTTAATGTGGGCCAGTTTAGGTTCAAGCCCTGGTTGGCCAGTGTTGACTTTGCCATATATTTTCCAAATGTGGCCCAAATTGGGTGTAATGTATTCGGGCCATATTTGCTATGCCATGTCTGGGCCACTTTAGGTTCAAATTCAGATTTGCGAGTGATTTCTATCCCTCACCTTTGCCAAAACTGGCCCAGATATGTTTTAACATAATTGGGCCACATTTGCAGCACTTAATGTGGGCCAGTTTAGGTTCAAGCCCTGGTTGGCCAGTGTTGACTTTGCCATATATTTTCCAAATGTGGCCCAAATTTGGTGTAATGTATTCGGGCCATATTTGCTATGCCATGTCTGGGCCACTTTAGGTTCAAATTCAGATTCACCAGTAATTACTGTCCCTCACCTTTGCCAAAATTGGCCCAGATATGGTTTAACATAATTGGGCCACATTTGCAGCACTTAATGTGGGCCAGTTTAAGTTTACACCCTGGTTAGCCAGTGTTGACTTTGCCATATATTTTCCAAATCTGGCTCAAATTTGGTGTAATATATTCAGCCCATATTTGCTATGCCATGTCTGGGCCACCATAGGTTCACATTCAGATTTGTTAGTGATTACTGTCCCTCACCTTCTCCAAAACTGGCCCAGATATGTTTTTAAGAAAACTGGGCCACATTTGCTGCATTATATGTGGGCCAGTTTAGGCTCACATCCTGGTTAGCCAGTGCTGACTTTGCTGTACTTTTGCCAAATGTGGCCCAAATTTGGTGTAATGTATTCGGCCCATATTTGCTATGCCATGTGTGGCCCACTTTAGGTTTATATTCAGATTTGCGAGTGATTTCTATCCCTAACCTTTGCCAAAACTGGCCTAGATATGTTTTTAAGCAAAACTGGGCCACATTTGCTGCATTATATGTGGGCCAGTTTAGGCTCACATTCTGGTTAGCCAGTATTGACTTTGCCATATATTTGCCAAATGTGGCCCAAATTTGATGTAATGTATTCAGGCCATATTTGCTATGCCATGTGTGGGCCACTTTAGGTTCACATTCAGATTGGTTAGTGATTACTGTCCCTAATCTTTGCCAAAACTGGCCCAAATATTTTTTAAGAAAACTGGTCCACATTTGTTGCATTATATGTGGGCCAGTTTAGGTTCACACCCTGGTTGGCCAGTGCTGACTTTGCCATAAATTTGCCAAATGTGGCCCAAATTTGGTGTAATGTGTTCGAGCCATATTTGCTATGCCATATGTGGCCCACTTTAGGTTCACATTCAGATTTGAAAGTGATTACTATCCCTCACCTTTGCCAAAACTGGCCCAGATAGGTTTTACCATAATTGGGCCTCATCTGCTGCACTCAATGTGGGCCAGTTTAGGTGTACACCCTGGTTAGCCAGTGCTGGCTTTGCCATATATTTGCCAAATGTGGCCCAAATTTGATGTAATGTATTCGGGCCATATTTGCTATACCATGTGTGGGCCACCTTAGGTTCACATTCAGATTTGTTCGTGATTACTGTCACTCACCTTTGCCAAAACTGGCCCAGATATGTTTTAACATAATTGGGCCTCATTTGCTGCACTTAATGTGGGCCAGTTTAGGTTCACTCCCTGGTTAGCCAGTGCTGACTTTGCCATACATTTTCCAAATGTGGCCCAAATTTGCTGTGATGTATTCGGCCCATATTTGCTCTGCCATGTGTGGGCCACAATAGGTTCACATTCAGATTCGTCAGTGATCAATGTCCCTCATCTTTGCCAAAACTGGGCCAGGTGTTTTTAACTTAATTGGGCCGCATTTGCTGCATTATATGTGGGCCAGTTACGGTTTACACCCTGGTTAGCCAGTGCTGACTTTGCCATACATTTGCCAAATGTGGCCCAAATTTTGTATAATGTATCCAGGCCATATTTGCAAATTCCATGTGTGGCCCACTTTAGGTTCATATTCAGATTCGCCAGTGACTACTGTCCCTCACCTTTGCCAAAAATGGCCCAGATATGTTTTAACATAATTGGGCCTTATTTGCTGCACTATGTGTGGGCCAGTTTAGGCTCACACCCTGGTTAGCGAGTGCTGACTTTGCCATATATTTGCCAAATGTGGCCCAAATTTGATGTAAAGTATCCGGGCCTTATTTTCTTTGCCAAGTGTGGGCCACTTTAGGTTCACATTCAGATTTGCCAGTGATTACTGTCCCTCATATGTGCCAAAACTGGCCCAGATATGTTATAACATAACTGGGCCACATTTGCTGCAACATATGCGGGCCATATTTGGTTTACACCCAGATTAGTCATTGTCGGTTTTGCCAGATTTTTCCCATAGGTGGCCCACATTTGGTTTGTGATATTTGGGCCATATTCATTAATTATCATAAGGGCCACTTTAGGCTCATATTCAGATTACACATTGCCATGAGTGCCGCATCTTTGCCTAAAAAGGCCCACATGTGATTTAAAATATTTGGGCCATATTTGCCATTTTACTTGTGGGCCACATCAGGCTCACATACATTTTATCCGGGCCATAAGAAGGCCTGCAGTGCCGCATCATTGCCTGAAGTGGCCCACATCCGCTTGCTATCTGGGTTTAAATGATGGTTTTTGTAATGTTCGGTCTTCTATTATTCAAGAAGTCACACATGAACATTTGTGCTGCTAGCTTCTGTAGGCTGCAAGCTGTGAGTGATTTATTTTTTTAATGTTTTTCTCCACAACATGGTATCACACAGAAGGCAAAGCTATACTGCCACCTTGTGGTTTCTCAATAGAATGCCTATCATTACATCCCCTTTCCAAAGTTATAAAACACAGGTTAATGAAACTGCTCTTTCTTTTAACTTTTTTTTTTATCAAGCCTTACGAACATTCAAAACGTCAACATGTTGCAGAATACAAGTACCTCCTAAAGAAATAACAACAACAAGGCACTCTACTCTAAACAACAGTCTAAAGCATTATATTTTTTCAATAAGTCTCTCAGGTGGTTTTCTAGGTCTAGTAGACCTTCTGATTGGTTCAGTCATTTGAGAGGCTGTGGTATTAGGCTAAGCTTGGTGTGCATTTGGTGTATCAATTTGTCTTTTAGATTCAGTTTCACCTTGTTTGTCAGTGTCCTCGTGAGTCTTTAACAGACTCCTCCTGTTTCTCCTCACTTTATGTCCATCCTCTGTTTCCACAACGTAAGATCTAGGTCCAACTTCACTGAGCACGGTCGCTTTTCTGTCCCAGCAATTAGGTCCCTCGATTCTCACAGTATCCTTTTCACAAAGAGGTTCCAGACATTTTGTAGCTCTGTCATAGGCCAATTTTGAGTCTCTTTTTGTTGTTAATCCAGTTGTTATTGTCTTGTCCTGGTTGCAATTGCGGTAGTGTGGTGCGGAGCTTACGACACATAAGCAGCTCAGCAGGGGACGCTCCACACTCCAGAGGTGCAGCTCTGTAGCTTAGTAAAGCAAGGTGAGGATCAGTTTTACCGTCCTTGGCTTTCTTCAGTAGTCTCTTGACAATTTGCACTCCCTTTTCAGCCTGACCACTGGCTTGTGGGTACAATGGGCTTGAGGTAACATGCCTGAATCCGTAGTACTTCGCAAACTCTTTAAACTCTCCACAGTCATACTGCGGGCCGTTGTCACTCACAACACATTGTGGGATTCCGTGTCTGGCAAAGAACTCTTTCATGTGCACTATAACAGACTGTGCAGTGTTGTTGGAGAGTTGCGCAATCTCAGGGTAGTTTGAGTAATAGTCTATAACAAGAAGATAGTCCTTGCCATACAGAGGAAATAAATCTGTCCCCACCTTTTGCCAAGGAGCAGTGGGAAGGTCGGCCACGAGCATTGGCTCCTTGACTTGTTTGTAGTGGTGTCTGAGGCAGATGTCACATTTCTCAATCATTTCCTCGATATCTTTGTTTATACCTGGCCAGTAGATGGCTTCACATGCTCTTCTCTTACACTTTTCCACTCCCAGGTGTCCTTCATGAAGACGGTGAAGCATGTCCTTGCGCATGGTCTGTGGAATAACAATCCTGTTATTTCTCAGCAGGAGTCCTTTTGACATACACAGCTCTGCCCGCACCGGGAAAAACTGTGGGCAAACTCCTTTCGACCAGCCGTTGTTTACACAGTGAGACACTTTGTGTAACATGGAGTCTTTTGCTGTCTCTTTAACAATCTGCTGCAGTATGGTGTCTGATGCCGGCAGTGAGGCAGTGACCATGTTGATGTGTGTTTCAATATCTTCTGCTGTGGTGTTCTCAGCTGTGTCACTGTTGAGTTCTGGTGCTCTAGAAAGTGTGTCAGCAAGCACTATGTATTTACCTGGTGTGTATATTAGGTCAAAATCAAAGCGCTGCAATGTCATCATCATGCGTTGGATTCTGGGCGACATGTCATTGAGATTCTTTTTACGGATGGATATGAGTGGTTTATAATCAGTTTCTGCTGTGAATGTGGGCAGTCCATATATATAAGTGTGAAATTTCCCACACCCAAACACTAGGCCCAGCGTCTCCTTCTCAATCTGAGCATAGCGTTTTTCAGTCTCAGTCATTGATCTTGATGCATATGCTACAGGTTGCCATTTTTCTTCAGTCATTTGTAGCAATACGGCCCCTAGTCCGTCTTTTGATGCATCAGTAGAGACTTTGGTTGGTTTGGTTGGATCAAAATAGGTTAAAACTGGTTCAGCAGTCACAGTTCTCTTCAGTTCTTTCCATTCTTTTTCATGTTTTGTGGTCCACTCAAATGCAACTTTGTGATGCAGCAGTTCTCTGAGGCATTTCGTTTTTGAGGAGAGGTTGGGAATGAACTTACCCAGAAAGTTAACCATCCCCATTGCTCACAAAACTCCTTTTTTATCAGTAGGAGCTGGCATCTTCAGTATGGCTTACACTTTTGTTTTGTCTGGAAGCACGCCGTTTGCTGTGAGCTTGTCTCCTTAGAATGTCATTTCTGTCACTCCAACAAGACATTTCTCTCTTTTTAGTTTTAGTCCGTACTTTTTTACTCTCTGTAACAGCTTCTCCAATCTTTCATCATGTTGTTGTTTTGTGTTTCCCCAGACGACTATGTCATCAATGTACACTCGTGTTCCTTCCAGACCCTCTATGATAGACTCCATTGATCTGTGAAAAATCTCTGGCGCTGATTTTATGCCGAATGGAAGCCTCAGAAAACAGTAACGCCCAAATGGTGTGTTAAAGGTGGTGTACCTGCTGCTTTCTGGGTCCAGTTTCAGCTGCCAAAATCCATGCGAGGCGTCTAATTTGCTGAAGTATTTTGCCCCGGCCATGTCACTCAGAATTTCTTCTCTCTTTGGGATTTGGTAATGTTCTCTTTTAATATTTTCATTCAAATCTTTAGGATCTAGGCAGACACGTAACTCCAGAAGAGTTTCTTTTTTTAACACGTGATGGAATTTACCCAGTCTGTGGGCTCTTCCACTCGCTCGATGACTCCCATCTGTGTCATTCTGTTCAGTTCCTTTTTAAGTCCTGCTTTAAGAGGTGCTGGCACTCTCCTTGGGGCATGCACTACAGGTTTAGCATCTTCCTTGAGCTGTATTTTGTAAGTGTAAGGTAGTGTACCATGTCCTTTAAATACCGTCGCATATTTGTTCACAATACTTGTACTACCTTCGCTTTGTGACAGCCTGTTGATTTGATTGCCAATTTTTATGTTATTACTGCTGATCTGATAGATCCTCTTGACTAGTCCAAGATCTTCAGATGCTTTGTCTCTAAGGATTGACTCGTGTCCACTTGGCACTATTGTAAACATTAAGTGGTGTTGTCTGCCTTTTGCAGTCAATCTGAGCCGACAACTACCCATAGTTTTTATTGGCTGATTGTTGTATGCTTTTAATGACATTGCCTTGTCTGCTACTCTTTTTGGTTTCTTTTCAAGAGCTTCAGATCATTTTCGTGGATCAAGTTGGCTTTGGCTCCGGTGTCAATTTTGAAGGTTACTAGTGTCCCATTGACTAACAGAGGTGCAGTCCATTTATTATCTTTTACTGCACATACAGCATGCTCTGTGTCACTTACATTTTGGGGCTGTACGTAGCTTTTCTCACACAACACCATATTGATGAAAAATGTCTCGCTCAAATCATCACTGTCATCTGGGTCATCCTGCACTATGTGGATCTTTTTCTTTCTGGTATGACACATTTTCGCGTAGTGGTTTTGCTTTTTACACTTTGCACATGTTTTTCCAAATGCAGGGCATTGTCTCGGTCTGTGCGTTTCACCACACTTCTTACAGTCAAACAGTGTTTGATCATCGTCTCTCTTTTTGTTTGAACTTGAACTGTGATTTTCCTTTCATTTTCACTACATTCACGGACTCGCTTTTTTTTTGGTCATATGAGGCCACTTGAAAAGTAAGAGCATGTTGCTTTGCCAGCTCATTAGCTTGACATATTTTTATTAAACTTTCCAGTGTGAGATCCGCTTCCCTCAACAGCTTTTCTCTTAGCTTCTTTTCATTTGTCCCATATACAATCTGATCCCTTATCATTGAGTTTTTTAGATCACCAAAATTGCAGGACTGAGCTTTTATTTTGAGATCGGTGAGAAAATTATCAAACGACTCACACGGCTGTTGGAGACGAGAACGAAATACATATCTCTCGTAAGTTTCATTTTTCTTCGAAAGACAGTGTTCGTCAAACTTCTTTAGGACCTCGTCAAACTTGTCTTTATCATCGGGTTCATTATATACAAAGGTATTGAATACTTCAATAGCCTCCGCTCCTGCAATGGTTAGCAAAAGGGGTATTTTTCTTTCTTCCGCCCGACGATCAACTCCAACCGCGGCAATGTAGAGCTGAAATTGTTGCTTGAAGGTTCGCCAGTTCGCGTCCACATTCCCCGTCATTTTCAGCGGAGTTGGTGGTTTTACTGCGTCCATCTTGCATCAGTTATTTTCCGTACCCCAGTCCTGGTACCATGTAATGTTCGGTCTTCTATTATTCAAGAAGTCACACATGAACATTTGTGCTGCTAGCTTCTGTAGGCCAGTGGTTCCCAACCACATTCCTGGAGCCCCCCTAACACTACACATTTTGCATATCTCCTTTGACTGATACACCCATTTCAGGTCTTTGAGTCACTACTAATGAGCTGATGACCTGAATCAGGTGTGTTTGATTGAGGAGACATGCAAAATGTGCAGTGTTAGGGGGGCTCCAGGAATGTGGTTGGGAACCACTGCTGTAGGCTGTAAGCTGTGAGTGATTTATTTTTTTAATGTTTTTCTCCACAACATGGTATCACACAGAAGGCAAAGCTATACTGTCACCTTGTGGTTACTCAATAGAATGCCTATCATTACAGTTTTGTCTGTCATTGATTCAACCGAAACATTACATTTACAGCTTATTTTACATCACCCAGGTTAAACCAACAGTGCAGTGTGCAGGAAACATAGCCTAGCGACTCGATTTACATTCAATATGGCCTGTGTGATGACATCAAAACAGACAAACTGTGTTTTACAGTGATTTATCTTATATACAAGTTAAATAAAAAGAAGTGTTTTTAATTAAACACTTTTAAGAACATTAAATTTAGTAACATGGTATGTAGAATTATAAAAAATGTTTACATTCAAATAAAAATCTTAATAATTAAACCCTTAAATGTCTTTAAATTTAAATGTATGTTGTCAGTCCATTAATGGGTCATATTTCATAATTAAAGTGGTATTGTGTGATAAGACCACACAGGGGACACCGTACATCACTGTATTTTACATTACAGCTATTCATTATGCATAATTAGCTCTAAAATGACATGCCCACAGACAGCCTGAAGAGCCCCGTCTAGACATGTGCCGATTTTCGGTAATGCGATATATCACGGTAAAGAATATGGACGATATTGCTACCGTGGGCACCTCAAAATATCGTAAATAATAATTAACTAACAATTATAATTTTTTTTATAATAAACTTAAGAATTCTTTGCCCATCAATCATATAAAATGCTCAACACCGCTGTATTCTGCGTCAAAGGGACGTAAACAAGCTCAAGGTACATTTGAACATGACTGAAGGAGTGAAGGAGACGCGCTGCTGAAGTGCCGCTCAGTGACAGCAGAGGGCGCTGATGAACGGCTGAATGCAGCGATTACCCCGGAAACCAGCAAACAAAAGCAACCGCTAGTGAAGTTTTCAATTCTCCAAACGGCCATTCGTTTGTATTCTCAATGCTGTTCATCACAGGCTCAGCACCAAATACTTAAAGACTTAAAAGACTATTTATTTTCAAACTTAAACATTTTTATGTTTTAATCTGGACTACAACATGCCCTAATGATAAGACATGTTTTAATTATTTGTTATTGTTCAGTAAAACTTTGAGACATACGACTTCATTAGTTAACATGTTAATTCATTATTACCAAACTGACAATGAAAAATACTTATAAAGAATGAATTATTCTAAGTAATGTTCATTTCTTAGTTACTGTTTAATAACATTACTAAAATCAAAAGAATTTGGACCTAAGAAAAAAATAACAATGATCAGTATTTCTTAACTAACATTAACAAAACATTATACTTTCTGTTACAAATGTATCTGTTGCTCAATCTTAGTGAATGCATTAAATAATGAGACCTTATTGTAGTGTGTTACCTGTTGTTCTTCATAGCCTAATTCTTTTGCACTTTAATCTGATTGAAAATGTTTCTTTTATATATGTTTGGTGCATTGTATTATTGTATTTAAACATTCAGTTATTTTTGCTATTACTAAAGAGGTCCTTAAAGCTGTTATACTATGACAACACTTCTTTTGCAGCTTATTTCAGTATCGTGATAATACCGTATACCGTAATAAAAGCTTCAGCAATTAATCGCAACATGATAAATTGATACTGGCACATGCCTTGCCCCGTCAAATAGATCACAGGTAGGATGCTGTTTTTTTTGAGCTGATGAATTCCCGGAAACATGTCGTTGGATTTTAGGAAACATCACATATGGTGAAGTGCCGCAGGCTGTCTGTTGTCTGTCCATTGATGGACAGACTTCATAATTAAAGTGGTATTATGTGATAAAACTTATTGTACACCACACAGGGGACACCGTAAAATACAGTACAGCTATTCATTTTGCACAATTAGCCTAAAATGTACCCGTCAAATAAGTTAGAGGTGAGATTTACAGTAAGTCACTGTACACTTACCTGGAAATGGAGTGAATTTAAAGAGTCACTGTAATAAAACCAACTTACTGATGTAGCCGGGTTTAGTGGTGATTCCAGCAAACATCACCACAGACCTTCCTTCATCAGACACTGAGGATTTCTGTTTTAAACACCGTATCTTTCCTTAATCGTGTATGATTGCCATTGCAATGAAGGAACAAGCTCAGAAAGGCAAGTTATTGTGTTTCAAAGTTTTTAAAAGTTAAAGGCATTGCATATGTTTAAAGGAAACCCTAGTGAAAAAAAGTATATTAAATATACTTGCGGCCAGACTAATTTTCAGTATATATTTTTTAGAAACTATACTAAAATACAATTATTTTAAAGCTACACTGTGTGATATTTTCCCCCATCTAGTGGTGAAAAGATATATGACCATCCAGTGAATAATAGTTTCTGTTCCTCTCAATTTCGATTTCGTTTTAACTCCTACGGTGGCTGATTTAGTCATGGCTTCCAGTTCGACCTCTTCGGTGAGTGTTGCTTCAAGTGATGAGGTTACTTTTGAAAACTATTATAATTTGCAGTTATTTAATTTGCCAAATGATCTATGATGAAATTAATCTATGTAAAATGAATAATAGTTTTACGTTTTCGTTATTTTTTACCATTTCATTGCTAACCTCAGCTATCAGGTTCCCAGACGAATGCAAGCTAATCTAAGTAATTATAATGCAATTAAAATATTAATCTCATGTTATCCGTCATAGAACACAGATTTATGTTAAAGGTAAACAATATTTTTTCATCATTGACGCGAGGAAAACTATCCAGACGTCGTTCTAGTGTTATGCTCAGCACACCATGATATAATTAGCCAAGCAACAATAAAACTTCCAATATACACAAATAGGCTGAATTAATATTACCTGTCGAGAAGAAAGCAGGCAACGTCGGCGTCCTTTTTAAAATCGTTGCTCCTCATGAGCTCTTTCCATCTTGGAAAGGCCACTCCAATATTTACTTTTGTCTTGTTGATTTGCCCGTTGCGTTGCCGTCTTAATGTTCTTTTCCGCTTCGTTGGCGACTCTGATACATATCCCGCATGTTACTAGGTCCCCGACCCGGGTCGAATTCGGTAATCAATTCCGGGACGTGGTTGCTTTCACACAGAAGGCGACCCGGCACTGTTCTGGGAATATTGCAGGTCCGACGTGCAGTGTGAAAGGGGCTTAAGAGTGATCCTCCATCATCATATAGCAGCCTCAAGCAATCCTCCTCTTCACATTCGACACGGTGCCATCGAGTGTTAAAACGCGAAAAGCGAAGCTTGAATTTACGGGTATGTCCCTCTTTGGCAAATGTACTTTCAAGATGGAGGAGCAACATGGCGAACGCCATCCGAACCCTCACCCGTATGTATTTTCAATGGAATATTATAAAATTACGAGAATACATTATTACTTGAAAGAAGTAAACATACATTAATGAGCACATATATTTTTGAAAGAACTAAGTGATTTTAGCTAAGAATAAACTAAAATATTTACACAGTGTAGCTTTAAAGTGTGTTAAAAGTTGTATTGTGAAATATGATGCTAATATATTTTTTATATATTTAGAAATGGTACAATTTTTGTAAGTATATTTCTAATTGTCACGTCACATACAAGGGAAAATGGTGCGAGGACTCATGTGCAGGAGAGTGAAAATTTATTTACAAAATAAAACAAACTCAAAACAACAACCCACGAGGGGGAAAAACACATAATAGAATAATAAAAATACAAACTTAAACAAACCAACAGAATCACAGGGAGGACGGAAGACGCAGACATTACACAAGGATCCAACACAGACTGACAAACACAAGGAGGGGAAGAAATCAAGAGGGAACAGGTGGGAGAAATCAACACTAATCAGATAACAAGGGGGAGGGATCAGACAATGACAGGAGCACATGCTAGACATGACAAAACCCACATGTGCACACAAGACAGGACAGGCATGTGACATTACCCCCTCCTTAAGGAGCGGCTACCAGACGCTCCACTAGGGACGGGAGGGACAGACCATGGGGGCACGGGAGGGAAAGGGGAAACAGACAAGGAAGGAACAGACAAGGGAGGGGTAAACAAGGGAGGGACAAGGAAAACAAAAAGTTCAGGATGCCATGGTGGCCCACAAAGTTCAGGCAGCCCGCCGAGTTCGGGAGGCCCACCGAGTTCAAGTGGCCGGGGCGGCCCGTAGAGTTTAGGCAGCCAGGGCGGCGCGGGGGCAGGGGGAGGTGCGGTGAGAGCAGGGCGCCTCAGCGGCGCAGGGCGCCTCAGCGCCTCAGCGGCTCAGGCAGAGCAGGGCGCCTCAGCGGCGCAGGCAGAGCAGGGCGCCTCAGCGGCGCAGGCAGAGCAGGGCGCCTCAGCGGCTCAGGCAGAGCAGGGCGCCTCAGCGGCTCAGGCAGAGCAGGGCGCCTCAGCGGCTCAGGCAGAGCAGGGCGCCTCAGCGGCGCAGGCAGAGCAGGGCGCCTCAGCGGCGCAGGCAGAGCAGGGCGCCTCAGCGGCTCAGGCAGAGCAGGGCGCCTCAGCGGCTCAGGCAGAGCAGGGCGCCTCAGCGGCTCAGGCAGAGCAGGGCGCCTCAGCGGCGCAGGGAGCTTTTATCCAAAGCGACTTACAAAAAGAGGAGCGCAATAGAAGCAACGAAACAAACAAGGCCAACAACCTGTAAGAGCTGTAAGAAATCTCAGTTAATCGAGGACAGGACACAACATTTTTTTTTTTTTTTGGGCAAACAAACAGAAAATTTAATTGGATAGTTAAAGGTAGTACGTAGTATGTAGTGTTTTATAGTAATATATCCAAAAACCACTAGGCCGGTTGTAACAGAATAGCAAATAGGAATTTACTTTCACTGTCACTTTAAAACGAATAGGGTGGAGTAAATTAACTAGCGGAAATAAGTATATAAAGGCGAGGTCTATTTCCCCTGAGAGCCGGGAAAAAAGGACACGTCAGTGTTGTTGTTGGTCAGCATAAGCGAGGATTCATTTGATTGAGAGAGAGAGAGAATTGGTTACCGTGGAAGAAAACGGCCGCTTGTTCATCGCACACTGTCTGGTACGACGCGAGTCTGTGACTTCTGATGCGACGCACTTCAATGGTCGGCTGGAAACGAGAAGTTCAAAGGCTGTCCCGTTCATCCTGGAGCCTGATGAGGTCCCTCTAAACTCTCCATTCACGGTCCGTTTGGTCAGTGTGCTCACCGCTGCAGTCTCACGCCAACACTCACTCACAGATTCACCTGCTAACACACACACACGTTTCCATTCACTTCCGCACTTTTTCCTATGTATGTTTTGTTATTGTTTAATTATAATAATTATCCCTAATTTGAGATTTGTAGTTGTTTAGGTTCTCTCGAACCCTAAGTACTTATGGTGTTAACCCTAAGTACTTAAAGTGTTTTTTCTTTATTTTTCTTTTTATTGTTTCTAAAGTTTGGCGAGAAGGTGGACGTACGAATCTGCCGACGCGGACTTTCAGGGAGTTGTGACCAGTGTCGTCATCAATTGCAAGAGTTCACCTTTCTTGTTTTTGATAATGGAACTATCACAAACTGACATGTCACTTTTTAATGTGTCTTCTTACTGGAAACAACTATTGTTTGGAGTTTTTGAAGTAATAAAAATTCCTCTGTGAAAATGAAGTGAAATTGTGTCTTTATGGAACAAAATTTTTATATATTTATATATATATATATTACGGCCGGGACTCGATTAAAAAAATTTATCTAATTTATTAGAGGCTTTGTAATTAATTAATCGAAATTAATCGCATTTTAATTGCATATAAATATTTGACCTGAGAACAATGAGAAGTAATTTTTCACATGTATTTTTAGTATACCATTGAATAATGACTGAATACATAAGGTCTTAATCAACAAAATATCGTTTATTTATTTCAATCTAGCAGTGCAATGTTTGCCATTAAGTTTAGCAAAAGCATATTTGTGATATTTGAGGCTCGATGTGCTGCGGTGATACGCAAATTCCTTGTTGTATAGCTTGCACACAACCATGCTCTTGACGACGCTTCCATTCTTTCGTTTTTAAAACAAAATTTCCCATCACGGCCAAGCAAAGCGGTCTCATCAGCTTCTTCGTTCATGTTCAGTCTTGAACATGAACATGAGATGGTTTGTTGTTGTCGTGACTCCGGAGCGCTAGTTGGTGTTCCAGTATAATCGGTCCGTCGAAACTCATTCATTGAAAAACGTTCCGCGGTGCAAAAATAAGTGTGGCTAAATTTTTTTATTTTTTTTGCTTAATTAATTAACGCGTTAAAGTCCCGGCCCTAATATATATATATATATATATATATATATATATATATATATATATATATATATATATATATATATACACATACATACATACATACCGGGACGTGTCAGCATAGCGTTTGAGGAAGTCGGCTGTCAATCGCGTCATATCTGCGCTACCCTTGGTTTCGGGTTTTATTTGGCAGGAGCGCTTTACTCTTAGCAGTGTGAACAAGTGAACGGACAGAGTAACGTCATAACATCATTTTCAACACACTTAAATGTATCTAATATGATAAACTGAGCTCCATTACCTCAATCATAACCGGAAGAGCAGATCAGTGCCGGCTCCTGGTGAATGTGTCCCGTCCCGTCATAATCAAAGTCCCGGTATTCACAAGGCGGGTATTTGTTTAACAATTGCTCCAGCGGCCGTGCTCAGCTCCACAACACTCGCTCCTGCTCTGCTTCACACTACAGTAACGTTAATAACCAATCGCTCCAGCGGCCGTGCTCAGCTCCACAACACTCGGTCCTGCTCTGCTTCACTACAGTAACGTTAATAACCAATCGCTCCAGCAGCCGTGCTCAGCTCCTCAACACTCGGTCCTGCTCTGCTTCACTACAGTAACGTTAATAACCAATCGCTCCAGCGGCCGTGCTCAGCTCCTCAACACTCGCTCCTGCTCTGCTTCACACTACAGTAACGTTAATAACCAATCGCTCCAGCAGCCGTGCTCAGCTCCTCAACACTCGCTCCTGCTCTGCTTCACTACAGTAACGTTAATAACCAATCGCTCCAGCGGCCGTGCTCAGCTCCTCATCACTCGCTCCTGCTCTGCTTCACTACAGTAACGTTAATAACCAATCGCTCCAGCGGCCGTGCTCAGCTCCTCAACACTCGCTCCTGCTCTGCTTCGCACTACAGTAACGTTAATAACCAATCGCTCCAGCGGCCGTGCTCAGCTCCACAACACTCGGTCCTGCTCTGCTTCACACTACAGTAACGTTAATAACCAATCGCTCCAGCGGCCGTGCTCAGCTCCACAACACTCGGTCCTGCTCTGCTTTGGACTACAGTAACGTTAATAACCAATCGCTCCAGCGGCCGTGCTCAGCTCCACAACACTCGGTCCTGCTCTGCTTCACTACAGTAACGTTAATAACCAATCGCTCCAGCAGCCGTGCTCAGCTCCACAACACTCGCTCCTGCTCTGCTTCACTACAGTAACGTTAATAACCAATCGCTCCAGCAGCCGTGCTCAGCTCCACAACACTCGCTCCTGCTCTGCTTCACACTACAGTAACGTTAATAACCAATCGCTCCAGCGGCCGTGCTCAGCTCCACAACACTCGGTCCTGCTCTGCTTTACACTACAGTAACGTTAATAACCAATCGCTCCAGCGGCCGTGCTCAGCTCCACAACACTCGCTCCTGCTCTGCTTTACACTACAGTAACGTTAATAACCAATCGCTCCAGCGGCCGTGCTCAGCTCCTCAACACTCGCTCCTGCTCTGCTTCACTACAGTGACGTTAATAACCGCATGCATGAATGTGATTTCTGCCTGAGTCCTATTTTCCACCGGCTGTGAGGTGAAGACCACATGTCCCATGAGTTTACTTGTTTAATATCTACATTGTTGGAAATGTTAGATTTCTAAGAGATACGTGTTTGCAATTAAAAAAAGTCACCTTTATTTATATAGCACTTTTTGTGTGTGAGAGAGAGTTGCGGGAGGCCTTGCTTAAGCAGCAGCTACAAACACATTCAGCACTCTGAAAGAATATATACATTGCATTTTGTTTGCACATTTTATTAACTTGACACTGTTTTCAGTTTTATTATGTACATAACTCAAGCAGCAACCCACTGAACCAATTGTGTGACCTTACCTGGTTGCATGTGTCTGTGAAGCATGTCTGTCCTCCTCTGGTTCAGCATCTCAGCAGGTCAAATCTACTGAAAAATAGTCCCATTTTTCAACATCAACTACAATAAATAAATACATTTTAATAAATAGAAATCAATAAAATTGAAACTATAAATCTAATAAAACACAGAAATCATCTCAAATCCACTCATTTTTCGAGAATGTGCTTACCTAAATAACGCAAACAATAATGTTGTAGCTGAACAAGAGGAATTACAGCCCAGACGCTGCCCGGCAGTTCATGAGAATAATGGCGCTGTGGCTGCTGCATTCATCCACATGAAAGCGGAGCACATCCCAGCAACGACTCTCCGAGTCTGGGTCGCATAACCAATGTTATGACACATCGATAGTCCATACGCAAGCTCCCAGTATTGTGACGTAAAAACTTGATAGTCCGTACGCAAGCTCCCAGTATTGTGATGTAAAACATTGATAGTCCATACGCAAGCTCCCAGTATTGTGACGTAAAACATTGATAGTCCGTACGCAAGCTCCCAGTATTGTGACGTAAAACATTGATAGTCCATTCGCAAGCTCCCAGTATTGTGACGTAAAACATTGATAGTCCGTACGCAAGCTCCCAGTATTGTGACGTAAAACATTGATAGTCCATTCGCAAGCTCCCAGTATTGTGACGTAAAACATTGATTGTCCATACGCAAGCTCCCAGTATCATGACGTAATACATTGATAGTCTATACGCAAGCTCCCAGTATTGTGACGTAAAACATTGATAGTCCATTCGCAAGCTCCCAGTATTGTGACGTAAAACATTGATAGTCCGTACGCAAGCTCCCAGTATTGTGACGTAAATTATTGATAGTCCATATGCAAGCTCCCAGTTTCAGAATCTTTCAGAAATCAGACGTCCAGCCACTCCAGCTCCACTTTCTTCCCACAATAGGACCTCTTCTTGATGCTGTGGTCAAAGCGGATCTTCTCATCTTTCACAATGTCCTTGGTGGCCTGAAAGAGCAGGACGTGCCTGTCTCCTCCCTGAAGCTTCAGTATGCAGTGGAGTGGCTGCACGTTGTAGTTCTTCCTGGAGTGCGTAATCAGTCTCCCTGTTGTTTCCAGAGACGGGTGGCACTCGCAGGGGAAGGTCTCCGCATCGATGCAGACTTCCTCACTGCCATGTTTGAAGAAAAACAGGTTGCCCAGCTCGTCCTGCATCTCTGCCATCTCCCTGCCCTCAGCACCTGTGATCACTTTTCCGTGGAAATCACACAGGATGGAGCCCTTCCCAAAGGCCTTGGTTGCAACAACAACTGTGGTCAAAAAGAGGAGTCATTAATTTGCTGTCCACAATGTTATTATATTCTTTTTTTTTGATGGATTTTACTGTGTTCATAAGACATTTGTACATACCTTTCTGCTCCCCAAAGTCCTTCACAGCCAGACCCGACCATTTCTGCTTGGTCACCCCCCTGATGATGTTTGGGTCACTCTGTGCCTGTGCTCTGCTGAGCGGCCTCCACTTTGCAATGACGTCCTCTGGGCAGGGATGATTGGCTGTCCACCCCTCTGCCTCTATGACTTTAGCCACCGTCACTGCAGTCGGGGCAAGTCTTGAGCATTTTGCTGTCAAAGAGAGAACATTTAAATTAAAATTCAGGTTCACACACGAGTTCTAAATGTTTCTGTTGGTGCAAATCTAATCATTGGCTAAGAAAGTATCTACACTTACACAAAAGATGTTGCTCCCGCTTGCTGTACTGCAGCGCTCTCCACTTGTCATAAAACACTCGGTCGGCAGGGAACCCAGCGTTTGCTCTTTGGGTTTTGTTGGGTGGCTGGCCAGTGATTCCTACAGGGAAGGCCTGTAGGAAAGCGTCAAAGTCTGGTGTTGGGCTGCCAACCTCCTCTTTCACTCGCTTTCTCTTCTCTGCCTGGGGGCCTTCTCTGAAAAAAATACAGACAGAAGAAAATGAGCTCAAAGCAACCTTACAGTTTGTTCACAGTTTCTGCACTGATGTGTGTGAGGTTTAGAACTTACTTTTGCCATGTCCGGTCACTTGGATCAGTGGTGCTGTTTTCAGAGCTGCTAACCTCTGCCACAGAGATGCCACTGTCCGCCCCAGAGCTGACACCGGCCGCTCCAGAAGGGTCACTGGCTGTGGGAACGTCAGCCGTGCTGGTGGACGTCTCTTCGTACACCAGGTCTGCCTGATTAGGAGCATTAGCCACAAAAAAGTTTCTTTGGTGCAGCTCTTCCAGAAGAGCCAGCCTGGATGGTCTGTGGGGGTAACGTTTGACCATTTCCTTGTAGTCCCAGTTCCTGGCTTGCCGTGTCCACACCTTGGCAGACTCCTTGGCTCTCTTCACCTCCTTCAGCCGTTCTTCGGGTGTATTTTTCTTCATGCAAACTCTGCTTAGATGCGTCGTCAGTATCTCCTGTGGTTTTTCACACAGCAAGCAGTGAACAATGCGGCGGTCAGATTTCTGGCTGTGAGACAAAGCAGACACACCAACGATTACAAATGTGAAAATGAATTAAGACAGAGCATTCTTAAAACAGAGGCATAATGTGAAAAATGACCAGCAAAGCTTATCATAGAAAGCTATTGTAATGCTACCAGAACCAGTTTTTCAGCCTTCTTAAGAAAGGGGCCTGGTGTGTGCTAAAGTGACTGACCAATTCACACCTGGCCCTTGACCTATTTTAGGTTTTGGGATGAGAAACAAGTCTTACTTTAAAGAGATACTATCCTTTAATTTTCCACAATTTGCTCAACATTAGTTATATCATGTTTTTATCCATACTTTGTCAACTGGCATATAACAATAACAGGCAATAACAAGCAAATAACCAATAGGCAAATAACAGCATATAACAACAGCATGGTAATAACATGGAAAAAATATTTGATCAGACACAACACAAATAGGAAAAATCAACTAGAAAAAAGAAATGTGAACTTACTATTCAGATGCCATTTTCCCAAAAAGTTGAAGATGTCCTTGCAAAGGTCAAAAGGTAGTCTCTGTAATCAGATTTGAAGACAAAGTGAATGTGTGCTTCATCCGGCTGCAGTATATATACTGCACCAGTGCGTGTGATGTCATCGCCAGCAGACCAATCATGTTGATTTCAATTGTTTATCGGGTGGGAGGAGCTACCATCTGGAAAAGTTTTATCAGAGATAAAGTTTTACATTAATCCTTAATAATGGTTAATAAAAGTGTATATTGTAGCTAACAGATTGTAAAACGTGTTCATAACTTTAAACTTTACAAATATACAGCAAAAAAATGCTTTTCTGACATAGTATTTTTGTCTTGTTTCCAGTCCAAAAATCGAAGATTTCTTAACTCAAGATGCATTTACCAAAGTAGTAAAATGACATAAGATATTAAGTCTTGTTTCCTGGAAAATAAATACAATTTCATTGAGTTTTTCCTTAAAGCAAGCAAAATTATCTTAAATAGTTATAAATGCATCTTAAAGCTGCAGGAAGCATTTGTAATACTTCAGCATAACCTCATCTCTTTAAAACTAGTTCTGAATGAAAAGAAAACTAAATATATGGTCTTTTCTAGGAAACGTAAGTGTGAATCTTCTTTACCTTCTCTTTACACTTTGCAGGGTAATTCTCTAGAACTAGTCTCCTCCTATAGATACATGGGCTTTGTGTTGGAAGAGGACTTATCATTTAAGTTACATATTAAGCATTTGTTATCAAAGTTAAGGCTACAGCTGGGGCTTTACTTTTGGAATAGTGCATGTTTTTCACAGTCAGCCAAGAGAAAGCTGGTGGAAGCTACTTTCTTACCTGGCTTAGATTATGGAGACGTTTGTACAGAAATACCACTAAGGTCCTTTTACAATCATTGGATTTGTATACTCCCCAAGTAATCCCATCTTGATTTAAGGATTTTTAGATATTTATACTGGACACAAGACACAAATACTAAGAAAAGCATTTTTTTGCTGTGTATTTTGAATTATTTTTTTTATTTTTAAAGAATGGTTGGTAAACTATGGTTGAGAAAGTGTTCATAATTTGACTTTATACTATTTTATCAATTACAGTATTAATCAAAGGTTACATTACAACTTTATTAACCTGAATACCATTCAAAAAGTTATACTTGTATTGATCTTATGCATCATTTTGTAATTTTGTATAAATGCATAGTTTTCATCCTCACATTATTTGGAAAAGTTTTACAAGGCTGATAAGATATTTTATTGCCCTGCAACCATTGATGGCCCAATGATCACAACCATTGATGGCCCAATGATCACAACCATTGATGGCCCAATGATCACAACAATTGATGGCCCAATGATCACAACCATTGATGGCCCAATGATCACAACCATTGATGGCCCAATGATCACAACCATGATGGCCCAATTTTAGTTTGACAATGGCCCCTAAATCGTGTAGATGGCCCCTAATTTGTGTAGATTGCACATTAAGTGGTTTAAAGTTGGCCCATTTTCATTTAATATGTCTTGTTCAGAAAGTTTTTGAGTTGAGGCTGAGGGACATTTCACTCCAGGAACTAGAAAAAACTATATGCATCAAATCACGGCATAAAAATGAACAATAAATAAAACAATGTCAACAAGAACAAAACTTTTTTTTTTTTCGATGAACTTACAGAGACTATGAAAAAGAAAGGAGAAATGGAATGAGTAAGAGGAGAAATTAAAACATCAGCAGTTAAAAGAACATGTCACCTACAGAACCTTAAACAAGAATACACACATTAAGCACTGAAGATGGGGCGGTGTGTCCAAATGCTGCAGTCTATTCCTCAGGGCCGACGCTAGCCATTTGGGTGCCCTAAGCACAAAAATATTTATCTAGGCGGTCTAATTTGGCAAAATCACATCACGTTCAGTTGCAGGGTTTTTCTAAAGTTCAGGCTGAGGCAGATTGACATTGTATTGAAGCGAAGAAATTACATTAGGGAACGTTCTGCATTAATAGCTCTATGCACACGTGACACATCTGTAACGTACGGGGAAAAAGCTTTATTTGTCATTCAAATATGACGATGAGGACCCCAACGATTGGCCTTCCTTTCCTTCTCAAACACACTGCATCTTTAACAGTCCAAGTTTCACAATTTCCCCGGCCCCCGTTAAAATAAAAGACTCAACATGCAGGGCTAAACCCAGCAAACCGGGGACGTCCCCCGGACGTTGCGAACGTCCGTTTAGGTCCGCAGTAGGTCCGAGTTGTAACGTTTGCTGACGGACGTTCGGAGGACGTCCGCATTTGGTCCACTTTGTAACGTTCACTGACGGACGTTCGGCGGACGTCCTCATTTGGTCCGCTTTGTAACGCTCGCTGACGGATGTTTGGCGGACGTCTGCATTTGGTCCGCTTGGACCGTTTACACATGTGCACGTCGTGCACGTTTGTGCACATGCACGTCTCAACGCGCGCAACTATTGAGTTCTCTTTCAAGTCTTGCGATTGAACGGACAAACTCACACAAGAAGAAGCCGATGTCAACATGTCCATCTTGATGAGTATCCAAGCAGACATAGTCTGAATATGCCTTAAGTGAACATACAGTTGAGAAATCGACACCTCTGGGTCTTAAAGGGGCAATAGCCTTTACTACTGTCTGTTTAATGTCAAAGAAGATAAGGAATCACTCACTGCTCTTGATTGAATAGCTTTTGTAAGATAAATAAGGATTAATATTTAATTTAAACAGTTAAATATGCAGTCATTTATCATTTGATTACTTTATTCAATTTATTTACCTAAAAAAGAAAAAAAAGCATTATTTTATTATCTTTGCTCAATAGTAATTATTTGTACTGCTGCTTGGATTTAAGTTATTTGTTCTTTTCTTTATCTTTATTTGACAGTAGTCCTTTTTTCAATGAACATAGCAAATACCGAACCATACAGAAACCATAAACCTGAAACTGTGAACCTAAAACCTAAAACCGAACCGTGAGCAATCGGTACCGTTACACCCCTAGCGTAACGTATGCGAGGGGGTGCCATAAAATCTAGAACATTTTCAAAGGGCGCCATGACTGAAAAAAGGGAAACACTGGATTAATGAATTAAGTTATCTAGGCTATTTGACATGGCAACACTTAAACGCGAGCAGGAACAGAAAATAGCCATTTTTGGGTGAACTATCCTTCTCTTTATTTTTACTCCAGTAATATAATTTAAGTTAGAGATTTTCTACTGAAATGTAATGTATTAATTGTTTTATATATTAATTACTTTTTCCATGGATATTTATTTTTATTAATAAAGTTATACAAATAATTTCAATTAATTGACTTGGTAATTGTTGCTACAATCAAGCTCTTGTACCCTAGCCTGACGTGGTCATACTCAATTCGAGTCAGAATATGAGTCTGATGCTCCATTGGGCTGTGATTATGGGGCATGTTTCAACTGAACCAGGAAAGACCTCAATTGGATAGACCTACAACCAATCAGAGCAACGAAGCGACGCATTATCAAATGTCAACAGACAGAGTTCAACTGCACTGTGTTGCCAAGTCCGCGTTTTTTTCCCCGCGGGTTGTTTTCTATGTCCGTGGGTTAGAGTTTAGATTCTCTACCCAAGCCCAAGCCTGAACCTGACCCGAACCGACCCGCGGGTCGGGCTGAGATTTCCCTGCACTATCCTCGGGTCGGGTAGGGCCGGGCCCGTGATCAAGCGTTTGTTTTTTTAATCATTAGCCTACTTTACTAGTCTAATTGGGTGGGCAGAAAGCTATGCTATAATCAGAAATTATATGTATATTTAGCAAAGTAAGAACTAATACAACAACTAAGAAACAAATGTGTAGGCTACAAAGTTGCACAAGTCAGGATTAGTGTAAAGATGTGTATTCTGTCCTCTGCATGCGTGTATGTTGGGCATGCGTATACAGATAGCTAAACATTTTGAAGTGATGAAGATGCCTCAATGACCACACAGATGAAGGAGTAAATTTGTATCTTTACTTGACTTTGTTGAGTGCAATCATGTTGTTTCTCTCATCTCTGTTACATTATTTTTTGTGAAACTGAAAAAGAAATACAAATATGCTTACTTAAATATAAATAAACAAATACAATGACTCATTAATACAATGTTTACATTACCATCGGTAAATTACAGTAGTCATTACGTGATCGCGTGGCGATCTTTTGAAATGTCTGAATAACGCACGTGGAACCGATAACATGCTTCTAATATATACATCATAACAAGATATAGACTCAAAATACATAAATTAAGAATAATAAATGAAACTTACAAGCAAAGCTTCTCCAAGGCGTTTAACAACAACAACAGAAAACAGCTGAAAGACGCACGCGATCTCTCTGATGAGCAGAACGGCTGATATGGCTGCCGAGTTTTCCGTGATTGTCTCTATGCAGCATAACAAATAAAGTTTTTCAAAGGGAGGTAGTTTAAATAAACCTTTGTAAAACAGCGCCATCTAGCGGAGAGGAATTAACATTAGACAAGACGTAATACTCCCCGTCTGGTATTAGGCATAATACCACTCTTGAATTTCCGACAAGTGGATATGTGGTCACAGGGGTAACTTAACACATTAGCAAAATAACCTCTGTAATAGGCCTTAAGAATGTCTTAGCAATACCACTCTTAGTGACTTTCAGTTCCAGTTTTCTGACTTTCCCGTCTGAGCCAGAAATAGCCTTGGTGACCAGAGCCATTGGCCATTCGTTCCTTTTTACCTGATCATCTTTCGTGAGGACCAGGTCTCCTTCTTTGATATTAGGCTTGTTGTCTTGCCATTTCTTGCGAGCCTGAAGGGAAGCAAGGTATTCTTTCCTCCACCTGCCCCAGAATATGCTGGCGAGATATTGCACTCTTTTCCACTGTTTCCGATATAGGTCGGCACCCTCAAAGGGTCCTGGGGGTGCGTATGGAGTACACACCTTTTGGGTGAGGATCATTGCTGGAGTGAGGAGAAGAGGCAACTCAGGGTCAGTTGAAATGGATACAAGAGGTCTTGCATTGATAATGGCACACACTTCAGCCATTAGAGTTGACAGCATTTCATGAGTCAGATGTGAAGAGCTGATTTGAGGAAGCATGGAGTCCAGGATCCGTCTTGAAAGTCCAATCATCCTCTCCCATGCTCCTCCCATGTGAGACGAATGTGGCGGGTTAAAGATCCATTTGCAACCTTCTTCACTGAGGTATTTTGCCACGCCTGAATCTTTGGCTGAGACAGCAAGCATATTCAGCTCTTTGCATGCTCCTGTGAAATTGGTGCCACAGTCGGATCGTATGATCTTTGCCGGACCTCGTATGGAGAAGAAACGGCGAAGTGCATTAACAAAACTTGATGTATCCATTGACTCTATCAATTCGATATGGATGGCTCGCACGGATAGACATGTGAATATTACTGCCCATCTTTTACTGTTGGCCTGACCCCCACGGGTACGACGTGCTGATACATTCCAAGGGCCAAACACGTCTAAGCCGACGTTAGTAAAGGGTGGCTCTGTGCTGATGCGGTCAGGAGGGAGGTCTGCCATTTTTTGCTTAGCCGTTTTACCTCTCTGTTTGCGGCAAGTGATGCACTTGTGGAGGATGCCATTGATGTGTCTTTTTGCACCAACTATCCAGAATCCTCCAGAGCGGATAGCTCCTTCTGTGAAGATTCGACCTTGATGACTTACTTTCTCGTGGTAATGATTTATTAGGAGGGTTGCTATGTAACTATGGCCGGGAATGATGAAAGGGTGTTTCTCTCCGCTGTGGAGTGTGGACTGTTCTAGTCTGCCTCCAATTCTTAAGAGTCCATCCTCCAAGACAGGGTTCAGCTTCTTGAGGGAACTCCGCTTAGGAATGTCTTTTTCATACTCCAAACAACTGACTTCTGTTTTATAAGCCTCCCTTTGTGCACACCTGATGATGATCCTTTCAGCTTGAGTCAGTAACTCTGATTTGTATGAAAGCTTGCAGTGGTGCCAGCCGCAACATGAAGTTTCTTTGTTTCTGAAAGACTGAGTGATGTGAATAAGAGAAGATATGGCACTTCTTAAAGATCTCCATGATGAAAATCTTTCAAAGCGGTGAGAACCAAGGCTAGAATCGGGGTTTAAGCAGGTGGTAGCATGTGTTCGCACTTCCACGTCTGTATCTGGATCGATAAGGTTATGGGGCGCTTCCTTTACAGGAATGGATGCAGAGTGCTGCAAAAACGAAGGACCAGTAAGCCAGTTGGTTTCATTTAGACGGGAAGCAGGAACGGGTCTAGTAGCAACATCTGCAGGGTTTTGTGAGGTTGGAATGTACAGCCACTGCTCTGGGTAAGTGAATTTCCTAATCCTTAGGACTCTGTTGCTGACATACACATAGAAGCGTCGTGTCTCGTTACAGATATACCCCAGTACGACTTTGCTGTCTGTGTAAAACTGTAAGGTGTCGGGTTTGATGTCTAGTTCTTGGACGATTTGTTCTGCTATTTCAACTGCAAGGACGGCTGCACACAATTCAAGCCTGGGAACTGTATGACCAGTCTGTGGGGCTAGCTTGGCTTTTCCCATAATGAATCCAACATGACCTATTCCATCATGATCTGTTACCTTCAAGTATGCAACAGCAGATATAGTCTGGAGGGATGCATCTGAGAAGACGTGAATCTCCTTTCTTACTGCGTTGGAAATCGATGTTGGATTGTAGGTTCTGGGAATTTTGAGCTGCTCTAAGTCTTGCAATGAGTTTTTCCAGATGTTCCATTCCACTTCCTTTTCGGCTGTGAGGGGGGCATCCCAGTCTGAATTCCCAATTGAAAGTTCACGGAGTAACAGTTTCCCTTGTATGGTGATTGGTGCCACAATGCCGAGAGGGTCAAACAAGCTGTTTACAGTCGCCAGAACTCCTCTGCGTGTGAATGGCTTGTCACTGAGGTTGACGTGGAAAGTAAAGGTATCATTCTGAAGATCCCAACTTAAGCCAAGACTGCGCTGCAAGGGAGGTGAATCAGTGTCTAGATTCAAATGTTTCAAGTCTTTGGCGTAGTCAGCAGGAGAAAATGCGTGCATCACAGCTGGGCTGTTGGATGCTATTTTGTGGAGTCTCAGGTTAGAGATAGCGAGCATATCTTTGGTAGCCTTAAGCAAACTGATAGCTTCATTGATGGAGGGAAGTGACTTGAGTCCATCATCAACATAGAAGTCTCTTTCGACAAAATGTCTTGCTTCTGCACCGAACTCCCCTTCAACATACAAGGCAGCACGTCTGAGGCCATAAATGGCAATGGCTGGGGAGGGACTGTTGCCGAAGACGTGTACTTTCATGCGGTATTCTACCATGCTTTCACGGATGTCATTGTTCTTGAACCACAGGAAACGGAGGAAGTTCCTATGATCCTCTCTGACGATGAAACTGTGAAACATTTGCTCTATGTCCACAGTGATGGCTATTGGCTCTTGTCTAAATCGTAGTAGAACTCCCAACAGAGTATTGTTTAGATCTGGACCCGTTAGCAAAACATCGTTCAGAGACACGCCGTGGAACTGGGCACTGGAGTCGAACACTACACGAATTTGACCAGGCTTGCGTGGATGATACACGCCAAAGGAGGGCAAGTACCAACACTCTTCCCCTGGTTTCACAGGAGGAGCTGGCTCGGCATGATTTTTATCAAAGATCTTCTGCATAAACTCTACAAAATGCTCTTTCATCTCAGGTTTCTGACGTAGTGTGCGACAGAGAGAGTTAAAACGGCGGAGGGCTTGCTCTCGGTTGTTTGGAAGTCGTTGTCTAGGTGCACGGAAGGGAAGGGGCGCTACCCAGCTGTTAGTGTCATCCATGAACAATTCTTTGTCCATTAACTGAATGAATTGTCTATCCTCAATCGAAGGAGCTATTTTTTCATCATCTTCCGTTAGTTTGAAGACTGAGGTGGTTAATGGGCTGGGAGCTGACTGGCGAAGGTGAGTGGCTTTAACCCTTGGTTGTGCGGTTAATTTCTCCTTTAAGTAGAGTTTATTGGGACATGGACTTAAATAAGATGGACGCCCGTCTTCTAGAATGTTTGTGCGGTAAACACTTACAGTTGAAGGCTTGTGTGCAGCACCAAGACACACCTCACCAACCACAACCCAGCCTAGGTCCAATCTTTGAGCATAAGGAGCATTTTCTGGCCCATTGCGTTGCTCCCTCACCTTGTGGACTTGGAGGATATCACGACCAAGAAGGAGAAGTATTTGAGCATTTGGATTCAGAGGAGGGATGAGATGAGCAATAGATTTGAGATGCAAGTAGTGCTTTGCTGCTTCAGGAGTGGGTATCTCTGACCTGTCTTCAGGCATGTAGTTGCACTCAATGAGCGTAGGGAGTGGGACTGAAAGACTGCCATCTAGAGGTTGTGCGATAAAGTCCACAGCTCTCCTCCCAGACATTTCTGTGACTCCAGCACATGTGCGCAGAGTGTAGGGAAATTCTGTGCTCTTGAGATTGAAGTAATCAAAGAACTCCGATCTGGCAAGTGAACGATTACTCTGATCGTCAAGAATAGCATAGACGTTCAGTGATTTTCCTGGCTCTCCCTTAGGATGAACTTTGATGAGACAGATTTTTGCACAGGACCGTGAACTATTAGTATCCCCACATACCTCAGTGCATTTAGAGTTAATGGAAGGGTTCACACTTCCTTTCTCCCCGTCATGCTCTGTGTTGGGAGATTTTAATGTCCATGGAGGTGGTCCAGGATGAAGGGCTGTGACATGTTTGTTGCTGCCACACTCTGTGCACTGTATGACAACTTCACAGTCTTTGGCCACATGGTCGTTCGAAGAACAACATCTGAAGCAGATATTATTTTCCTTCAAAAACGTTTTCCGTTCCTCAATGCCCTTAGCTCTAAAGGCTCTGCACCGTTTGAAGGGATGAGGTTTTTTGTGAATGGGACACTCTCTGTTGATATCAGGCTTACTGCTTGCCGAATAAGTAGAGCTGGTAGTTTGTTCAATCTCAGTTTTGTGTGTAGAGATGAAGCTTTTCAGTGGCCCACTGCTTCTCATTGAGGTTTCAGACTTTACATGGGGAGTTGGATAAAAGTGGAATGCAAAACTTGGGTCATTGCGCATGTATGCTTCCTTGCATACAAAGTCTGTGAAAAATGTGAATGGAGGAAATGGTACCTGGAACTGAAGCTTGTACTGGGACCCTTGGGACATCCACTTCTCTTGGAGGTTATGAGGAAGTTTGTTAACAATAGGTGCCACGCCCCGTGCTGTGTCTAGGAAAGAGAGCCCAGGTAAGTAGCCTCCTAGCTTTGCTGACTCCACTTCTTTGAGGAGATCTGCAAGTTCTCTTAACTTTAGGGGTTCTTTATTGCTGATTTTAGGTAAACTGTCCAGTTTATCAAAGAGCGTTTTCTCAATTATTTCAACACTACCAAAGCTTTCTTCAAGACGAGACCATGCCATTCTACAGCCGGCTGCTGGATCTGTGACATGAACAGCTCTCACTCTTTTAACTTGTTCTGAAGACTGCGGTCCTAGCCACCTTGTCAGAAGATCAAGCTCCTCGCTGGGGGTGAGCGATAGCCCTTCTAGTGCATTAATAAATGATGACTTCCAGGCTAAGTAATTTTCCGGGCGATCGTCAAATTTACTTAGCCCTGCGTTCACAAGCTCCCGACGCACCAGGTATCTGGCTATTTCACTCATACCTGCATGGTCTGTGGAAGGTGGTTGTTGCATTGAACTGAGATAAGTCATCTGAGGTTGGCTCACTTTCTCTGAAACTGGAATTTGCCCGTAGGATTTATGAGAGTGCGATGTGTATAGCATGTTAACAGGAGTGTGCTGGGAAAATGATAGCTGTGCACTGTGCCTTTTAGGTTGACTTACTGGTAATGGTCTAGGAGTTGAGATGTTCAGTCTGTCAACGTCTTGTGTGACATGGCTTGTGGCAGCCATGGTAGGCAGTGTAGGCTGTATCATGAACTGTTCATGATCAGGGGAGTCAGGCTCTGCTTTAACATGAGGGAGACGGTGAAAACTTGCTCCAGAAAGACTATCCACATAGTCCTTTGTACGCTTTTCAATAGTCTCCTGTGGAAATGCTGTGACGTCAGTTGCCATATTAATTTCTCCTGAATCAATCTCAGCTGCAGCTGCTTCAAAAATCTCAGCCTCTGCTGCTGCTGCTGCAAACTCCTTTTTATGCTGTAGTGATAACAGTTCAGATTCCAGTTTAGCCTTTTCTAGTAGTACCTCAGCCTCTCTTTCTACAAAGGTTGTACGCGCTCTCACCGCTTCTACTTTAGCTCGTGCTCTGGTTGCCGCCATACTCGCTGTGGATGATCTTGAGCTTTTGGAAGATGCAGATATCATCGATCTGGTTTCCAGTTGACTGAGTGAGACATGAGATGTGGCCAGCTGTTGCTCTTCAGCTTTCTCTTTGACATCCATCTTGAGTTGTGATGGGTGGAATAACTGAATAGCTGTTATTTTCAGAAGTGTTGTGTTCTGCCTGTCGTGATGTTGCTTTTTCACTATTCTGTCCTCTGCATGCGTGTATGTTGGGCATGCGTATACAGATAGCTAAACATTTTGAAGTGATGAAGATGCCTCAATGACCACACAGATGAAGGAGTAAATTTGTATCTTTACTTGACTTTGTTGAGTGCAATCATGTTGTTTCTCTCATCTCTGTTACATTATTTTTTGTGAAACTGAAAAAGAAATACAAATATGCTTACTTAAATATAAATAAACAAATACAATGACTCATTAATACAATGTTTACATTACCATCGGTAAATTACAGTAGTCATTACGTGATCGCGTGGCGATCTTTTGAAATGTCTGAATAACGCACGTGGAACCGATAACATGCTTCTAATATATACATCATAACAAGATATAGACTCAAAATACATAAATTAAGAATAATAAATGAAACTTACAAGCAAAGCTTCTCCAAGGCGTTTAACAACAACAACAGAAAACAGCTGAAAGACGCACGCGATCTCTCTGATGAGCAGAACGGCTGATATGGCTGCCGAGTTTTCCGTGATTGTCTCTATGCAGCATAACAAATAAAGTTTTTCAAAGGGAGGTAGTTTAAATAAACCTTTGTAAAACAGCGCCATCTAGCGGAGAGGAATTAACATTAGACAAGACGTAATAATGTGTGTTAAACTCACAGCTCGAGCAGCGATGGAGCGCAGCATTATAAACAGAAACGCTCTGAGTCAAGAGCTGCTCGCGTCAACACTGCACTCTGCTTAATTAAATATCTTCGAATTGTTTCGTTTAAAAGTGGACATTTCAAGCTTTCTATACGCATATTTGTCATGTCTGTTAGGCAAGTATAGCCTGCTGAGTTTGGGTTTATTTATGAGACGCGCGCTCCAGTTCATGAGCAATGAAAGCCATCACTCCCACGACTTCACCTCGCGATTATAGTCTGCTATTTGCTTTTTATTTATTAAATCCAGGCAATTGGCCCAAGAAACCTTTTTTAAAATTAAGATACAATTTAAACAAAACGAAATAAATGCCTTCTACAAAACAAAACTTAATATTAAACTAAATATAACCACCAAAATCATTTCTGACCCACTCGCATCTTTTCACTCATCGTAATCAGATGAAATGTAAAAATAATTGTGGTTCGGGTCAAGGATATAAGGAAGAAGGCGGGGTCGGCTGGACTGAGACTCTGGTTTTTATTCACTTTTTCAATAATAAACATGACAGGCGCACATGGGCGCGTCAAACACAAGCCGATGCTCCAAAGTGTTTCTCAGTCACTCTCTGCTTTCACGATCACTTGCCACAGTCCGTACACCGTCTCAGTCCCAGTCCAAAACTCTCTCTCCCTCGTCTCTCTCTGCTGTGGCTTTTAAGCCGTCTCTCCACGCCAACTAGAGGTGGGCAGATCGATAGTAATATCGATAATATCGATACCAACGTTGGTATCGGTATTGATCGATACCAACGTGAAAATATCGATACTTAAGTTTCAGTTTCTCTCGTTTTGCGACCTGGCCGTGTTTGTCAAAATGCTGCTGCTGTCACAGAGCAGAGGAAGCTCTCAAGAGAGAGTGCTGCTCGTGCTCGACACTGCTCTCCTCCCCCTCTCCTGTTTTGTACCGTCACGTGACTCACCACTAGCGCTACCACCAGCAGTCAGGCGCGCGCGCCGCTCAGCCACGCATTTTAATTTTCAGCATTATATCGTATTACAAGGAGAATTTGTTTTACATTTTTTATATTTATTGTGAAGTAAAACTTTGTGACTTTGTTTATTTAAGAAAAAAATCCTGAAAAGAAGTGCCCTAAAGAGGAGAGACATTTTTTGTTAACATGCTACTTGAAAAGAGAATTTGTTTTTACATTTTTTATATTTGTGAAGTAATCATTTTGTAACTTTGTTTATTTAAATAAAACAGAAGTAACCAAAAGTTGTTTCTGAACAAAAGCTTTTGTAGTACTGATTAATAACCCAAAATGCAAATCACAAAAACAAATTAAAAGTCATGAAAATTAATTTAGATTTAGGTTGAAGACGCATCCACCTTAATTATTAAAAAGTATCGGTATTGGTATCGGTATCGGCGATACTGACCCTGTATTTACTTGGTATCGGATCGATACCAAATCTAGCGGTATCGCACACCTCTAACGCCAACTACTGCAATCAGAGACAGGTGTTATTCATTTGCACTTAACCCACTTACGCCCCGCTCGGCTCCGCCTCCTCTCTCCCTCTGCCGATCCCGCAAAACCACGCCTCCCCTGCCACAATAATATTATAATATTTAAACATAAATATGAAGGAAAAAACACATTGTTTAATGGCTACAACAAAGTGAGCTCCAGATAAATGTCTGAGCTGGATTTGAGCAAACATCAGTTTAGCGGTGAGCGGATCATGAGCGCGCGCCTGCTGATTATTGAGCGGAGTCCAGTCAGCTTTATTTATAGCCTATAGCGCTTTTACAATGATGATTGTTTCAAAGCAGCTTCAAAGTGTTAAACATGAAAATATTGCAACAAAATGTTATTCGGCTGTACAGTCGCTGTGGAGAAAACTGAAAACTAAATGAAGTTTTATCATGAGCCTCACCAGTCCGCTTCGCTGCGCTTTGCTCATTACAGGCTCGTTCTCGTCAAAACGCCCACGTATTGAACAATGGTCGGGTTTAAATCGGGCTCGGGCTCATAATTACAGTTAATGTGTCGGGCCGGACCGGGCTCGGACACAACGCGCACGGGCTCGGGTAGGGTCGGGCTTGATTTTTTTGAGCCCGATCTAACCTCTACCGTGGGTTGAAGTGACTATTATGGGATATATAGACACATGAGTGCGAATTTTTGCAGCAACCTTGCCAAAATAACACGTTATCCCCCAAACGCCATTTCCCCCCCGGAGAACCCCCCGATAAGCTATTGTTTAGGGCTAGTAGTTGGCGGGTTTTGTTGTAAAAACTTGGCAAGCCTGTCTGCACGCGCGCTGGAATAAACGATCTTTGCCGGTGTTGTAAAAAAATAAAATAATTTAATGATACACAGAGTACTTACCCAACATGATCATCATTACTGAGAGAAATAGTGAATGCAGATACAAACAAGCTCTCCGTTTAGGATTCGAAAAATCTGTCATCGGCTAAAGCCTGCCCTGATGATGTCATTGGTCTGAACAGTTTCTGTTCGGGGATAATCACTCCTCTATGGAGCAAGGCCAGACCGAATTACCCGACCTAAAAATGTTGTGGGCAGGGCTAAGTTCGGCTGGCATCCAGGCTACTTGTACCCCCAATTGGTTTAAATGTTTTTGTGCTTTTTGGACATACGCATCATAATAAATAGGCCTGTTTTACAAAACTTTAAGAATTGTCCCATAAATGTGTCATATATCACTGAAAATGGGAGAATCTCAGCTTTAATGTGGTATATGGCTCTCATATTCATCTCATATGGTATATGGCTCTCATGTGGTATATGGCTCTCATATTCATCTCATATAATTATGCATCAAATGTGTTGTAGTTTTTAAAGGGGGGGGTGAAACACTCAGTTTCAGTCAGTGTCATGTCAATCTTGAGTACCTATAGAGTAGCATTGCATCCTGCATATCTCCGAAAAGTCTTTATTTTTTTTATAATTATATAAGAAAGATGCGCTGTTCCGAGTCTTTCCGAAAAAAGCCGAGCGGGTGGGGGCGTATCGTGTGAGCGGAGCTAAATAATGACGTGTGCACGCCGCTGCTATTGTGTTGTGTTGAGTGCGTCGTAAAGCTGTGTCATCCCTAACAGCCGGAAAAACTTTATTCAAAATAAAAATATGGCTTTTAATCAGATCCAGCCATACATCTATGATCCGGAATCAGACCCAGAGGCTGCAGTTGAACAGGAGCAGCAGCAAAAACGACTAGAGCAGGACGTCTCTATGTGGTACAAGTTATACACTAACTATATAATATGCTTAGCGGCTTGTGTTATTTACATATTTATAGTTGAATTATATCGTCGTATTTTTGTCTTTGAAGGTGTACATGTGGGAAGTGCAGTTGTGCACGTGTGTGTGTGTGTTTACGCGTGGTTTGTGTAGACAGTAACGGACTGGTTTTGCACGGCAGGCTAAGTTAGTGTTTACATAGAAAGACACGGAATAGTAGCGCATTTGAATGAAGAAGCGCGCTTATTTAGTTCAACATATTTCCCCACTCTTTGTGTATTGTTGTTTGGAGTGCTTTTACAATACACAAACATAAAGTTACACATATAGTGGCCAGCTAAACAAATGTACACGCACTACACATCGCATGCTCCATTGATCAATTAACTATACGTGATCATGTTTGGGCTACTTGATGGCCATAGGCAAAAACACAGACATTTGAAGCAGTCTCACTCACCGCCTGCGGTTCTAACGTTGGGACCTTTATCGTTGGGACTGCTCCATCCTTCAGCATTAGGCGATCAGGAAAATCGTCGAGCTGGGCCTTGTTTATGAAACAGTCGGCACCGAAATGCAGCGAACAGATATAAACATTCGCGCAACTCAGTTGCTGATCCGGAAAAGCAAATTCCATCCACTGTTGCCTTACCGCGGGGTTTTTGGGGAATCTGTGCAGGACTGTCTTGGTCTGGCAACCAAAAACGCACTTTTTGATGTCATTGTTAATTGCGCACATCACCTGTGCAGCAGCCTACGAGCCAGCGCTTTGATGGGCGTAGCCTGTTACTTTCGCTCTCTCCCTCTCTCTCTCACGCTCTTCACGCTATCCAGTGGAATAACATTCATAGCATAATACTCGCTACTCTTGAGTACTTTAAAAGGGCTACTTTTTACTCCTACTTTGAGTAGGACAGGTTCAGGACAGGTTCTTTTACTCTACTAGCACTACATTTTTTGACAAGTAACTGTATTTTTACTTGAGTATGCTTTTCCAGTACTCTTTTCACCACTGGGCTCAACAAAGAGGGCAGATTTGATGCTGACTAAGGGTAACATATGTGACCCTGTCTGTGACAGTAAAGGTACCACAGAATTTACACATTGCAGAATGTTTTCGTTGTTTTAATCTTACTACATATGAACTCTTTGTGCCTCTTATATGCAAACTGAATAACGGATGATGTAGCAAATATTTCCACACAGAGTTAAGAGCGAGAGGCTCGCTCCACGACATCCTTCCTGACCTGAGTCCTGCAACCTTTGCGTTAGTCATGTGCAGT
Source organism: Pseudorasbora parva (assembly GCF_024679245.1). Lineage (NCBI taxonomy): Eukaryota > Metazoa > Chordata > Actinopteri > Cypriniformes > Gobionidae > Pseudorasbora > Pseudorasbora parva. The sequence continues at coordinate 43,446,717 of NC_090185.1, forward strand.
TGCGATTAAGAAAATCACACATCACACTCAAATCACACTCAATATTAACATTGAGTAATAATCATTCATATTTTGAATGGGACTCGAGTGAAATATGGTCTCGAGACCAAGTCCGAGTCTCGAGTACAAATCACTGGGGTGACAGGGTAGTGGTCTGCATACTCGAGCGGATAACACGCTTTCCTGAAGTCTCTTCCCATCTTCATCCACACGTTTGTTTCTTGTGCTCGCTCACTCACTCCATCTCTGTCTGAATATATAAAATGTCTATGATAAGCGTCCACACAGCAGTGCCAACATAACCTGCACGAACTACACCGCAAGCTTTAGTCCACAGTACAGCCTTATACAAAACATGGAAGCACTTTAGAATAATGTTTTAATCGATGTTGTCAACTATTATTAAAGCATTTCATGTTCATTTACGGTTAGTTTAAGTCATTTCATAATGCAACCTTGGATGTTACGGATACTTGACTCTTTAGAAATGAACAAGTACATTAAGTACTGTATACGGATTACTCATGCTAGCTAATGTGTGGATCATTATTGTAAAGTGTTACCGAAGACATGTGGATCCAGAGGGCTTCTGCTGTTTGCTTGTTTTCTGTCATTTTCTGTGTGTGTGTGACGGTTATTTTTAATCTAAGTTTCTTAGAGAATCATAGATTGCAGAATAACACTAAAATGGTAAAACACATCAGACGTGTATGTGTGTTGCTACCAAATAAAACACCGAAATGTGCAAAAAAAGAAAAGAAAAAACTCACAGCAAATAAAAATGATTTGTAGCTTTCTTCATTTGTTATTTCTGCTTTAGTTTTGTTATTGTATATAGTTCTCTTTACTTGGTTTTGTTGTAGTGTAACCTTTTAATCATTTTGATAATAAAATACTAGAGGTGTAACGATTCGTTTTAACAACGATTCGATTCGGCTGAAATAAAACAAAATAAATTTTGGGCTAAAAAGTCACTGAATCGTTTTAAGTCACTGAATCGTTTTAAGTCACTGAATCGTTTTAAGTCACTGAATCGTTTTAAGTCACTGAATCGTTTCGGATCGTATCGTTTTAAATGAACCAATATCGTCCTTAAATCGTATCGCCAACCTCAAATAGTGATACGAATCGAATCGTTGTTAAACGAATCATTACACCCCTATAAAATACAAATTTCCTTTAACAATTGTTTGATTTCATTATTTCTATTATTAGTACCAAACGACATATGCTTGAAACAAAATGTTCAAATAACTCATCGATAGTTTGACTTCTCATTTGTGAAATATATTTGCAACATAACCAGTATACAGTACAGCTAGATTTACTAAGCGCTTCTGTGTCTAACAGGACTTAAGTAGCAGTCACTGCATGAAAAGTGGGATTTTCGTCCCCGTAAACGGCCGGAAATCTCCCTGATTTTCGACAATTAACGTCAGTTTACAGCCTGTGAACGTCGCGTTCGTCTGTGCCACATATTGACGGAAACGAACC